>NC_135664.1:3224356-3524356 GCF_964188315.1 Podarcis muralis | reverse complement strand
ACGGTGCGGAAAGGACGCGTTTTCACCAAGCTGGATCTACGTGGGGCGTACAACCTGATTCGCATGCGCGACGGCGACGAGTGGAAGACGGCCATGTTCACGCCACTGGGCACCTACGAATACAGAGTTATGCCCTTCGGATTACAAAATGGCTCTCACACTTTCCAAGCCTTCATGCATCACGTGCTGGCGGGGCTCCTTTACAAGAAGTGCGTATGCTTCCTGGACGACATCCTGATTTTTTCAGAATCGCGAGAGGCGCACGAGAGGGATGTCAGGGAAGTTCTGCAGAGACTGAAGGAGCACAGGCTGTACGCCAAGCTGGAGAAGTGCCAGTTCGACGTGACGGAGGTGGATTTCCTGGGCTACAAGTTGTCGGACAAGGGGCTCGCCATGGACAGCGCCAAGGTTCGCGCAGTTTTGGACTGGAAAAGCCCACGCAATCGGAAGGAAGTCCAGCGGTTTGTCGGCTTTGCCAACTTTTACCGCAAGTTCATCAAGGGATTTGCCATGCAGACAGCGGCCATCACCGACACGCTCAGCTCCAAGAAGAAGAAATTCATCTGGACGGAGCAAGCGGAGCAGTCCTTTCAGAAACTCAAGCGTCTCTTCGCGTCCGAAGAGCAGCTGCTGCATGTGAATCCCAGCAGACCCATGAGGGTGGAGACAGACGCCTCAGACAGAGCCGTGGGAGCTGTCCTGTTGCAACAAGACCAGCAGGGGGACTGGAGGCCGTGCGCCTTCTACTCGAGGAAGCTCAGCAAGTCGGAGCAGAATTACACTATCTGGGACAGGGAGTTGCTAGCAATACATGCAGCATTCAAGGCATGGAGGCACTTCCTCATCGGAGCCAGACATACAGTGCAGGTCCACACGGACCACAAGAATCTGGAGTACTGGCGCACGGCTAGGTTCCTCAACCAGAGACACATTAGATGGGCAGAGTTCTTCGCGGACTTCGACTTCAAGATAGAGTACATCCCAGGCGACAACAACGTGATGGCGGATGCATTGTCTAGAAAGCCGCAATACCTGGAGGAGGCGGCACCGTCGGCGGCCAAGCACATTTTCGCACCGGAAGCGTGGGCATGCGCGTCGGCAACCGTGGACCTGGACGTCGTACGTCGCGCGCTGCGGGAAGACCCATTCGCACGGGCCAAGATGGAGGAGGTGCACAGGGGCACTGCGAGGGCCGACGAGTTCCAGATACGCGATGGGTTGCTCCTCCACAAGGGAGCACTCTACGTGCCGGGAGACGACCTCCGCGCAAGGGTCCTGCAGCAGCTACACGACGCTCCCACCGCCGGGCACTTTGGCAAAGAAAAGACTGTCGAACTCGTAGCCAGAGACTTTTGGTGGCCCAAGATGCAGGGGGAAGTAGCGGATTACGTCTCGAGATGTGACACCTGCCAAAGGGCCAAGTCAGTTCACAGACCGCCGGCGGGACTGCTGGAACCACTGCAGACACCGTCTGAACCGTGGGAGAGGGTGGCCCTGGACTTCGTCACGGATCTGCCCAGCTCGAGGGGAAAGACAGCAGTGCTAGTGGTGGTGGACATGTTTACTAAGATGGCACACTTCATTCCGTGTGCGAAGGTAGCCACGGCAGAGCAGACCGCCAAACTGTTCATAGACCACGTGTTCAAAGTCCACGGTCTGCCACGGTCTATTCTCTCCGACCGGGGGCGACAGTTCATCTCGAACTTCTGGCAGAAGCTGATGGGCATTCTGAACGTCAAAGTCAATTTGGCGTCGGCGAGACACCCACAGACCAACGGGCAAGCGGAGAGGGTCAACGCCATCATGCAGCAGTACCTAAGATGCTACGCCAACCAGCAGCCCACGACATGGGTGGACTACCTGCCGCTCGCCGAGTTCGCTTACAACAATACGAAGCACGTGTCGACGGGGGTGACGCCGTTCTTCGCCAACAACGGGAGGCATCCCAGAACCTTCCCGGGTTTAGAGAGAGTGGGGGAGGGGGAGCCACAGGCAGCGGAAGCCTTAGCGTCGGAGTTGCAGGAGGTCCACGAACAGCTCAGGAGGCAGTTAGAACTAGCAAAGCACGCATACAAGGTGCAGGCCGACAGACACAGAAGAGTTGGGGAAGACATACAGGTGGGAGACTGGGTCTGGTTAGCAGCGCAAGCAGTGCCGACCAGATCATTAGCTAAGAAGAAGCTAGGACATAAGCAGCTAGGACCTTACCAAGTCCAGGCGCAGGTAAATCCAGTGGCCTTCCGGTTGGCTCTTCCGGAGGGTTCCAGAATGCATCCGGTGTTCCATAGATCGGTGCTCACGCCCTACAAAGCACCTCATAGGTTTCAGGAGCCAGACACAGCACCAGACCAGCGCAGAGAAGGGCCCAGAGTGAGGGGGTCGCCTAGGAGGGGACAAATCAATGAGGTCACGGAGATTTTGGACTCCAGATGGGGGGAAGAGGGAGTAGAATATTTCCTAGCCAGAGAGGGTACCCCGGCCAGTGCCAATAGCTGGGTACCGGACTATGCCTTGGAGGAACCGCTGCTCAAAGAGGAGTTTCATGCCCTCTTCCCGCACAGGCCCATGCCAGCAGAGTATTTCGACGACTGGCTTTTCACACCCACTCTTTCAGCCAGCACATTCCTGGGGTTCGACTCGGACGAGGAACAGGCACCAGTCCCCAGCTCCCAGGTGGGTTCGCCACCGGGGTCTGCCTCAGACCACTCGTATTGGTGGGACGATCAACCAGAGGAGCAGTGGCGCAGGAAGTGGCTGAGGGGTCCTTGGATGGGACCACCCGAAGAGGGGGAGAGGGGCGAGACGGACATGGACGTGTTGGGGGACAACGTGGGGTTCGAGCACGAAGACAGAGAGATGGAAGCAGAGGAGAGCGACGTCGACGAGTACATGGGGGACGAACTGTATCCTGCAAGCACCCCCGCTACGACGGAGCACCCAGTACCCGCACCGGAAGGAGGGGAGGGGGGAAGGGGGGGCTTCGAGGGGGGGATGGATGTCAGGGGTTCAGGAGCAGAGGGACAGGAAAGGGAGGAAGTAGAGACCGAGGGAGAGGAATCTGAGGGAGAAGTCAGCGAGGGTAGCCATCCGAGGTCTCTAAGTCTCTCCAGTGAATCAGAGGATTCACAGAAAGGGGCCCCAGGGGTCAGAGCCAGGGGGTTGCCAGAGGGAACACCCCAGGAAGGAGGGTCCAGAGGGGACTCAGAGAGCAGCAGCTGGAAATCGGGACCAGCTTCCCCACCGGAGAGCAGTAAGGGGGAGGAGTCCCAAACATCGGCAGCAGGCAGCCTTCCGTCAGCGGAAGGACAGGAGTCAGGGTTAGCCACGCCTGCATCAGAGAGCGAGGTAACGGTCAAAAGGAAGGTCAGGGGCAGCGCGCGCGCGCCAAGTTCAAATGTACAGGAGGGGGGCGCAATGGGCAGTCCGGAGAGAGAGCCGGGTCCCAAAGCCCGCCGGAGAGAAGGGGAGGAGTCCGAAGGGTCCGCTTCCGAGGCATCCAGGCAGGAAGGCACCCAGGGGGGTAGTAGGACCCAGAGGAGGAAGGAGAAACGTAGAAGGTGGAGTAAGGCTAGAGTCTTAAGCTGGT
This sequence comes from Podarcis muralis, assembly GCF_964188315.1. Taxonomy (NCBI): domain Eukaryota; kingdom Metazoa; phylum Chordata; class Lepidosauria; order Squamata; family Lacertidae; genus Podarcis; species Podarcis muralis. The sequence goes on along the minus strand of NC_135664.1, from coordinate 3,520,770 downwards.
GTACAGGGGGCGGAGACTCAGACGAGGCTTCGCTGGTCTAGGGTCTAGACGTAGAGACGCACGCTAGTGCTTGAATATGGAAACTAAATGTCAATAAAGACTTCTGTACAGTTCTAATGGCTAGCGTTGGTCTTCTGTGAGCTGAGACCGGGAGGCAGTCTCTGACAGTACTATAAGGGTAAAATAAGGTAACTATTACACTTAAATTGGCAGCTGTCTCTTGGAGGCTTTCACTCTCTTTTAAAAGGTGATTGTTATTTTAAATGGCAGTTGCTTTCAGATATAGGCATCTACATAAGACTGATTTGTAAGCTCGGTTCCTAATTTAATTTATAGGCCAATTGCTCTCATTCCCTCTTCCCCAGTCAGTTCTCACCACTCCCAGGTAATGAGGACTTCTACTGGTTGTCCTTTGAGTCAGGTTTGCAGGCAGTTCCCACTCTAACCTTCAGAAACTCCATGCTGAATCTTCCTCATATGGCCTCACTGCCCATTTTCAGATTTAGCCAGGGTGGTGTAGTGGTTAGAGGGTCAGACCAGGACCTGGGAGACCAGGTTTTGAATCCATACTCACTGGGTGATCTTTGGCCAGTTCCTGCCTCTCAACCTAACCAACCTCACAGGGTTGCTGTGGAGGAAAAATGAGGAGGGACTATGTGTACCACACCTCGAACTCCTTGGAGAAAAAGGCACGATATAAATGCAATAAAGAAATGCAACAAAGAAATAAACAGCAAGCCAGTGATTCAGCTGCTAATGTATCTTGGGCAGGCTGTACAACAAGGCCTTCGCCAGCCTCACCACCCTCTTTCTGGTCTGCTTCCGTTCCGGACTCCTGTCTTGTGCCTTCAACATTCATCCACTTCTGGTCAACAGGTTTCATTGTCCCATGCTCCCCCTCTTCTGTGGTAGGACTGGCCTAGTTATGTTCCAGCCAGGCTCTCCTTCGTCCAACCAAAGCTCTGTGACAAAGAGTTTGCAGCCCTTTCAGATGGTACAGAGATGAGCCTTGCTTTTCCCCTCCAGATCAGTCTCATGTAAGTAACAGCCAATGACCAGCTATCAACAGGTACTTAGTAATGCAAATTTAACCCTCACATGGCTCCACACCCATGTACATTGTATCTGTAAAACAAACCCAATTTTTGTAAGCACATTGTCCTTTCTCCACAATTATAAATTATCAAGGCTAGTTAGATATTGAAGTCATGTGGGCAGCTGCATACAGAAGGGCACTGTTGAAGGGGAAGCTCTGGTGGCAATCTTTGTAAACCGTTTTGTGCCCACTTCCCCCTGTCACAGCAACCCTTTTCCCTTGGCACTGTCAGAAATACAAGTTGGCAAGCACTTTAAATAATATGACAATTAATCTCTCAATATTTGGGGGAAATTTGGGATATAGAGATCATAGGTTTCATCTGTAGCAGTTTCAAGGAATTTTGACCATGTTTGCAAACATTTTCAAAAAGGAGGCTCCACAACTGTGTGTGTGTGTGTGTGTGTGTGTGTGTGTGTGTGTGAATGATTATTAGGATGCCAAAGTATTCAGTGCTAGTGTTGACCTCCCAGTTTCTGGAAGGACACTCAACAGAATCTTCTAAATCCTTCCATCTGTCTGGAATATCAGACCATAATTCAGTTCCCTTGATCTGCCATTCCCTGGTATTTCCTTCCTTTGAATCTTTTCCTCTCTGCTCAAAGAAAAGAAGCTTAAGTGTAGCTGGCTGGCGGTAGATTTTGCTTTCTGATAAGGGAAGTGTGATCAATGCTCAGAGCTGCTGGTAAGTATCTAGGAGGAAGGAAAGAAATATGACAAAGCAGATTATCTTCCTTATGGAGTAGTACTGATAAGGCCCTCGATGAATACAAAAAATGTTTTATTTCATGTTGATATTCCAGACTTAAGAACATAACCTCCAATGCCTGTTATTTGTGTTATTTAGGCAAGAAGTTTCTAGATCAGGTCCCTCCAGAGGTTTTTGGACTACAACCCCCTTCAGCCTCAGGCAGCATGTTCTAGATTTTGATGTTGGCATCTGTCTGTCTCAAGATACAATAGAGTGCGCCTCTGGGGGTGAAGTCAAACCTCTGCATTACCAGCACCAAAGTGACCTCTCCGGGGTGTAAGCCTGAGCTGCCCAGACTACAAAACCCCTATCTCAGCCATGCTGATGTGGTCCCACAGCAGACCCTCCAAGTATCCCTCTTTTCAGGGATGCCCCTGATTTAGAGAAGACGTCCTGGTTTCTGATTTGATCCCAGAACGCCCCACTTTTCCTTAGGATGTTTTCATTGGAGAAATGTTGGAGGGTATGGAGTTATCTGACCCCCAAGCCATCTGAAGGCAATCCTGTATAGGGAAGGGTTTTTAAAAAAATGTTTAATGTTTTATTATGTTTTTATATATGTTGGAAGCTGCCCAGAATGTTCCCCACACAGAGGACCTAGCGCTAACATGTGTAAGCTTAGTTTGAACCTCAAAACACCCAGAGGGGAAGAGTTCTGTTGGCTACAGAATGAAGCTGCTGGTCAAGGCACAGGGAGTTGGGCTGGGCAGAAGGACACATGCACTCCATCCACACACACACACATGGTAGATAGTGGAGTTGGATTGCTCTGTCCTCTGGGAGCAGACACCAATGATTGTAACGGGTTTTGCTTCTAAACAGTAGCACACCATTAAGGTGACACAGTGTGATTATTATATAGTTATAAACATTTTAAATGAGTGAGTGTTCCAGAACAGCTTCCCCAAGCAGAGTCTAGATGGAATTAGGAGCAGGGTTAGGTCAGAAGATTTCAAGAGACAGGGGGCGCACGTACAAGTCTTTGGTATTAGATTTGCGATTGCTCATTCACATCCCTTGATGTCTGATAGATCCTGGGTAAGGCAAGGTGTTCGGGGGGAACCCAAGTTGGAGCAAGCTTAGATTGTTGCTTTTGTAATATATAACACCAGACTTGAGTGTTAGATAAGGCTGCAGTTCAGCGTGGGGAGTTAGCTCCATCCCCCAGTGAGAGAGACTCTCCTGGTCAAATTTCTCTTTATCTGTTTCAGCCGCCATAGATTCCTGCAGTCTGTAGGAGAGAGAGGCTCTGTGGGAGGTTCTGGAAGTGGGGGTGGGGGGTGGAAATGCAACTTTTTTAAAGCCACAGAGAAATTTTCAAAGTGGTGTCTTCTTTGTTTTTCTTTTGAAATAAATCTTATTTGCTTTTGTGGCAAAGACAGAACAATATATAACATCATAACCATATAAGTAACATTAAGAGCATTGGTTAAATCTCTGTTGGCATCCACCTGTTTCAAGAGACAATGGAGTGCGCCTCTGGGGGTGAAGTCAAACTGTTGCATTAGCAGCACTGAAGTGACCTCCTTTGGTGTGAGCCTGGGCAGTGTGTATGGCGTTCCTGGGTAGAATCTACACACGTATAAAAATGCTGTGAAAATGCTTTTTTAAAAAATGTTTTGAAAAATACATTGATTTTTGCATAGCTCAGTGTTGCCATCTATTGTTACATATTGCACTTTACAACACATTTAAAACATTTTATTTGCAGTGGTATAGCTGAGTCCCCGGACTGCCCAAATGGCAAAACCCCCCTCTTAGCCTCATTAATGTGGTCCAAAGGAAAGCAGAATTCTCTGGCTCAATAGTTGCCAGAAGGAGACATTCAAAATGTTATCCAACCATCTCAGTAACTCCAGTCTGGATTTGTGTAGGGTTCACTCCTTAGCCTTCTATTCTCCCCAAGATGTCCCGCAAGATGGCTATTTGGGGGTTTACTCCTAAAGTCTTTCTCTTGAATGAGTGTAGCCACAAGGCAACAGAGGTTTAGGACCAGAGTTTTCCTTCTCCTGCCCAGGAGGATGAGCTCCGTCTGCCCCTCATTTTCTGTGCAGAAACCGCCTTCTTGACTGTTGGATCCACTCTTGGTCTTGTCTGCTCAGTCCACCAGAGCCTGTCTTCGCATGCAGGGGTCACTGAGGGTTTGAGACCCATCGGCTCCCCTCACCTGGTTTAGTCATCCACAGCCATTCTCTGGGTGTGGCCTCAGTCACATGCATGCTTCTAGGAGACACAGGTGAGAGCTGAGTGTAGGATGGGAACCAAAGGTGGACAAAGTACCCCAGAAGGAACACAATGCACCCCCCCCACCAGAGGTACTACCCCTCCCCTAACATCCCATACACCCCGTGCAATTTCTGTTGTACTGTAAAACATTTGTTCTTCTTTACTGATGACTGCCATTCTCCTTTTTCTATTTTACAGTGACATCTTATACAGTCATTCCACAGAAAACTGTGTGGCCAACGCTTGCCAGTTTTGCTCTTTCTGTGTTATATATTTAATAAAGAGATACCATGGCACTTGAAATTTTTCTTGTGTCTTTTAAAAATTATTCCTGTATTTCACCTTTTGTGTCAGTTCTTTCTTCAATGCAATTGTCCAAGAGAGAAGTTTGCACCTCTTTTCTTTACAGAATAATGGAAGTCCAATCTTGGCATCCAATTAAATATGGCACGTTCAGTGTAGGAGAGGGCAAGTTGGCACAAACAGGAACTGAGCAGAGGTATGATGGCACACATTCTGGATTTTTGAGAGGATATTTACTGAGATATTTCACTGCTGCTATAGAAGATACTGGCAGGCATGTTGGAATCCAGGAGTGACGCGTTGGTGGCCCCTGTTTTAGCACAATAGGACGGCATGGAAAGGTTTAAGAGACAACTTGTTTTCTGAATGGCACCAGCAAACTGTCTGCGTGATGGTGGGTATGTCGGTGACTGCCATTCTCTGTGGGCATAAGAACCAATTCCTAGGGACCAAGCTCCCTTTGCCTCCCCACCGGCAATTAGAGGGGCCTGGGTCCCACTCCCAATGATGATAGGCATTGCCATTAAAATGGTGTGTGCAGGCCGTGCCTTGTGATCGATTATGCAGGGTGCGGCTTACCTGACCCCACTGCAATATTTTATTCAAGTTGGCACCCCTGACTGCAGGGGGGGGGGGACATGCCAAAACCATTTGTAGCCCTCTCTTTTTCTGCTCTTTTGGATGTGACCACAAAATTGTGTTATGCCACACCCACACACCAGCCATTCTGTGTCATTCTGCACCCTCAAAGCAGCCACTTTGTGTTCTTCCAAAATGGCACTCATTTTGTTCCAAGGCACTTTCTCCAAATTCCAGATGGGTCTACTGTCCCCAAAAGGTTCCAACAGAGGAAGTCAGACCCCAAAGTATGCAAATGTGAGCCAGCCTAGTATTGAGCAAATTGTGAATGAATTTCAGATGGACTGAGCGCTCACTGGTGGCAGTTAAGTTCATAGAAGCTTTAGAAAAAATATCAGTTCATTTCTGATTATGCTATCGCCCCAGTTAACATCATTTACTAGCATGTTGCATTTATTGATCATTCGATAGCACAGTTCTCTGGGCATGTACAGAAAATCTAACTTAATTTCATTGACCTTAAAGGGTTCTTCTCAGTCTTCATTATATTTATTTGGCAATATGACATTCCACAATCTCAGTTCTTGCTCCATTTTTTATCATATGAGACTTCAAGCATCCACAGCTGACCTCATTTTTGCCAGTTTCTCTGTTATTTCATTAGTGAGAAAATTCATTAGAGTTTAACCATTTTTTTCAATTCCCCCCTCTCCTCAGAGTGAAGGCACTATTACATTAGCCTGGTTACCATAGTAACTGAGTTCTTATTCTTGGATTGTGCTGCTGCATATTTCAGACATTGGGAATTTGCATTTATCAATTTACATGTGATGATTCTACAAAATACCTGTATTTTATAGTTTCCAATAACTGAGTTTTTAAATGGGTCTTGGGAGTTTCCTCTTGAAATATAAACCATTCTAAGGATGGTTTGTAATATTACATGTTGGATTCTCACCATGTCCAAGATGTCTTAGATTTCATTACTGATGCTTCCGAGAACCCCAGTATTTGCTTCTTCCTAGCTAAAAATCATGAAATATTTAAGCATACACCTGGCCAAGCCAGGTGTGCATATAGGCATGTAGCCCATATTCAGGTATTCTAAATTCCTCCCTTGGTGGAAAGTGGAACCATCATACTGTCCTTGTTGTCCTCCAAACCCTGGAAAAAGAGGGGAACCAACAGGGTGGGGGCAGGAGCACATCTGGCACGCTGGTGGCCTTTCTTTCTTTCTTTCTTTCTTTCTTTCTTTCTTTCTTTCTTTCTTTCTTTCTTTCTTTTTAAAATGATCTTTATTGGTTTTACAAATTTCGCCTACATAATACATACCTTATTTCTTTTAACCTTAATGCTTTAACTCTAACAAGTTTGAACTTCCCTCCCTCCTCCTTCTGCTTTCTCTATTATTTTCTTATTTCTCTCCAAATGTTAACATGTGAGTATTTCAAATTGGTTGTTCTTGTTATGCTCTCTGGCGGAATGTCAGCTGATTGGCAAGCATAGAAAAGTAGATTACTGTAGCTTATATATACCTCCCAGTTATGTTTCATTTTATGTTAATTGTTATTTTTTCCTTTCAGAAATAAAGTAACCTTTGTCTATTAATGGTTTAATATGTTTCCAGTAATTGTGTCTGTGGCATGTTCAGCAAATGTAATCAATTACTAATCAATTAATCATGTTTTAAACTGGATGGTTGACAAAAATATTTAATTTGCTGATGGCATTAATTTTTAAAAAGCATTATTAAGCATGGTCAAAATGGCCTAGTCTGCAACAGAAGCATGTGTTCATTTTGTAATAAATGGAAAATCAAACCAAAAGGGGGTCATTCATTCAATTTTTCATTCTTAAAAAATGAGCTGCAAGGGTAACATATGGATACAAATTGGATTCATTTTTGCTTTCCCTTATGTATCCATTCATCACTCTTTCAGGAATGTGTCAGTGTGCAGGGGGAGAGGGGGAAGCCTTCTTTCACGGCGGTCCACTTGCTATTTTATTTTATTTTTCCAGAATGCTCTTTGTAGGACAGGAGAATGACAGCTCCCACCAGAAACTGGGGGGGGGGGGGAGTCAGTGTAGTGGAAAATGCAGTAGAAAAACCCAGGGGGGGTGTAGGTTTGACCTTGCGCAGCCCACCCTTCCTGTGAGTCCTCGCAGGAGCCCTCCTGCCCTTGAGGGTGGCTCAGCTGGAGCTGGATTGCCCAGATTAGGAGCCCTAATTGGCACAGGTGGCGGTCGTAGAGACATCCAGCCCTGCCTGGTTGGGGCAGGTACAAATGGCTCAGGGCAACACAGTCAAGGAGGATGAGGGACCAAATGCTGTGGAGGTTACTTATGGCTGGGTCTGGTGCTGTATGTGGGTGAAGGTCTGGTGGGGAAATTGTTCCTCTGGGGTCATCTCTTGGTTTGAGGGTTTTTGTTGCTGCTGCTGCTGCTGCTGTTTGAGGAGGTTTCTCTATTCTGCTCAAATAAAAATATTTTTTCCCTTATATATTGTCTACCAAAGATTTTTTAAGAACTTGCAGTGTTAATTGACAAGCAGCAATATCAAAAGCAACACGATGGCCAGAAACAATTGCAATGTGAAAAACTTTATGGAATAATTCAAATAGCAAAACTAACAAACTGAAGTCTCTGAAAGTCCTTAAATGAATCACAGTGCCAGACTTTACCCGGCGGAGAGCAAGCTGTGAAGCTTTGTATAATCAGTAAATTCTGATATCCAGAAACACTGTTCAGCAGAGTTCAGAGTTGGACAACAACTACTGTTTCATTGAATTCTTCATCAGCCATTTAGTTCAACACTCGTAAGTAGCAAGATATGTAATTTCTTCATTAACTGAAAATAAAATATTCAAACAATGACCTGCACATGCATAACAACAACTTCAAATAGCGTAGAAATTATAAACTGTAACGTAAAAAAGTTACATACCCAATCTTTTTCGAACAGATATAATATACATGGGAATGAAAAATACTCTGGAACAGTGCTCATGCGATTATATAGTCACTGTTACTAACAACATTTTTTGAAAAATATATATAGCCAACCCCAGGTGATACTAATAACAAGGAGACCGAGTTTAAACACACAGTACAAAGTAACAGCAAAGATACGGATAATCAAATAAAACAATTGAGGTGTAATTTAGAGATAAGTCCCCCTGGAAGAAAAGTTTTAAACATAAAAATAAAACGGGTTTCTTGCTGCCGTAACTGTCGCTCGTAATCTTTTCTGATACCATTTGTCTTCTGATTCACCCATAAAACTGTAAATAATAAATCCGTGTCTGAATGAGAAACGAAATGTTCTACCAGAGGTGAGCGATGCTCCCCAATCTGAACCCCAGCTGCTCGAGTGGTAGAGCCTATATACAATAGATTACAAGGACATCGAATAAGGTAGACCACGTCTCTGGTCTGACATGTACTAAATTGACGAATAACAAATCTGAAATTGGTTTTCTTATCATAAATTTCTTTAGTCTGTAAAGAAAATGGGCAAGATGAACACCTGCCACATTTATGGCGACCTGTGGGCCCAGAAGTGCTAATGGTACGAGTTATAATTGACAAGACAGGCACTAGTGGACACCATGATTTTTATTTGATTTTTTTTGTGGCTGGCCGGCAGTGGCTCCTGAAAATACTTCAGCCACAGCATAGGAAAAATAAATAACTAAATAAATAAAGAGCAATAAATAAATAAATAAATAAATAAACAAACAAAACAGTAAAAGAAAGGGGGAAGCAAATGTAGTAATTAAACAAATGCAAGCTTAACAAATGGATGTCAAAGTGATTTGTAACTTTAACAAATGTACATTAAAAAGAATGAAATCTAAAAGAATGAAAACAAATGAAAATGTGAAAATTGCCCTTGTCTAGACAGGAAGCAAAATGGGAATCTTTTGCTAGTAGAGTAAACTGTGCCACTTAGAGAGTGGATGGTGTCTAGGGATGGCAAAGAAATTCTATTCCGTTTACATATAAAGGTAAACTTACCAAATTCACGTTCTGCAGAACAATATGCCAACCAAAACACAGCCACCGTTCAGATTTGCACTTACCCAGATTTTGCCATGCAGGTGTCCAGTAATGTGTACAAAAATGCTTATGCTGTTGTCTATGTTACCATTGTAAAGTGTGCACAAAAATGCATATCTTAGGGGAAATAATGTAGAAAATGCATCATATTAGGGAAAACTGTTTGCAAAAATGTGTATATTAGGGGAAATTGCATATGAAAATGTGTAGAGTGGGAGAAAGTTGTGCATACATGCTGATCAATGTGAAATGTGGAGAACTGAATTTAAGATTGAAAAAAAGAGAAACGGAGAGAAACAAAAAATGACAGATTCCCCCATTCCTAGCACTGATGCCATTTTAATGCTCCTCCTGTTAGTCGAATGCTATCTTATCAGAAAGAACATTCTGGGTCTGCCCACTCCTAGCTACGTGAGTTGTTTTTAGACCAGAGAGCATTTTAGGCCTTTTGCTCACAGCCTGAAGTTGTATTTTCTATTTAGGCACCTCATAGCGCCTTATTCTGCTCTCTGTCAAGACCAGGCCACCCTTGCTGCAGAGGTGACCACTAAGACTATGGGACAGTGGTTATTTCAGCCACACAGTTAATACTTGACTCTCCATTCCCTTATTCTGACAGTCTGAGTGACCTATGAAATGAATCAGGTGACACTGTGGGGAAATGTTGCCTTCAGTTGCCGTCTTTAGCAATAAACCTAAGATTCCTGGCTTACTGTTTGTGCATCTAAACCTGAATGAAACCAAGCAGCCACGCAACACAACAAAAGATTGTTGGAACATGAATAACTGAAGGCTCCTTATCAACACAGAGAAATGACTATTTTAAGAAAAACAATGGAAGAAAGAAAACGCTTTTTAAAAATGAGCTCCAGAAAATCCATTTTAAAAACTATGAAGTACACACAACCTAGAACCATTTAGGAGATATGGATGTTAAACAAAAGAAGAGATTATTTTATTTCTCGTTCCTCCCTCACCCTGGTTTTAAAATGAACTGTTAGCCAGTTTGTTTGACTCCAATCTGACTTTCATGTTTTATTAAGTCCTGGATTGTCAAAGCAAATTTAATTTATTTAATTCTTTGTTCTTTCTCCTGACTACCAGCAGAGCGGCTTTCAGTGCATTCTTTCTTAACTGCAAATGCCAGGTAGTTTGGGCTGAGATCTGGTGTCATGTGCTGCTCATGATTGACAGCACAGACATTTGACTCTCTTTGCTGAATGTGTTTGAATAGACTGGAGAGGAGCTGTGAACTTACAGCACGTGGAATGAATGAAATTTTTAATCCTGAACTGATTCCATCCAAATTCATAGAGCACCAGATGCATAGTCATAATAGCCAATCACAAGCATGCAGTGCAGTCTGTGCTTATGAGATCATAATACTTAGAATTTATGCAGCACATTTCAAGTGCTAATTGTACTTAATAGGAATTACGTCAGTAATCTTTGCATCCTCCCTATAGGCTAGGCTACTGTGGGGAGAGAAAAGTAGCTTTTCTAAGGCTGTCTAGTGAGTTCCTGAATCCAGTACATCCCAGCTCACCTTGCAGTGCAGCCCGATGCAAGTCTACATAGAAGTAAGTCCCACTGTGTTCATTGGGGCTTACTCTCAGGAAAGTGTGCCTAAGGTTGTAATTCTGCAAACACTTAATTGGAAATAAGTCCCTCTGAACTGTAGGGTCCAATGAATCTGCTGTCACTCAAGGAAGATGCTCAGAATGGTCTCTAATATATAGAATCATAGAACGGTGGAGTTGGACGAGACCCCAGGGGCCAGCTAGTTCAACCCCCTGCAATGCAGGAATATGCAGGTGGTCTGCATGTGGACTTGGCATAATCAGCACCACATGATAACCAAAAAAGGTAACTGGCTTCCCATATAAAATATATCTGAAAAGAAATTAAAGTTTGGAGAACTTGCTTGAACACCATTTCTCAACACATTAGCTCCAGCTCTTTCATCTACACCAGTTTGACTTTATTCTTGCACATTCTACCTTTTTTTAAAAAAAAAGAACAGCGCTGGATTAACATTCATTGCAAGATTACTAGCAACTATCATATAACATTGGGACTACAAAATAATTAGAGAATAGCCCGCTGGTGGACTATCTTCTGTTCATCCCTGCTCTATCCTATGCCCTTTTAAAATGTGTTGTTTTTTGGAGGAGGGTTATTGGGTTGTTTTTATTTTTATTATGTATTTATTATGTATTTTGTGGTTTTATATCTTGATTTTATTCTGTGAACCACCCTGAGACCCCTGGGTATAGGGTGGTATATAAATTCAATAAATGATGAGGATGTAACATATGGAAAGGCTCTAGGTTCACCTGAAGCCTTATATCATATTATTATCACTGCACAGAGGTCATGTGAAGCTGAGATCAAGGTCCTGCTGAATCTCAAAGGGGAAGGCAAGTCACCTTTGACTATTTTTATTCCCCTGCATTTTTCCTAATGCAATTAATTACCTGCCCAGTTGCTTCCTTTCTTCTTCAGGTTCCAAGTTGCTCCTTCAGTTCCAGCTAATGTCCAATGTATGTAGAGCAGCATTCCAGCTATATCTCACAGAGCACAATAGAAAATGATAAGCAAATAACTCATTATGCAAGGGGAACCATTCGGAATCTGCAGAAGAGGACTGAAGCTCAGAGCAAAACAGATTTTAAATAAATGTACATAGGATTGCAATGGAACCCCTGTCAAGATGAGGAAATACCATTGCAAGCAGTAAATGTCTGTCACAAGAGGCTGTATAACATCACAAGTTTACCTGCCTCAACACAGTTGTTGGACTATGGGGCAATGAACCACTTCAAAATGTGTCTTTGTCAGAAGGAGTGATTTCCGAGAGCTTTCACGAAGATAGAATTGTGTCCAAGCCTGATTCCTCCCTCTTATCTACCTGTGTGAAGTTGTCTCCTTCAATTTGTCGGTATCACTTAGGAACAAATCACTTCCTGTAGCGAGAGACCAGGGGTGGAAGAATCTGTCAATTCTGATTTCCCTCTATTTACCATTTTCAGCTATTAAGCTCAGTTTCCCCATTTCTGCATCAGTTTGCAATTAAAAAACCTACATGGAATTTCTTGTGCTTTTGCATACACATTTCTCCTGATATACACTTTTTGTATATTTGCCTAACATATGGTTCCCTGCTATTTTCCATGATAAGCATTTTTGCACACTGCTTTCACTAATGTGCTCTTTCTGCTGCACCCATTCCCCTAATATATGCACCTTTACATTCTTTTTTTGTTTGGCAGACTGCATTGCAATATTCAAAGAAGTGCAAATTTCAAAGGCTAGCTGTGTTTCAGTTTCTGTAGTGGCTGTGGATGTGCAAATTAGGTGGGATGGCATTGAAATATGACCCATAACACCCCCCCGGCCCTTACAAAAGGTAAAGGACCTCTAATAGTTAACGACTCTGGGGTTGCAGCGCTCATCTGGCTTTACTGGCTGAGGGAGCCGACGTTTGTCCGCAGACAGTTTTTCCGAGTCATGTGGCCAGCATGACTAAGCTGCTTCTGGTGAAACCACCGCGGTACCTATTTATCTACTTGCACTTCATGCTTTCGAACTGCTAGGTTGGCAGGAGCTGGGACCGAGCAATGGGAGCTCACCCCGTCGTGGGGATTCGAATCGCCAGCCTTCTGATCAGCAAGCCCTAGGCTCAGTGGTTTAGACCACAGCACCACCCGCAACTTACTAGAGACATCTAATCAATGTGAATACAGTGGTGCCTCGCAAGACGAAATTAATCCATTCCGCGAGTCTCTTCGTCTTGCGGTTTTTTCGTCTTGCGAAGCACGGCTATTAGCGGCTTAGCGGCTATTAATGGCTTAGTGGCTTAGCGGCTTTAAGAAAAAGGAAACAAACTCGCAAGAACTCGCAAGACGTTTCGTCTTGCGAAGCAAGCCCATAGGGAAATTCGTCTTGCAGAATGACTCAAAAAACGGAAAACCCTTTCGTCTAGTGAGTTTTTCGTCTTGCGAGGCATTCGTCTTGCGGGGCACCACTGTAGTGTTAGTTCTAGTATTTTGTGATTGGTTAAAAAAGAAAAAAAATACTATATAAGAATTCCCTGAATGCCTAGATCCAGGTTGAGGGAAACTACTCTTTGGTGAGCAAGCCCAAGCAGAGATTTAAAGTCACAAACATGCAGCAAAGTGTGGACATATAAGCTGTTAGACTTTTAAAATATCCCCTTCTAAGTCACTTCCAAAGTTTCCCACTTCCCTTAGCATAGAATAAGACCACAGGTTTGGTAAGTTAAAAATGGTTTACCTACAGACTCTTCAAATGTCAAATTAATGTGCTTTTCCATACAACAGCAAGAAAAGTCAGGCAGTTTAACTTAGGTTACCAAATGGTAAAATGTTTATAAATTATTTGTATAGAAACACAAAGGTGGTTTTCTAAAGCCACGTGGTCTAAGCTTGGAGCATCCAACTATGAAATCCTTACTGGTTGGGTTCACAAGGTGGAAGTAAAAGAACAAAGAGTTTAGTAGCTCTTCCTCCCAAGGTGAGGGCATGTGACCTAGCTAAGCCTGTCAGGACAGCTTACTCTATGGTCTTAACCCCTTCATAAATTAATTAGAGTTAAGCATGTTAGTTAAATGAGGCTGATTTATGCAGCAAATATCTCAGCTTCCAAAGTCAAAATGTGGAAGAATTTTCTGTTACCATGCATGTTTTACAAAGGAGATACAGATGAATTGTAAGCATGAGAAATTCAGTGCATAAAAATTGTGCTGTAGGTGGCAAACATAATAAAGCGTCTTGGAAATCACAATTTCAGTAAAACTAAATCAATAAAACAGCAAATAGCAAAAACAGGACACGTGTTCCTGTTGATGTTTTCATGGTCCATTACATTTGACAGCCTTAACTAGCAACTTTATTTTTTTATCATATACATGGATGGGTGAATAGATATTCCTTTTATACTGCTGTTGAAAAGTTATATTCAAGGCATTGGTGTACAAAGCCATAGGTAAAGTAAAGGACCCTGGATGGTTAAGTCCAGTCAAAGGCGACTATGGGGTGCAGCGCTCATATCGCTTTCAGGCCAAGGGAGCCAGTGTTTGTCCACAGAAAGCTTTCCAGGTCATGTGGCCAGCATGACAAAATGCTTCTGGTGCAACAGAACACCATGACGGAAGCCAGAGCGCATGGAAACACCGTTTACCTTCCTGCTACAGCAGTTCCTATTTATCTACTTGCACTGGCGTGCTTTCAAACTGCTAAGTTGGCGGGAGCTGGGACAGAGCAATGGGAGCTCACTCTGTTGCGAGGATTCAAACCACCCACTTTCCTATCGGCAAGCCCAAGAGGCTCAGTGGTTTAGACCACAGTGCCACCCGTGTCCCACCGTATACAGCTTGGGACCAGCATTCTTAGAAGATCACCTCATCCCCTACATCCTCAGTCAATCACTGTATTCTGCAGGAAAGGGCATCCTGCAGATCCCATTGTATCAGGAGGGACATTCTGCAGGATGTCAGATTCAGTCCCTTCCCTTTGGAACTCCCACCCACTGCATATCCAACAGACTTCTCTTGTATCTTTTTGGCTCCTGCTAAAAAGACACCTCTTTATCACAGATGGTATCCACATTAGATTGAACTGATTTTATACATGTGTTGTTTTTAATTGTTTTTATAGCTACAATTTTTTATATATATAAAAGCTTTTATTATTAATCTGTTATTCAGTTATAAATCTCTTCAAGATGCCTTGTGGAAAGCAATTCAATAATAATAATAATAATAATAATAATAATAATAATAATAATAATAAAGTAAATTAGATATTAGGATGCTGAACACTGCTTCAATTTTTTTAAAAGATCACACTTGCATCATTCAGTTGCAGATTCATGGAATATACATAATGCCACTTATGTCATGGTAGAATCCAGTATAACTTTCAGAATAGTGCACTGAAAAGAAATGTGAGAGATTTGAAGTTTTGATATGAGTCTACTGTGCCTGCCAGAATTTCAGTGCAAAAGTATTGCATGAGAAAGGCTAAAGATCACCAGTGTCAGAAGCAATGATTCTTCAACATTGTCATTGGACTGGTCATATTGTTCAGGTACCTGATTATCGTCTTCCAAAGCAACTGCTCTATTCCGAACTTAAAAATGGAAAGCATAATGCTGGTGGTCAACAAAAGAGATTTAAAGACTCTCTCTCAAGGCAATTTTTTAAAAATGTAGTATAAACACTGATAACTGGGAATCACTGGCCTGTGAGCGCTCCAATTGGAGAACAGCTTTTACCAAAGGTGTCATGGACTTTGAAGACGCTTGAACTCAGGACAAAAGGGAGAAATATGATAAGACACACTTGGCAAACCCTCACCATGATCAGCTCGCTCCCAGAAACTCATGTCCTCACTGTGGAAGGATGTGCGGATCCAGAATTGGCCTCCATAGTCCCTTATGGACTCACTGTTAAGACCGCGTTCATGGAAGACAATCTTACTCAGCTATGAGTAATCGCCAAAGAAAGAAGATATACTGAAATATTCAGGCACAGGATTCAGTGACAAGTTGAATTCAGGATTCAGGCCACAGGGGTCAGAGGAGTGACAAGCTCCAGAAGTGATTTACAGTATGTTGCCCTGCTTCAAGGAAAAGTCAGGTGTCCATGCTTAATAGAGTTGCTCTGAACCATAGGACTATAGAATCATAGAGTTGGAAGAGACCCTGAGGGTCATGTAGTCCAACCCCCTGCAATGCAGGAATCTCAGCTCAAGCATCCATGACAGATGGCCACCCATCCTCTGCTTAAAAACCTCCAAGGAAGGAGAGTCCACCACCACCTTTCGTGGGAGTCTGCTGCTTCATGCTTTGGAGAACTCGGAGAAAGTATTTGCATCTTGTGTGTACGATGACAGACACAAGCCCATCCATGCTTGCCTCAGACTCCTGGCCGTCTGTCAACTCATTTCAGCTCCGGAACTTTGTTTGCTGTGCAGATTTAACATGAATAGTTGCTGCTCACCCCTGTTACGACCCTATTTTCATTTAAGACATGCTTTGCACTTTGAATGAATGTGCAAGTACATTCACATCCACTGAGAACTCGACCATAACTTGTCAATTAGGGGCCTGGTCACTGCTCAGTGAAGCATGAGGGGATATTTTCTTATGTAAATAGGACAGGGCTCAGCCAATTTAACAAAACTCAATCATTACTTGAACAGGAAAAAGTCCATATTGGAGCCTTCATGCCAACTTGCACTTTATTTCCTGGACCCAAGTTGCCCTTCCAGTTCTCCTCCCCCCACCCCTTATCTCCAGTTCCTCACTTCATTTGGGCAGTGACAATTCTCAGCAGACTTCTGTGCTTCTGAGATCAGATTTCCATCAGAGGCTGCAAACTTAAGCACAATATCTTCAGCAGGACATATTGCCAAGGAAAAGTGTTTAAGACTGTGATCTGTTTAAGACTATGATTCTGTGAAACAGGAAGCTATGGCGCTTATCTTTCTCCTCCAGAGAGTAATCTGCTTTTTAAACGGGTGGTTTATTCTTAAAACATTTCCCCCCTTTCAGGTTAACTTTATTCGCTGCAGCTAGGTTTAATGATTTCTGCTGCTCCCTGCTTAATGCGATTTTCTAGCACAATCCAGCTAAGGTTAAGTACTCTAAGACCCATTGGTTTCAATAGGAAAGTTAAGGCCACAATCTCAAACACCTTGACTGGAGAGTCAGCCCCAATGCACACAACAGGATGCCTTTTTCTGAGTCAAGATGCCGGATATGGTGGTGCATGTGCCCGCTATGGAATCAATGGGACTTTAAACTCATTAACTACGATGGGTTTGTATGTTCCGTGGATAGCCACTTTCAATATCATACATTTTTAAACAAGTCCAGCAGAAAGTCCTGAGTGCTGGACTCAGGAATACTAGGGCAAAAAGATGAGGGCAGCTAAAGTAACTGAAATGCTGAGTTTGTCTTTCAGCCTAGCTCACCCCTCACAACTTTGCACTGAGGATGTGGCACCACACTGGCAGTGTGTCTGTCAGCTGGCACCAAAGGCCACAAAACTACTGTTAAATTGCTTGAACCTGGCCATGCTGGCACAAAGACACCCTGTGTCCCATAAAGCATTTCTGTTGAAAAAAAAGATGCAGTTGGATTTGGGATGAACAAGTCCATTACATCCATGTCTGTGGGTTGTTGTTTTTGGGTTAGGAAAACCTTTTAAAATCTGCATACGTTTACCATATATATAAAAGCTCTTTTGCTTTTATAAGGTAACTCTGTTTCTTTCTTTTAAACATTTTTTATAGTGACTTGGAGCAGCTCTCTCAATCTTGTGCTACAGCTTCATCCAGGACTGCAAGCACTGTGCCTCCTTTAATTGTGTGGTGCTTGTTTTTCTCAAATATCAGCCTCCACCCACCACCAGAATGTGTGCAAGGTTCTTGGGGACTCTTACGCAGTGTATTTGGGTCTCATCCATTTCTTTTATTCCAGTCATTAAATACTGCTCTAATAATAATAATAATAATAATAATAATAATAATAATAATAATATCATGGCTATTTACAACACACACACACACACACACACACACACACACACACACATGGCCGTCAGAACAGGAACGTTTTCAGCAGGCTTTGACAAGTTGCCAAAGAAGGTGCCTGCTGAACTGTTGGCAGAGCTTTCTGCTAGGCTGGGCCCATGGCACTCAAAGCTCAGTTTATTGTTGTCCAACGAGCCTAGCCAACTTGGGGAAAGACCAAAGATGTTCCTGCAGATGATCTCAGTGACTGAGATGGAATAGAAGTTGTTCAGCATTTTGTAAATTAATGCAAGAACTTTGAACCTGGCTCAGGAGTAAGAAGCCAGTACACGTGTTTTAGCAATTGTGTCTTATGTTGTCCACCATGTGCCCCCTTTTGCCATCTGGCTGCTGCATCCTGCACTACGCTCAAGGGCAGTCCCACAAAGTAATCCAGCCTCAAGTTTGCCTATGCATGGACTACAGTGGTCAGGCTATCCCTGCCCAGAAATAGCTGTAGCTGGAAACCAGACAAACTAGTAAAAGTCATTACTAGCCCAAGAGGGCACATGGGCCTCTGGTGACATAGACATCTCCAGGAGTACCTCCAAGCTATGCCCTTGTTCCTTCAGAACCCCATCCAGAAAAGTTAACTTGCTGATACCCCAGACACAGGAAGCACCCACCCAATGAGCTTGCGTCTTCCCAGGATGGACCTCAGCCATCAAACACCAATCCAAAGCTTTCACAGCCTCTCCTGATTCAGATGTTTTGGAGAAGTAGAGCTGTGTGTGTCATCAGCGTACTGGTGACACCTTGCTCCAAAGCTCCTAATGCCCACTCTCAGTGGATTTTCATCATCTTCTTCCTGCTCCTAGGTTGCTACAGAATAAGCAATGTGCTGCTGCTTTGAGAAGGTATGTGCTGTCACTGCTCCTGAAGCCAAGGATGGGTTGGTGTTTGGGAACTTATTAATGCTTATTAATGCTTATCACTCCTCAGATTCAGGCAGTTCAATGACAGTTTCTAAAGGATGTACTGATAAATGATTTTCCGGTAGTTTCACACAGTATGTGGTGGCTCCAATAAGCCTCTTTTTCAACAAAGAACACTGAGAGTCTTTGGAAGTTTGAATGGGTGAATGACAGTCTTAAGCTCCAAAAACCAGGCCTTTTCTTTACCCTTTTATCGGCCTTCTACCAATCGAACTAAGACTCAAGCTGCTGTCTAAGCAATTTACTTGTTAATAGAAATGTGTGGCGATTTATTTATTTATTTTAAATGTGCAGACATCTGTGATGTTTCATTTCAGTTCACCAGTGAACTTTGCCTTAGAGATTCCATGCACATGTAGCTCTGTGTAAATGAGTAGACAGAAAGTTGTGGCCTCAGTTTAGATCCACTTATATTTTGAAAAACGATTAGCAAAAGTATTAGATCTCATATATATATATATATATATATATATATATATATATATATATATGCTTTCGTATATATATAGTCTGATTTGCAAACTGCTTGAGAGCATATACAGATGCAACACATTTTGCTCCTACAAAAGATGCTATAAGTCCGAGTGCATGTGCCTATTTCTCCTATACATGCTTACTCAGAAGTAAGCTCCACCAAGTTCAATTAGCTTTAGTCTTAAATAAGTATGCACAGAATAGGAGCATTTGCTTAATGAATGCCAGAGACTGCAGTTGATTAATAGCAACCCTTTTATTAGTGACCATACAACAGCTCTAATGCAGACCTTACTTGTGCTTCACTCCTAATTTCACTTTCCACGCCATACCATACAAGGCATTGCCCATCTATTCAAGATCACATTTCACCACAGCCTTACTCAGTAATAAATGCCTCTGAAACTGCAGGTGGTAAATTAGATTCCCATGGCTGCAGTGAGGCAGCTCTATGCACACAGACTGTCCTGATGCAGCTGCTCATCTGAATGCTCATCTGTATGGCAGGGCTCATACAGGCCCTCCTGAAATTGCTGGATGAGGTTGGTGCAAGGCATTCTCAACCAGAGCTGCTAATTGTGCGAAACTAATTAGGCACAGCTAGAGGTAGATCAAGGCCATTTAAATAAAGTACACTCCTTTATCTGGTTTGTAGATCTCAGACATCACTCTATCCGCTGGTCAAAATATTTTCACCTCAATTTTAAAGTTAATAGGCAGAGATTATAAATACACTATAGATAAATAAGTACTGCACTCTTTTTTTCTTTTGAAGGTAGAGGAGCTGTTGCATGTTTTTATAGGCTACTGAACAAAACAAGTTGAAGTCCTAGAATTCTCAAAATGTGGATTGGGATCTGATAGGAGGCACCTGCAGGGGACCTGCAGATTTTGGGACTATGGGAGTGACACTGCTATTTGAAGACTGGCAGATGTGGGGAGAGGCATTCCATCAACTAGCTGGGTCCTAAGCCATTTAGGGATTTGGAGATTAAAGTCAACATTCTGAACAGGTAGCAAATGGGTAGCTAGTGGAGTTTGTGCTATACTTTGCCCTTTCTTTTTGCACTTTTCATAATATGTGAAGTCACATTCTGCCTTCCAACTCATCTTTACAGGCAGATCAATGTAGAGCGCACTGCAGCTGTCCTTGTTATGCAACTCGTGCCACCACCAGCCACCACTCAGATTGTTTTCTTGACAGAAACCCTTCTAAAAATCTGATAAAACCATAAGAATAGCCTGCTGGATCAGGCTAATGGCTTATCTAGTCTAGACCAGGGAAAAGAACATGAGAACAAGAACACCCTGTTCTCCCACGGTTTCCAGCAACTGGTATTCAGAAGCATTGTTGCCTTCGACTGTGGAGGCAGAGCACACCCATCCTGGCCAGGGACTATTGACAGCCTTCTCTTCCCCCATGAATTTGTCTAATTCTCTTTTCAAGCCATGTTGCTAGCCATCGCTGCCTCCGGGGGGAGCAAGTTCCATAGTCTGGCTATGCCCTGCATGAAGGATGACTTTCTCTTATGTGTCCTTAATCTTCCAACATTCAGCTTCATTGAATGTCCACAGGTTCTAGTGTTCTGAGGGAGAAAAACTTTTCTGTCCTTTTTCTCAATGCCATGTATACTTTTATAAACTTCAGGTTTATAAAATAATTCTCTGCAGTGCTGGGGAGGGCAGTTGCACCATTGCAGAGCAAGACAAGGCCCTTGACAAGAGTGTCAGCCATGCCAAATGGAAAACCCTCCAGATCTGGCATTAACTTATTAGATTCCACAAGTCTTCAAGGATGGACCATTTTATTTGACTCCCTGCCCTTGCAGAAATTAACATCAATTCAAACTTTACCAGAGAATGATCCATTCATGACAAAGGAATAATTGGAATACAAATGCAAGATTGAAGGTATGTCTCCTGCTATGTATTTGAACGGCTCCCTTTGTTAAACTGCTAGCTAATAATCAGAATGGGTGGGATCTGTGCATTACAGAATACAGAAAAACAACGGGAGAAATATGCATGTATAAGAATGCTGTTTGAAGGTGCACAACACAGTGACATTAAATGAAACTATGGGTGAAACATCAGGGCTTAGACTGACACACTTTAAAAATAGGCCATGCTGGAAAGAGACATATATGGTACTGAGCAAATGCCAATATTCCCCCAGGCTGCAGAGCAGAAAGAGAGAGAAAGGAAGCAGCAGTCATTCCATCAAGCTCCCTACACTGTTTCCATCCCAACTGGTCATTATAACTTCAAGAACTAGTACCTGAGCTTGTTCCTTTCCTCCTTTCTCCCTATTCCCTTTTCCTTTTATGTCATCTATTTTAGGTTGTTTTTCATTGATCTGTAAAACTGCTCTGGAACCTCAGGCCTAGGGGCCAAATATGGCTACGCCTCTCAAGATTCTCTGTAAGCTCTATACCTGCTCCACACCCTCCATGAATAGTTTTGCCTGGCTGGAGTGTTTCCTTGTACTGTAATGCCTTCTCTTGCTTGCCTGGAAGAAGTGTGCATGAGTACACGTCCATGCAAAGCATCAGTGGGGAACCTGAAGGCCTCTAGATGTTACATCTCCCTTCATCCTTGATCCTTGGTCTGGCTGCAGCTGACAGGAGCTGAAGCTGCAACATAGCTCAGTCAGTCGAGCATGAGACTCTTAATCTCAGGGTTGTGGGTTTGAGCCCCACACTGGGCGAAAGATTCCTGTATTGCAGGGGGGTTAGACTAAATGACCCTTGGGATCCCTTCCAACACTACAAAAATTGATAAATGATTAAAAAAAAATTGCAAGTTATTGCATTGGGAACACTAACTTGTCCCTTTATACTCTACTGCTGTGATATTCTAAACAAAATTAACTTTCATTAGTTTGATGGGGCATGAACTTTATGCTCTGTGGTTTCTAGAAAAATTAGTATTTCACCTCGGCATTTATTGCTTCACATTTGTGAAGTACTTCCAGATGATTTGTGGTGATTGTCCATGACTGATATTGTGAGTTACAGATGGGTAGCTGTGTTGGTCTGCCATAGTCAAAACAAAAAAAATTCCTTGCAGTAGCACCTTAAAGACCAACTAAGTTAGTTCTTGGTATGAGCTTTCGTGTGCATGCACACTTCTTCAGATACACAGTATATCTGAAGAAGTGTGCATGCACACGAAAGCTCATACCAAGAACTAACTTAGTTGGTCTTTAAGGTGCTACTGCAAGGAATTTTTTTTGTTTTGATATTGTGAGGAAATTCCAATATTCCAATATCCTAAAGTCACAAAAAAACCAAGAGAAAAGTCAAATGAAATTACCTATAAAATATTATGAACCAGATGCAGTGAGTTGAGCTACAACTGTATGACCTATTTGTGGGTAACTATTATCTTAACTGCTTTTGTTGTGCTGCGTTGTTAATGGGGCTCTGAGCTATTTAAATTGTTTATAGTTTATAGTGGAGAAACTTCTGCGTGCTGGGCTTCTCTTTTGGTCTGCCCTGTGGAAAGGTGGCTGTGGGGCTGCCCCCCACTTCTCTCTGGCTTCTGGGCTCCTTCGCTTGGGATCCCTGACTTCTCCAGTTTCACTTCCGCTTCTCTTCTCCAGTAACTGAGGCCCAGCTAGGAAGTGGGACAAGCGGAAACTCTTCTCTCCTAGCCTTCCCTTCCACTCTAGGAATTGGCAGCTCTATTGTTGCTGTTAACCCTTGCGGAGCCAGGCAGCAGGAACCTCTTGGCTGCTCCAAGTAGAGAGCAAGGAGAGGCACTTGGATTGAGGGGTATGCATCAGCTTGTGAGGGGACGGCTTATCGGAAAGTGATGCTGCTGAACGTCTCCATCTAGATTCAGGATGTATATGTGTGTTAATAAACCATATAACATAAAGACACCACAGTCTCTGCTGTGCCTCATTTCCAAAAGGAAACACAGCCCCTGGGAAGCCTTTCTGGTACCCGGGAATCTCACGCCACTCGGAGATTGGGGTGGCATGTAACAGTATAATAAAACAAACTTATATATACTAGCCTATAGGGGTGATACTAATTAGGCCATTAATATCAGGTGTAACATAGCTCGTTGGTTATCTTGCTTAGATTGTATATAATGGAGTTAAAGCAGCCCTATCTGCTATCCTCTGCAACGCATCATAAAGCTCATGAAATGCTCTGCTCTTATGAGACACTTCATGGACAATAAGGCTAAGGGAAAAAAGAAGTGTTTAAAAAGGTCATCATTTTTCATATCAAACGACAAGGACAATTATCAAACGGAAGCAGCCTTCTCCACCAACATTTTCAAAAGTGTGTTACCTAGGGCTGCCATAGGTCTGGAGTATGGCAGTCAGAAACAGGATCTGGGCAGAAATTGCTGAAAATGTCCAGGAAAATTTGGACGTTTGGCAACCATGTCAGAAGTCTAGATTTTGGCAAATTTCCTTAATAGTAGCTCAAAAACTTAGAACAAGAGAGAGAGAAAGAGAGATTTGGAGGGGGGAAAGCCTCAACAACTTTTGTGTCCGGATTTTCACGTTTTGAAATATGGCAACCCTAGCATTACCCTAGGTAAGGTAGTTGGGGGGTATCCAGTACTGGCTTCCGCTTGCATCCCGGAATGTCCTATTTTTTGGTCCAGTGCTCTGACATGAGTCCTTGCACCAGAGTGCCGGACCGGAAGACGCTCACTCTGGCAGGAGTCAGTGGGGTAGGCCAGAGCACCAGACTGAAAGTGATGTCCCAATTTGGGGGACAAAAATATTTGAGGGTATCTGGTGTTGGGGGAAAACAAGAGAAAACCATGTTCTTCACACTCTGAGAGATCAGAGACTCGGCTGCCTGCTTATGGAAACAGAATGCTAGCACTAGATAGATCTCTGAATTGATCCATGAAGGCAACACTTTTGCACCTGGAGGAGCCATTGATTCAAAAAGGTGTTTAATGTTGGGATTGCATGTGGCTCACTTAGAACAGTGTTTCCCAACCACACTAGTGTGCCGCGAGATGTTGCCTGGTGTGCCATGAGGAAAATTCGAAAGATTTTTTTTTTTTTGTAAAAGTCAAATTAGGTCCTAATCTATCCCTCGAGCGCCTCTTGTCCGTTATTGTGACGCATGAAGCGTGTTCCTGCCCACTCCCCGCCCTCCCTTGCTTCTCTCTCTCTCTCTCTCTCTCTCTCTCTCTCTCTCTCTCTCTCTCTCTGGCGTTCTCCGCCGCTTCCTGCTGGGCATGCGCAGCTCGCCTCACGCTTCCATTCCGACCCCTCCTTCCCCCGACTACCCCGCCGCTCCGTTCCTTTCTCTTTCTCGCGTGTCAGAGAGCGGCGGCGCGAGCGCGGCGGTTCCCTCAGGGCTGACGGAGGGCTCGAGGAGGAGGAGGCAGGACGTGGAGGCGGAGAAAGCGGCGGCGGCCACCCCCCACCTCCGGCTCGAGGCCCGCGTAGAAAGCTGAGGGGGAGAGATAGATAGAGGTGGGCGGCGGCGGCGACCACGACCAACCGCCACAGTAGTTGTAGCGGTGGCGACGGCGAGCAGGGACTCCCGCTCTCTCTCCGTCGTGTCTCTCTCTCTCTCTCTCCCCCAGGCCCGTCCGTTGAGTCTCCTGCGCGCCTCGGCTACAAGATGAGCATCGAGATCCCGCCGGGTCTGACTGAGCTGCTGCAGGGCTACACGGTGGAGGTGCTGCGGCACCGGCCGCCGGACCTGCTGGCCTTCGCCGCCGAGTACTTCGCCAAGCCGCGCTCTCCTTCCTGCCTCGCTTTGCTGCCTCCTCCCCCCCACCCCCAAAGCTTGGAGGTTCCCCAGCGCCGACCCGCAGGTTTGACCCCCTTCTCACACCTGTTCGCGCTCCTTGCACGGAATGGGGCGGATGGGGAGGAACGGGGCTCGCCGCTGCCTCCGCTCGCCCTCCCCCCCTCTGCCGGCGGTCCCGCGATTCTTGGCTTTTTGGCAGTTGGCACAGAAGGAAGGCAAGGGGGAGGGGAAAAAATTGAATCTTACATTTTCGTGCGTCCCTCCCGGCGTGACGCTGCGCGCTGACGTCACGGGGCTGTAATGGTGGTGTGCCTCGAGATTTTTTTCATGAAACAAGTGTGCCTTTGCCCAAAAAAGGTTGGGAAACACTGTCCTAATCTATCGCTCGAGCGCCTCTTGTCCGTTATTGTGATGCATGAAGCGTGTTCCCGCCCACTCCCCGCCCTCCCTTGCTTCTCTCTCTCTCTCTCTCTCTCTCTGTGGCGTTCTCCGCCGCTTCCTGCTGGGCATGCGCAGCTCGTCTCGCGCTTCCATTCCGACCCCTCCTTCCCCCGACTACCCCGCCGCTCCGTTCCTTTCTCTTTCTCGCGTGTCAGAGAGCGGCGGCGCGAGCGCGGCGGTTCCCTCAGGGCTGACGGAGGGCTCGAGGAGGAGGAGGCAGGACGTGGAGGCGGAGAAAGCGGCGGCGGCCACCCCCCACCTCCAGCTCGAGGCCCACGTAGAAAGCTGAGGGGGAGAGATAGATAGAGGTGGGCGGCGGCGGCGACCACGACCAACCGCCACAGTAGTTGTAGCGGTGGCGACGGCGAGCAGGGACTCCCGCTCTCTCTCCGTCGTCTCTCTCTCTCTCTCTCTCCCCCGGGCCCGTCCGTTGAGTCTCCTGCGCGCCTCGGCTACAAGATGAGCATCGAGATCCCGCCGGGTCTGACTGAGCTGCTGCAGGGCTACACGGTGGAGGTGCTGCGGCACCGGCCACCGGACCTGCTGGCCTTCGCCGCCGAGTACTTCGCCAAGCCGCGCTCTCCTTCCTGCCTCGCTTTGCTGCCTCCTCCCCCCCACCCCCAAAGCTTGGAGGTTCCCCGGCGCCGACCCGCAGGTTTGACCCCCTTCTCACACCTGTTCGCACTCCTTGCACGGAATGGGGCGGATGGGGAGGAACGGGGCTCGCCGCTGCCTCCGCTCGCCCTCCCCCCCTCCGCCGGCGGTCCCGCGATTCTTGGCTTTTTGGCAGTTGGCACAGAAGGAAGGCAAGGGGGAGGGGGAAAAATTGAATCTTACACTTTCGTGCGTCCCTCCCGGCGTGACGCTGCGCGCTGACGTCACGGGGCTGTAATGGTGGTGTGCCTCGAGATTTTTTTCATGAAACAAGTGTGCCTTTGCCCAAAAAAGGTTGGGAAACACTGACTTAGAAGATCAGTAATGGTGAACAAGCTTCTCTATATGTTTGCCCATTACTGCTACCCATCAACATCTAAAACGTACAGCCACCAGAGATTATTCTGTGCTCTCCAGGATGCATATGGAACAACAGTGGCAGTAAACAGGCACTTCCCAAACACACCCCATAATTTACTGCAATGTCCAGAGATCCCTCAATAGACAGGTCAATGTGGAATGAGTTCCTTGGAGTTGGAAAACAAAGCCACTGAAGCCTAGGGTGTGGAATTAGCTCCATTCTGAGGAGGCAAGTAGTACTCCTTCAGTCAACATTTTGCTGTGGCTATGGTCTGAGAAGCCCAAAATGAACATTGTGAGTCAAAAGGGAAGCTGGCCAGCGTGTGTGAGTCTACCCTTTTTCAGATCTATGCCCCCACCTAGTTTCTAGCCGCGATTGGTCAATCTACAGGGCGGGGGCCAATTCGTATTTCCTTTTCTTCTCCTGTGTAGCACTGGCAGTCTTTAAGCTTTCCAGCCAGGCCATTGCACACATGTGTGTTTGCACAAGGGCCCTTCCAAGCTGCCCTGGATGCGTGAATCCAAGAGAACGAGGGAGGCAGGGACACATTTATTTGACCTGCACCAGAACCAGGGGCATCAGCATCTGTTCAGGGCTGCCCTGAGTTGTCCAGCAACTGACTGTAACAACTTCATGGTGAATTCTGGCACCTGTTTTTCTTGAGAAAAAGCACTACTCGGATCCCTTTGGTAAAGGTAAAGGGACCCCTGACCATTAGGTCCAGTCGTGACCGACTCTGGGGTTGCGGTGCTCCTCTCGCTTTATTGGCTGAGGGAGCCGGCGTACAGCTTCCGGGGTCATGTGGCCAGCATGACTAAGCCGCTTCTGGCGAACCAGAGCAGCGGACGGAAACAACGTTTACCTTCCCGCTGGAGCGGTACCTATTTATCTATTTGCACTTGATGTGCTTTCAAACTGCTAGGTTGTCAGGAGCAGGGACCGAGCAACGGGAGCTCACCCTGTTGCGGGGATTCGAACCGCCGACCTTCTGATCGGCAAGTCCTAGGCTCTGTGGTTTAACCCACAGCGCCACCCGCGTCCCCTCAGATCCCTTAGTTTCCTGAATATAAAGGAGATCTAGTATAGACAACACCCCACTCACTTTGAAAAGGTTTGGCTATGCATAGGGCAGAGCATCCTTTCAGGCGCTGAGAACTGCCATGATAAGGCAGCGTATTCTGACATTCAACTGCGATGCCTGACACATTTATTTCTCTATTTATAAAGAGAACAGTCCAATATGCAATGCCCCCCAACCATGCACACAATGTGCCATGTGATTCTTTTGCAAATAGGCACAGAGCCTAGAATTATTTGTTTATATATTTTGAGTTATGATTTCCATTTCTGGTCATCAGTTTTTACCATAATCTCAAGGCACTAGTTTTATCTAATACAGGACAAGAAATCAATAAAAAGCGAAGTGGTATACTTGTGCCGAGAAAGCAAAGTGAAAATAGCTGCACAAAAGCAAAGGGATCCATTTTCAGTGACAAGCAAATCTTTCCTGCAGATTGTGTTGAAGCAAAACATTGCCTCTTGATTTATTTTTTCTTTTGTTCCTTTATAACCAAACTAATCTTTCTCACAGCTTATATAGCAGCAACAAGAAAAGTTACGTTTCCTCTATGAAGAAATTTATCAAAATGTGCTTATCTCTGAATTATTTTGTCCTGCTATGTAAAATTAATTAACATCTATAGCCAAACCATGTTCCTCCACGTTAAAAAACACACTTAATGAAACAAATCAAAATGGGCCAAGAAATTCCTGTTTCCACCACAGGTGATCCCTCTTTGGAAAGCTTAATATGTGCGAAGCTATTGTATAAAACAGCCTTCTTAGCTTGGCATCTCTTTCAAGGGGGGCAGGGGACTAACTTTGATCAAAATACCACGTTTTCACTTCCCCCCCTTTGTAGTTCATTGATTGCATGCCCAGGTGCAGCCCCCCCCCCCCACTTCCAGGAGCCAGACACCATATTTAGGAATAAAATGGCCACAACTTTATTAAATTTCAGATGTAGGAAACCTTGTCTTAGGCACTGGGCATGTATCCCTCTCAGCCCCTGCTGGGGGTCTGAGGCAGGACAGGGTCAATTGGGAATATGGGGACACTGCAAAATGTGCATTTACACTGCTGGCCCCTCCCTCGTTGCTGAGGGGAGCTCTATGGCCACTGCTGTGCGCTTGTGGTCAGAGACTTCCCTCAAGACCCCTCTAATGGGGGACCCTGATATCACTGCCGCAAAAGGGGTGAGTCACCGCAACACCCCTTCCTCAATTGTTGGAGTAAAGGATTCTGCCTAAGGCCTAGAACCGCCAAAGTTGTGACAATTGCTACAGGGAAGGCAAAACCTGCAGAGCAGGGAAACTTCCTTCCTGGCTCTGAAAAAACAGCAACCATCGTCCAACCATAGCAACGCCCATGGACCTGGAATGGAGAAAGGTCAGTGTGAAAGAAAAGAGACAACTGGAGGGAGGGCTGGGTGGGTGATGCTCTGGGGCCGCCTGGGCTGCTGGCGTCACAGAAGGCCCTCATTTATCCTTTTGGAGCAGACCAGAGTGAAGACTGCTCACTCCTGGTCCGCTCCCTTAGCTCCGCCCCCAGACCGCCACAGATAGGCCAATTTGAAAAAGGGTTCTTTAAGCAAGAACCCAAAACCAAACTCTGCAGCGACAAGAGGGTGGGAGGAGCAATGGCCAGTGGAGCAGCGGGGCTGCTGGAGGACAGCGGGGTCACGGGCCGGGCCACAAACCTCGCCTACCGCCAGACTTGGTGAGCGTGTATATATATATATATATATATATATATATATAAAACACCACAATGGGTGTTTCAAGATCCTACAAAATCACTGTAATTTCACTTTAAGGTACAAGTGGAATAGCAATGGACTTCCCACACTACTGGGGATTTAGCACATTTTGCAGCTGTACATGCTTCAGTGTTCCATCCACAGAAGTGTGGGGGACCTGGTGGAGGGGGAGAGGGAGAGGCAATTCCCTCTCTTCCTTCTCCCTCTAAAAAGTTTTTTTTAAACAAGTGTGGTGCTTGAGAAACAACTGCCTTTCGTCTACACTTGTCAAACAGGGAAAAAATAATGTGACTACAATGCCAGGCTGTTTATCACTGACTTATTCTAGGGATTGGAGGTGGATTCATTGCAATGCCTTCTCTTTTTTACTGTGGGGAGGCAGCAATCACAATTTTCATTCGGCTGCTGTGGCTAGAGCTGATAGCTGTCAATCTCTTTTCTTGACTCCCCCACAGAATGGGGGTGTTCTTCTATTTAAGGTGAGCAACAAAAACAAGGTTCTGTGATTACAGGCCTCAAAGTTCTCTACAAGCACCTGCATATTCATACATATTCCTCCCCATCACATTTGTGTTCCCCTCAGCCTACCGGGTAGCTATTTACTTAATGAAGCCAGAATATTTTACCT
Organism: Podarcis muralis; assembly: GCF_964188315.1. Classification (NCBI taxonomy): domain Eukaryota; kingdom Metazoa; phylum Chordata; class Lepidosauria; order Squamata; family Lacertidae; genus Podarcis; species Podarcis muralis. Next base: position 3,491,101 of record NC_135664.1, on the reverse strand, counting down.
CGGGTTAAGTACTTAATTCGTTCCGGAGGTCCGTTCTTAACCAGAAATTGTTCTTAACCTGAAGCACCACTTTAGCTAATGGGGCCTCCTGCTGCCGCTGCACCGCCGGAGCACGATTTCTGTTCTCATCCTGAAGCAAAGTTCTCAACCCAAGGTACTATTTCTGGGTTAGCGGAGTCTGTAACCTGAGGTACCACTGTATAAACTAAAATATCACTGCTGAATAGAAAAGAGCCGTCAAGCAGATCTGTTGAGCAATATAAGTCCTCAAGCCTTGAAGTGTTTGGTCAGTTCAAATGCTGCCCACTTCAAGTGTGTTTGATGCCAACAGAGTTCTGAGGATTAAGTCATGAGAGTGGAGGTCATTTGATCAAGACAGCAAAAAAAGTGTGTCATTACCCAAATCTGATGCAACTTGGGCCAACGTAGGTATCTTAAATGAGGACATGTCATGCATGCAAATGAGTTATCACCATGTAATGAGATGACTTTATGAAAGAGATTACATGATTCAAGAGAAATAGTGTTGAAAAAGAGAATTTCCACACAATATTAGCCTGAGCTTGGAACAAGGTTTATTTAACATCCAGTCATAATCTGTCATAGATTAGTAAAATGCAGTCAGCCTGAATTAATTTAACTCTCATTTCAGGTTGCTGAAAAATAGAAGGTGAGACAAAATGTCAGTGAGGAACAGCCTGCATTCTCTCAACGAGGCACCAGCATAAATTCAGTGTACATGGTTAAGGATCTGACCCATCAGAGCTGCATTTATGGCAGCGCCACTGGTTCTGCCAACTGGGCAAGAGCCTAGGGGGCTCCGCAGAGCATCACAGCTGTGAGAAAGTGAACTGAGCACAAGGGAAAGTGAGAGGTGGGAGGAGCTGATTGAAATCTGTTGAAATCTGAAAGAGCAAAGTTTGCCCCTGTATCCATGACGCTAATGGAACAAAAAGTGCTTAACATTTGCCCCAGTGAATTTAGGTTTTGCTTCTTCACATTAAGTAACAGCATCTCCGCCCCTCTGTACTTTTACTAAACTGGTGGTGGAGGGCCTAACATCTGGATGGTGAAATTGTGTCTCTCCAGATGCTGCTGAAGTCCAGCTCTCCCATCAGCCTCAGGCAGCCTGGCCAACTGTCAGGGTCAAGGAGAGTTGTGGTCCAAAAACTTCTCCAAAACATAGCTTCTCCTCCATCCCTGGTCTAAAAATGCACCAAATTCCAGATGTGGGTGAGAAAAGCTGTATTTCCGATTTCTCCTCTTCTTCCAAAAGGTACAGGACTTAGCAACTTTGTGGCCTGACACAAAAAAATTAACTATTGCATCTTTTGCTGGAGTTTATCCTTTCTCAGATAAAGCAGCTGCAGTGCTGCTACAGAAAAAAGGAGGACTGCAGATCTACCCATTTTGACTTACAGTATAACAAAGGTCAGTCCAAAGGCTATTGTGTCCTTAACAACAGCAATTTTACTGTTCATCTTTCAGAGTGGGAGGAAGCTTGTATGTGGCTTTCCTGGATTTTCCTCCGCCTTTGACTTCAAAGGCTTGTGGGGGAAATTAAGTTGCCGTATGGCATGTGCCAAACATGTGCAGCTCCCCTAGTGTGTTGGTTTATGGCAGTCAAAACAAAATAATAATAATAATAATAATAATAATAATAATAATAATAATAATAATAAATTCTTCCAGTAGCACCTTAGAGACCAACTGTTTGTTATTGGTATGAGTTTTTGTGTGCATGCACACTGCTGGATTTAGTCAGACTCCCAACACTTCAGTCAGTTCAGTCCTTTTCTGACAGGTCCAAAGCATGGAGGCAGTTTTACTATATACATAAAGTACAGGCTTCCTCGTGATCCCTAGCAGAAGATGCAGGCTTCAAGTGCAAAGCAAGCACAGCTCACAGCATACATACAGCACTAAGTTCTGTATCAGTCTGGCAGAGCTTCCTTGCAGCCAAGCAAAGAGGCAGTGTATAGCCCCCTCTTAATAGACCCAAGAAGCACCACTCCCGTGGCCGGTTGCCAGGTCAGTGACCTTCAAACACTAATCACAAGACCTGCAGGTGCAAGATAAGGGAAGCATTTGCACCAGATTTTCCTTTAGAGCAATTAAAAGAACCTCAACAAATTATCACATACAAATATAGATAAGGGCCTGCTGCTTCGTATGAGAAAACTTCATCCACGGGTCCAGCGCAAACTCTTTCTGGCAAAGCTAATATCAGGAGAGGTGTTAGTGCAGGATTGCTTATTGGTGCTTTTTTGTTCAACTTCTATGCAAAAATAGAAAAAGATTCCAATTTAAGTTCTCGGGATGGTTCCCTCCATCAGTCAGAAATGCAAAGATCCAAATACTGTGGCATGCTGATGAGCACCTGTAAACAAAATTGGCAAGGAAAAATTGGATGGTAAATTATTCTAAAATGAAGGTAGTGGTTTTTTCCTAGAGGAAGCATCTGCATCAATGGCGCTAAGATGAACACACAATTGAGCAATGCTCTTACTTTAGATATTTGGGTGTGCATTTTTCTTCCAATGGCAGATGGAAATCTCACACAGAGGTAGCAAACCTTCAACTTGGAGGACAGCCAAAGCAATCCTGACCTTTATAAGTTTAAAGGAGGCTCTTAGTGAGCTTCTATTTTGAAAATAGATGTTGGTAAAGTAATCTCCCAGTTAAGCTATGGGGTCAGGGATATGTCCCAGCAGATGAGAGCATTCAGAATAGGTTTTTGGAGGAACTGCTGGCACTTCCCCCAGGGATAACCTCCTCGTTGCTAAGGTTGGAAGTTGACCTTTTTTCCATCAAGGCAAGAATTCATAAGTAAACTGTACTTTATGGGGAACAAATTGCCAGGAGTAGACATTGATACAATCTTTCTTTGAGGATACCCAGACTTTCCTAGTACATAAGGACACATTTTTCATCAGGAACAGAATTTTTGAGGTAGATTCTCATGAAAACCTTCTTGCCAGTCAACTGCAAGCATTTTCCTCTTGGTTTAGTTTATTAAAGAGAGATCAACACTTTCAATGGTACTTTCAAGACCTAATTTTTGCTGCCCTTTGAAAAGCTTTTAATGTCCTTCATTTATGAACAATGCATTCAGCCAATCTGGAGGAAAAGGATACAGGGATTCCCTATCACAGTGGACATGTGTTTGTGGTACAAAGGAGGTGGAAGATGCAGTGCATACCTTTTGCACTGTCCCTAGTACTGAGGTCCCAGAGCTCATTTTTGTGAGACCTTTTGAAAGCAAGAGCTAGTTGGACCCTGACTGATATTATTTGCAATCTTCTGGCAGATCACAAAAAAATTATAAACAAGCTGATCACCTATGTAGCAGAACCTCAAATGTACAATAGCACCATCATTTTCCAAAGACTTCTGTCATGGGCTGCAAAGAGGACCAACAATTTTAAAGTTGTTTATCTCTGTTTGCATTGATGATTATTAGTGTTGTATATTATTAGTGCTATGTTTTGTTCCTGCTTCTCTGATGTCTGTTGTAGCAGGAGCCTATAGCTGCAGATAATTTTATATATAGTGTTGGATTTGTGCTATGAAAGTATATTGGGTGGGAAAATTTGGAAAGATTCTTCTTTCTGCTAACCCTTATCTGTGTCAGAGCAATCGGAGACGGGCTGCCTGCAGGGAAAGGATATGATGGCTTTGATGCCTTCAGAAACCACAATTTGTGTTGCTATCATGCATTCAACTTAATAGCTTTAAAGTTCTCAAATGTCTGTTCCAAGAGGGCTGAATCAAAGTTTACATTTCCCATGCAGATCCATTTCCTGATAAATGCTAGTTTGATTGCATTTTAGCAGCCCAAAGCATAGCTTGGCAGAGCAGTGATTCCATGGGTTCCCTCGCTATCTTTACTATCATTGGAACATTGTGGACTGCATCAGCCAGAAATTGCCAAACTGCCAAGATTAATTCCACTCAGGGCAAGTGATCTCCATGCAAAATGATACCTGATCTTTTGGAAATGGCCCAGGCCCATCTCAAAGGGTATTTTGCATGTGAATTGTAGAGTTGGAAGGGACCACAAGAGTCATCTAGTCCAACCCCCTGCAATGCAGGAATCTTTCCCCTAATGTGGGGCTCAGACTCAGGACCCTGAGATTGAGTCTCATGCTCTACTGACTGAGCTATTAATAGTGTGGACTTGGCTTATCAAAATATGCTACTCATAATTTGTGGTTTTTAAATTATGAAGAGCAATTAAAATATTAATATAATCATACCAAGGTGATGTACTATAAAAACAGCAAAAAAGCAGTTGACAACAAAAAAGCAGATACATTTAAAACAAAACTAAAAGAATGAAAATTAGGCATTCATGGCAAAATCCCATGTATCCAACTTGGAAAGTCTGTTGGGATAAAAAATGGATTCAGTTATTTCCAGAAAGTGCAGATGATAGACGTTATTCATCATAGGGTATGACCCTCTCATGGATTTCAGTGGGATAGTTAAGCACATCTGTAATTGTATTCAAAAAGGACTTAAAAGTATTTATTATTATTATTTATTAAATTTATGTACTGCTCTTCATCCAAATTTCTGAGTGCATCTCACAAGATAAAAAATAAAGCATACTGAATGTTGCACTACGTAATTAGCAAGTTTATTGTTTGATAGCCAGTGGTTATCTGTGGTGGGGTTTGCTTACTGCATGGGTAAAAATCCACTGGAAAGAGGGCTGAAGAAGATACATTACTCCATAAATTAAAGACCTCCAAAAGAACTGTTGCTGGGGGACGACCCATAACTCAGGGGCAGAGCACATGCACTGCATGCAGAAGGTCCCAGTTTCTTTAATCCCTGGCAAGGCTGAAAGAGTTGGCAGCCAGCCATACTGTGAACGAGGGCCCAATGGTCCCACTCAGAATAATGCCGTTTCCTTATTCCTCAGCAGGGGCGCCAACTTGTTGAGGACGAGTCCTCTTGAGCCTCCCCAATCATTTTGGGGAGGGGGCTGGGGGCGCCCAATATCCCAAAAGTGTTGCCAATGGTCTCTTCCTAATTGTTCTCTTCCCATTGCCAAATTATAGATTGGCCATCCTTTTCTGTTTGATTTTGTCCAGAATTATTATGCAAAATGATAATGTTGTTAAATGATGGTGTTGGTGGCAATATGATAGCGTTGTTGCTCTCTGCAACACATTGTTGACAAATTCTTGCATACAGGTAGAAATAGCTGTGGATGCCAGTATCTGCATGCATGTCAGTCTTCTCAAATAGAAAGCTTCAACTCACTTCCCCCAGGTACATGTAAGCAGCACTGGACTGATTCCTGTTTGGCTCAGCACCAATTTTATGCTAGTATAGATTCAATGAGATTTTCAGCAACAAACATCTTTCTAATCTTCCATATATGATAATGTGTGACATGTTGCAATGATTAGGGGAAATTCTATTTCTCTCAATAACAATTATTTCAAACAGAAAGCTTCTGGAATAAATAATCTTGCTGATCTTTTTTTTAAAAAAATTAAAGGTAGGGAACAATCAGTTTCCTACTAATTAAAATCTGTTTAACAAGAGGCTACAGCTTCTCTTCCCCGTCATCCCAAGTAATTAAAGTGAATTGCATTAGAGCAGTAACCTCCAGTGTCTGTAGAGCATTTCTTCAATAAGACTTGGAAATTGGGTAGCAGAAATGTGAAGTATAAAAACCTCCCTTGATGTTGCTTTTAAATCCAAACAGTTTACTCTGCTGTTCTCTGATTTAAACGATATGTCTCCAATCTAATTGCCACTTGTTGAGTGATGATTCAAATAGGATGCAAACCCTGAGGAGCAGGAAGCTATCAAGGATTATTTGTATCACTAAAAAGAGAGTCCCAGTCGGCCTGAATCCTTCAACCGAGTCTGCCAGATTCCGAAGCAGAAGGCTTTAGGTGCATAAAATCAGGCCTGGGCAACATAGAATTCATTGGCTAAATATAATAATATAATAATAATAATTTATTATTTATACCCCGCCCATCTGGCTGAGTTTCCCCAGCCACTCTGGGCGGCTCCCAATCAGTGTTAAAAACAGTACAGCATTACATATTAAAAACTTCCCTGAACAGGGCTGCCTTAAGATGTCTTCTGAATATCAGGTAATTATTTATCTCTTTGACATCTAAATTCACTCACGAGCTGAGATTGTGCCAAATTAAGAAGTCATGGCCTGCTGATATGTGCCTTCTTTTTCCAAAATCAAATACTGTGAGGGAGGATAGTGGGGAGTACAAAGCTTTGGGCATAAAGATGTGAAAGGGCAGCCTTCAGAGAGTTTTGTGGGGCACATAAAATCCAGCTCTTTGGATCAGTTGAAAGTAGGACTGGCGCTCCAGTTCCTTGACTCACAAAGACTTCAAGGGAAGGCAGCAACATCCCTTTTGAAGAAGGAAGGAGGTGCTCTTTATATCTTCAGTCCTCTCTTTTCCCACTGTGTCCTCAGCAGGCAAAGGGAACAAACTGTTGCCACTGGCAGACCTCCCTCTGGATGTGAAAGCCAATGTTCTTGAAGCAAGCGCAAGCAGGACAATGGCGTTCCTGCACTCAGGAGAGGTGAATTTGCCTCACCCCTTCCCCAGAGGAAGAGAATGGGGCTTGGATCTATGTGGGGCTGAGTCTCCAAAGGAAGCAGCAGACTGGCCTTCTCCTTCCATTTGTCTTTGGGAGTACCCTTCCTCCTTGTATAGTGTGGGCTTCAGGTGGTTGCTTTTCATGGGGCTGACTTGGAATTTGGGAAGCTCTTGGCTGGCACTTGGGACTCCCTGTTTTCACTTGCTTCACACTGCAGAGCATTTTGTCTTGGTTTGGCATTATTTGGCTGTTTGACGTTCAGTGCGGGCAGGTAAGGTAAGACCTTAATTCACTGCAGGGACCTTCAGTCATGGCAGCTGCTCCACAGGGCCTGGGAAACGTTGCTGAGCTGTATGCTGTTTCCTTGATGAAAGAGTTAACTTAACTGACAACAGAGCCCTTTCAAGCTGACCTGCATCCTGACACTTGAGGTCTCAGATTTCAGCAGTGCCCTGTGTGATGCCAAAATTCAGTGCCCCCCCCCCAGCTTCCAGTTTACATCATAGTTGTGGTACCCCTGAGTCTCTGCACCTGGTGCGACTGAACCGGTCATGCTCCCTTAAATCAACCTTTGATCAACTTTTCTCAGTCCTTGGCTGGATGACTACTCCCCCCTCCCATGGAAGAGGTCAACATTTAAAGCAACTGGCTGTATTGTCAAATCTCCAATTCTACACCAGCTGAGTCCCTACCTGTCTGTGCATTGTGTCACCAGAGTGGTACATGCACTGGTTATCTCCTGCTTGAATTACTGCAATGTGCTCTACATGGAGCTACCTTTGGAGGTGAACTGGAAACTACAACTAATCCAGAATGCAGCTGCCAGACTGGTGACTGGGAGTGGTTACTGGGACCATATAACACTGGTCCTAAAGGATCTACACTGGCTCCTAGTATGTTTCTGAGCACAACTCAAAGTGTTGGTGCTGACCTTGAAAGCCCTAAATGGTCTCAGCCCTGTATACCTGAAGGAGCGTCTCCATCCCCATCATTCAGCCTGGACGCTGAGGTCCAGCTCCGAGGGCCTTTGGGTGGTTCCCTCATTGTGAGGTTAAAGGAAACCAAGCAAAAGACCTTCTCAGTAGCACCACCCACCTTGTGGAATGTCCTCCCATCAGATGTCAAGGAAATAAACAACTATCTGACTTTTAGAAGACATCTGAAGGCAGCCCTGTTTAGGGAAGTTAATGTTTGATAGTTTACTGTGTTTGATGTTTTAATTTGCTGGAAGCCACCCAGAGTAGCTGGGACATATTATTATTATTATTATTATTATTATTATTATTATTATTATTTGCTTCCCACTCAGACTCAGGCAGCGAACTGGCTTAGAAGTGAAAGAAAAATCATGTTCACACAGCACATCTGTTAAGGCATCAGTCTTCACTTTCAGTTCCCCAGCTATATGCAGCTTCAGCCAACATGAGATAGCTGTAAGCCTGATCTTGAACTTCTTTTTTGTTTTTTTCATGGAATATATTAAAATGTTGTTAGTTTGTAGCTCATTATGGCCGTTCTCCTTCTGAGCTGCCCATTTGACTACCTCACCATTCACACATTCAGGGCAGGGTGAAGAAACAGTCTCTAGACGTAAGTGATCCTGCCCCGGGGTAGAGGAAGCAACATGCCCCGCTTTCCATTATTTATCAGATGGCTTGCAGATCCATGAAGCTTCTTAGAGTCCATATGATCTGATCTGTATCATGCTCTATCGTGTCTTTTCAGTAACTTAACAGCATACTTGGCTATTAATGATTCTCGCAACATGACAAGGTGAATCATTTAGATACACACAACGGGTTTTCCATTATTGTACCTCCAGACGTCATTGCTACATTTGCTTTCTGCTCCACAAATTTCAATTGAAATGTGCAATATGCCAGAGATTTCTAAGACTTTTCTTGTTCTCCTTAGTTTATTCTTTGGGAATTTTCAGAGGAATGCTTAATCACGGAGTGCCACTAGTTGTTTTCTAAATATTGCTTCTTGTTGCTTTCACTTGTGTTACATTCCAACCTTGCATTTTCTCCCATTAGAACAACCAGAGCTTTTTTTTTTTGCCCAGCCAGAATGCCCCAGAACGGCATTCCAGCCCCTCTCAGAGAGGGGCACCCCGAGTAAGTGGGGCAGATTGCCTCTTTTCCCAATCTCCACCACTCCTACCTGCACAATCTCTCAATGGCATGGAAAGATCTAGCTGGGGGTGGAGATGGCAGGTGTGCGCGAGAAGCAGCAGCCTAATCTTCACACACACAGCCCACACACAGCTCGGCTGCCACGGCGCTTGCCTGCCTTCTCCTTTGGGGGAGACCAACTGCCCCAAGAGGAACGGCACCTCGTGCAGGCTGGGGGAAGGCGGGCAAGTGCCAAGGCAGCCAAGCCCACAGAGCCTGAAAACTAGTTAAATTACCTCATTAAGTCGGAGAAAAAATGTCATTGTGGTTTAAAAGAGGTGGTGATGAATGCTTTTGAGGTTCTCTTCTGCTTCAAAATTGGTTTTGAAAATGGAAATGGAGTGGAAGGGCTCATCATAAAACAGGACCCCAGAGTCTTGTCAGGTACATTGAACTATGTGATTCTGTGTATTTTTATCAAACTCTACCCCCAAGTTCCCTCCCTTTTTTCTCCCTCACTACAACTCTGTGGCGTGGGGTAAGCTCAGAGTTCTGCTGCATAACTATGCATTTAAAGTGCACTTGAAGCCCATTCTTTCCCTCAAAGAGCTGTAGCCACTGCAGGTTAAGAGCGCAGTCTTAAGCAAATCTGCCCATAAGTTAGTTCCGTTTAGTTCAATGTGACTTTCTCTCAGGCAAATGTGTGCTGGATTTCAGCCTAAATCACCTTCCCAAAATCTCCTACACAATATTATAAAACCAGAACACTGTAGAAATTAGAAAATGGCACAGGGAGCATCATTTTTATTCTCTGCTACATATAAGAGGATTGAAGAAAGAACAGGACTGTCAGTGTTCACAAGCATCACTAATTTCTATTGTAGCAACAGAGTTTCTCTCCCTCTCTCTCTCTGCTGAATAAAGTGCGTGCATAAAATATAGCCACAGGTTTGAAATGAGACTTTCATGAATATTTACCACATCCAGCTTTTTCACACAGAAATGCAAGAGGGAGAGAAAGGTGTTTGCTGATGACACACATTAGCTCTCACCTACAATGTTAATAATCAGCTTCCAAATACCTGTGTGCCCCCGCCCCCCACTTTATAATGAAGATAAAGTCTCCAAAGCTTAGCATTAGCCTCTTGCATTCAAATTTCACATTCTAATTCATCAACTATGACAATATGATGAATGCATTTCACATTAATGGCCTGTTCTTTGACATCTGAAGAAGTAGAAAAATGTCTGGTGACAGAAGAACCACATGAATGCTATTCTTGTAGCCTCATCCCAATAAAAAGAGTGCAAATAAGAAAGGCTTACTAACACCAAACCATAAGGCTTCTCGTTTTCTGTTTATGCTGACCAATTAATTCCTGTGTTCCTATGGGGAGGAAATGGGCTGGCATTGTTGCTACTTTTTAATCTATGGAGTTAGCTGCTCACCAGTCAATTGTTTAGACAATATAACCAATAATTTAATGCAGCAATGATCAGTTATTTGGGAAGGTTATTTAGCATACGGTGAGATGGTCCACCTGCACTTCAAGGCTGCATGAGGTCCTTTCCCTGTGTGGGTGGAGGGAGCCCAGATGGAGAGAAGGATGGGATGGGATGGGATGGGTCAACTGGGAAGGAGGTAGGGTAAGAATTTACTTTATACCACTTTCTTCCTTAGCCAGGCAAGCGACCACCTTTAAAATTAAACATGGAACCAAGGAAATTAATTCAAGCCCAGTATCCAAGAGGGACCCAGTGTTTATGGTAGATCTTGCAATAGGGCACAGCTCAGCTTAACGTGGTTGTTGAGGATGAACCACCAATTAAAAGGTCTGCCATGAGGAGCATCAGAACAAGGATTCACAGAAAGAGTGATAAAACACCGAAACAACATTCTTAAAATATAAGCATCCTTCTACATACATCAAGAAAGGTTACAGGTCCTGAGAAGCACAACGCACATGGCTCCATACCAGTATCTGCACCCCACAATCGCCTTGGGGTGCCACCAGTGCCCAGGCCATTTGGTCTCTATTCTCACATTTCTAGCACTGCTCCCCTGGCAACAAGGCCTTCATCAGGCTGTTGACATTCCTTCCTTCATCTCATTCTCTGGCTTCTCCTTTCTTCCAGGAAGCTTCGGAGGATAGCTGTTTCGACACTTTGGTGCCAACTCATGAGAAACTTAGAATAAGATCCTGGAGGGCCATTTGTGCCACTTTCAGAGTTAGATAGGGTTTCTTGCTTATGGCCTAGAGAGCATAAGACTGTAAAATGCAGGCCCACAGGAACCTCACACAGAAATCAAACCTTTCCTTTCGTGCAGTCTATCTAAAATGTTAAATGCAATTAAAAGTGAAACACTGAAGCATTCTTAAAATAAAAAAAATGAACCCCTTGGGTCTCTAATTCCCATATCAGAAGGGGGCAAAATGGATGAATAAATGGAAGAAGAAAGGCAGACATAAAGGTGGTGCAGGAGGAGGCAGAGTCAAAAGAGCAACTTGGCCCTCTGGATGCCTGTGTTGGAAAGAATGCTCTGCTTTCTCATTTTCATCAAAGTGTTGATTAGTCCTTTAACAGAGAGTTTTTTTCATCTTCAATGCTAATAACAAATTGGCAATCCAAATTGGTGAGAGATTCTTCTCCGTCAGCTGGCACTGACAAGCAGTGAATGTAAACATTGATTGAAGAACACGGCTTTGTTTCTGGAAGGTTACAACTGGAGCAAAACTGGAAAGGATTCAAGCGAGCTGACAGTGTTTATTGTCACCGTTCATTGTTCTCAAGGCTCTCTCTGCCCCTCCTGTCATGGAAGGAGCACAATTTGTGGATCTGCTGGAATCACCAGGGAATTGGGCCTCTCAAAGGCAACTGTACAACCTGGAATGTGACTCCTGTGATGACAGCAGCAAAGAGGATCCCTCTAAGCGAGCGGTATGTCATTTGATAAACATTATTGAACGTATGCGTCAAGGATACATTTTCAAAGAAATGTTAACGCAGCACAAACCTTCGTAGCTTGCAGGGCCACTTCTCCAGATGAAAGGAGTAGAACTGCCTGCAGAAAGGAAGTCGAAATGATATGTGTGCTCCTAGCAACCCACAGTTGTAAAGGGGCATCTGCCTTATTACAAATAAGATGGGAATGACAGGGCATGCTGATTTACGAAGGGTAGTGACAAACTACTGGCCATTATAAAGCAACATGGAAGTGGTGTGAGCATTAAAAACAATTGTCTTTCCGTGCAGTAAGCATGCATTCACATCTCATCTGCGCCCATGCAACAGCTTCCTCTGCAACTTTAAGCATGACAACCAGGGAGAAGAATTCATAATCTTTCTTCAGGTGCCAGATCACACAGTCAGATTTCTGGATGTGTTCTTGCTCTGCCACCTCACTCTGGCGCAGTCGCTGGAATTGGTTCTTTTTAAAAAGGTCATTTGGAGGTTTCTTGTGGACTGTTCAGTGAGGTTGAAATGTTTGCTCAGAGGGGTTTGTATTTCTGGATTTTTTAAAGGCCATTTCTATTCCTGTTCGTATGTTTCTTTAAGTATAGCCCTGTTCTTTGACCATTGCTGACGGATATATTAGGCAAGATCTCATGTACAAAACCTCTGCTGACTTGAAATGCAAGTGTCACGAGGATCTGCATTTAGTCGATGGCATTGGAATCTTCTATGACTAGATAGGTGCTCATGCAAACACTCCTCAGATGTTGAGGAGGAGAACAGAGTTGCATTCGTCAACCATGTTTTCCCCACCCTCCTACCAACACTTGCACATACAACATGCACATTGGCCACACCACCTGCCACTCATGCATTTGGCCACTGTGTGAAGAGGCCCCACCCGCCTACATGAATGGGGAACCTGATTGGTCCAGAATCTCTGCTTCCTCTTCACACACTGGCTGAACGCATAGCCAGCAGGGGCTGGGGCAGTGTGCATGGTGAGAGTGGGGGCATGGACACAGGACACATATGAAGGGTCTTCATATGACTATCTCTTATCTTGCTCAAATTTATAAAGGAGCTCAGCTGGCATATGGTCTCTTGCAGAGCTTGGCGCCCTGATGTTTCTGTTGTATGTGACTGTGCACCTATTGCTACTGAACTTTAGGATTTTTTCTGTATGTGATCATGGTTCTATCGCCAGTGCAATACTCAAAGGAACAGCATTCAAAGATACAGTTTGCTGGCAAATAGAGCCCACAAGGCAGACCACCTGTTCTTGACATGATATAAGAAATGACATGGAGGAATGCTTCAGTTTTCTTCCAGATCTTATTCCATTTGCATAATGCCTTGACTGTTATTCTGTCTATTTAAAAGAAAAGAAGAAACTTCATTTGCCAGAGGAACATATGGAGAATGATACATTGTGCTAAATAACCTCTGACTTTAAATGTGTTCTGTGTAAGTAGCAGAAGGAGATGGGATATAGCAGGGAGAATGGACTGTACCACTTGGTTCATAATGGCAAACTCTAGCAATCACACTCTCCTGATTCGTTAGATGAAGGGAGATCATTCAGGCTTGTTCATGTAAGACTCAAGCCTGATGGACTGCTGTGTCTGATATGGCTCTATGTCTCCACTTCATAGGGGCGCATTTCTTCCATCCCATTATGGCTAATCTTTCCTAAAATGCAGTTTGGGCTTTGCTGATATTCTTCATCAGCCTGGGTCATGTGTCAATTACGGCCTTCTAGGAATAAATCCCCCTCCTTTTATGCGTTTTGTGATGGAGCCTTTTTCTAACATGAAATGTTACCTATGTGGTTAGGTTTTTTTATTGTTTTGCAATTGTTTCATAATGTCTGATATTGTAAACTGATGTTTGTGTATTTCATGATGTAATAGTAGGAATTATTATTAATGTTATTATTAGCCCGCCCTCTATTGTTAATGTGCAACAACAGGATGATATTTTTACATGTTTGTTCTCTTTTGGGGAGCTGTCCTCCATCTGTCTCTAATGGCGTCTCTAGGGGGCTGCAGAGAAGATTCATTCCTGCCCTTTCCCTCTGCCTTTGTCTACATTCAGCATGTCCACACATTCCATATTCACCTTACCTGTGCAACATCTTCCATAATCAAGTCATAGATCTAATTAATCCAATAATGCTATAATTCAGGGGTAATAATGCCTCTTGCCTGTACACAACACTTATCCTTAACAATGAATGTGTGGTTTTTCACTTCTGGAATGGAAAGCCATGGATAAATGCAATGTCTCTAACCAGCCCCCTTCCTTCAGATGGTCTAGATGACATACACCGACAATGACATATGACTTTTGACATTCCAAGGGGAAGAGATGTAGCACTCTGACATGAGTCAGATGCTGCAAGGGAATAAAACCTTGCAAAGGTCAAGTTCCCCTTCAGAGTACAATGCCAACAACACAAAATCAAAAGGTTAGAGGAAAAATTAACCAAATATATTATTTGCCAGCTTGACACAAAGTAGCATTGCCCATTCTAAGCATTCAGGAGCTATTTTTCCAGTCTGAGCTGTAGTGCTTTCTTTGATCAGTTGCATCCATTTGAAACATGCAACGACATGTATCAGGGATTCCCAGAAACAGTTCCTGAATTTACTATTTTCTTGTGTTCAAAGCACTTTTCGGTTTCATTGTCAGCTTAAAGTAATCCTGCCTTATTTGGAAATCCGTCTCTTTCAGTTTCATTATTATGAGCCTAAAGGTACCTATTTTCTAGGACAATATTATCATTCATATGCATTTCTAACATTTGCAAGCAACAGCCCATAACACATTTAGTTAAACCATATATATATGCAGCTTTATTTTCCCATAAAATTGAAAGTCAGCATTAGCACCACCACAAAGGCCATTCTGTGAAGCTTGTCATAAACCTGAATGGACGTGTAGTTGATAAAAAGAACCCAAGACTCCATTAGCATAATACTGAGCTGGCCCTGTTGAGTTCTGTCAGTTCAGGATAGCATTCACAGGAAGTTAAACATTACTTTGAATGGGTAATTGTGAGGAGGTGAAAATGAAATAATATCAATGCTCCATAAAATACAATACAGTGACTTTCTCTAGAAAGCTAAATGATCAGCAGCCAGGCTTGACAATCCATAAAATGGGCAGGATGTCAGAGGAAAGAAGGGCAAATTCATCTCCTGCACAGCTCTGCCCAAATTCAATAAGGTGTTTGTGTGTGTGTGTGTGTGTGTGTGTGTGTGTGTGTGTGTGAGAGAGAGAGAGAGAGAGAGAGAGAGAGAGCGCTTCCAATTGTTACACTTTTTTTCTGTTAACACTGGGCCATTCTGCAGGAGGTATGGTATAGCGGCTTCTGTGGTGTAGAGACACAGAATGAAATCCCTTCTCAGCTATGAAGCTCAACGTTCATAATTAGCTTCCATACAACTACTTCTCTCATCACATGTTGAAGACAACACTTGAATCAAGGGACCCCACAGACACTGCAGTCCTCTTCAAGGGTCTGTTCCCTGCACCTTCTTTCTTCTTTGGTGATCCCTCGTAGCCGAGTAAGATTGTCTTCCATGAACACGGTTTTAACAGTGAGTAAGGGTTTACCAAGCGTGCCTTCCTCTTAGCACATTTCTCCCTTTCGTCCTGAGTTAGAGGGTCTTCAGAGTCCATGACACCTTTGGTAAAGGCTGTTCTCCAATTGGAACGCTCGCAGGCCAGTGTTTCCCGGTTGTCGATGTTTATACTGACGCGCAGCGCAAATTAATAATGCAGAGTTTTTAAGTGAAAGAATAAGAGCTTTACTGAGTTAAAATAAACTTCTTCATAAACAACATGGTTCCAAACAGTTTGACTGAGATTACATACTGACTCTGCTCACAACTGAGGCAGACTGACTCTGACTGAAATCTTACAGAGAGCACAAAGAGAAACTGGCTGCTAAGTCCCCTGCCAGAGTGACTCCACAGTTAGTAGTCAGGCCTGAATAACTTTAGTAGCCCCAAATGATTGTGCAGTCCCAGCACTTCCCAGCCTGCTTTGCTGCTTCTGCTCTCATGTGTCTTTGTCACATGACATATACTACATTTGTTTAGATTTGCGTTGAGAGCGTCTTTAAGCCTCTTTTGTTGTCCACCGGCATTATGCTTTCCAATTTTAAATTGGGAATAGAGTAGTTGCATCCAAACAACATGACCAGTCCAACGAAGTTGATGTTGAAGAATCATCGCTTTGACACTGGTGATCTTTGCTTTTTCCAATACACTGACATTAGTTCACCTGTCTTCCCAAGTGATATGTAATTTTTTTCAGAGACACTGTTGATGGAATCTTTTGAAGAGTTGGGGATGGTGTTTATAAGTAGTCCATGTTTCACAAGCATACATTAAAGTTGGTAGTACAATAGCTTTGTAAACAAGCATTTTGGTTTCCCTGCGAATGTCCCAGTCATCAAAAACTCTGTGCTTCAATTGGGAGAAAGCTGCACTCGCAGAGCTTAGGCAAAGCTGGATTTTGGCATCAGTGTTGGCCCTTGTGGAAAGATAACTGCCTAGGTAGAAAAAATGACCGACATTTTCCAACGTTACACCATTAAGTTGGCTTTGTGGCTCTGTGGAAGGGTTGTTTTGTGCTTGTTGGTGCAGCACTTTGGTTTTTTGGATATTGAGTGATAGGCCAAGCTTTCTGTAAGCTTCTGTGAAGATATTTAGGATGGTTTGGAGGTCATCCTCTGAGTGTGCACACACTCCGTTGCCATCAGCATATTGAAGCTCTATGATGGAGGTTATGGTAACCTTATTCTTTGCTTTAAGCCTACTCAAATGGAAAAGCTTTCCATCTGTTTGATAAATAATACCCCAGTGGGCAGTTTGCCTTCGACAATGTGAAGGATCACGGTGATGAACTTGGGGCGATAACACATCCCTGTTTAACGCCTGATCCCATTGTGAATGGTTCATTTTGAGAGCCATTTTATCTGCAATTGTTGCCATACTATCATGTAGAAGCCGAAGAATGTTCACAAATTTATCCGGGCAGCCGATTTTCAGAAGGACAGTCCACAGGGCATTACGATTTACAGTGTTGAAGGTCTTAGTCAGGTCAATGAACGCCATATAGAGGGGTTGGTTTTGCTCTCTGCATTTTTCTTGAAGCTGTAGAGCAGTGAAAATCAAGTCCACTGTCCCCCTAGAAGGGGCGGCGGCACTGTAGTCCTCTTCAAGGGTCTGTCCCCCACACCAGCAGGATTACAATTGAAGGAAGAGAGTGGAAGTATGTTTGCTAGTTGGATCTCCTCTGTCACATCCTTAGTTGCTGCTTCTACTAGCCCTTCATGTATTGAATCATAGAGCAGTATAATAGAATCATAGAACTGTAGAGTTGGAAGGGACCCCAAGGGTCATCTAGTCCAAACCCCTGCAATGCAGGAATCTCAGCTGAAGCATCCATGACAGATGGACATCCAACCTCTGTTTTAAAACCTCCAAGGACGGAGAGGGCACCACCTCCCAAGGGAGTCAAACAGCTCTGACTCTCAGAAAGTTCTTCCTTAGTCTGATTCTCCTTTCTTGTCATTTGATGCCATTGGTTCAAATCCTGTTGGAAGGGGAACATCTGGGTGCAAAGTTTGATCCCTGCAGTGGGCTTCTCACAGGGTTTAGACTCCATGCTTCCGCTTCCCCTCCAACAAACAGAAGGTGGTGGGCCTTACGAGACTTGTGCTAAAGCCTCTGGACAAGGCTATAAGATAGAGTGGAAAGTTCATGAATAATAATAATTTATTATTTATATGCTGCCCCTCAGATTGGGTTGCCCCAGCCGCTCTGGGCGGCTCCCAACAAAAAAGAGTAAAAACACAAGACAACATCTCACTTTAAAATTTCGCTGAACAGGACTGTCTTCAGATGTCTTTTAAAGATCCCATAGCTGTTTATCTGTTTGACATCTACAGGGCAGGCACCACTACCAAAAAGGCCCTCTGCCTGAACATTTCAACACACCTGGAAACAGAGAATGTTTGCTATAAATCTTCATTCATAATCTTCAGATCATTGGTATACTCAGAATACTTAGATCAGAATCCTGAGACCAGTAGGTATAGGGTGGTATACAAATTAAAACAAACAAACAAACAAACAAACAAGTAAAAGATCACTCTTCCCCAACCTGGTCTTCTCTGGGTGTTGTTGGGTTACAGTTCCCATCAGTCCCAGCTAGAATGGACAATGGTCAGAGATGATTGGAATCATAGTCCAAAACACATGGCAAGCACTAGCTTGGGAGAAACTGCTTTAGGTTTCCCAGTAGCAAAACTGTTTAGTTTACAAGGCTTCCTAACAGTTCTGGTGATGCCTGGAACTCTTTTTAACCTTATGAAATTTTGTAATATTACAGTTTCAAGATTTTGGAATTACATTTAGTTGACCTGTAGAGATTCAGCACTCATTTCTGATTTGCAGAATTGGGAGGGGGGGGATGGGATTGTTAGTATTATTCTTATTATAGAGTTTCAGAACAGACTTTAAAATGGCCTTAATGTGTTCCCCGCAGGGAGAAAGGGTAGAGGTTGCATCACAATATATTTTCTTGGAAATGGCAGAAGATGGATGGAGAGAGGTGAAAAAATTGATGACTTCAGGAGGGGGAGTGGATTGAATGATGGATGAGGAGGCAAGAGAGGATTTTACATATTGCTGACTAAGGCTGAAAAACTTCAAATAAATCTCTCCTTAAGTTGTTGCTTTGTGCTTGGCTGACTGAAACGCAGCGGGTCCGGTTCTTACAGTCCCTCCTGGAAGTGTGATTCTCCATCTAAAGTCTATAAGAGGGATTCCTGCGAGGATTTTATTGAGCTGGATCCAATCAAGTACTTGAGAAATTAATAGGTGTATAATTACAAAATCCATCACTATTTTTACATCTAAATTGAATTGCGTTTGAAGACTTGATTGAGGCCTGTTCTCTATAGCAGCAGCAGCAGCAGTCTGGAATGGAAACGCAGTGGTGGAGCACAGTGTGCGATTTAAGGCTGTAGGTGCAGAAAATGAGCGCAGCCAGGAGTAGGATGGGCAAGAAGCTCTCTCTCTGATATGCCTGGTTTCCTTTACTTGCAGAAAGCGTTCCTTTGCTAATGTGGAGAAGCATTAAAAAAGTTCACCCTCATCAGGAATCTGCTTGCTTGGGATTCTACCACCTCATTCTGCTGCCTCCACTGGGCTAAGTATCTTATGATGCGGTGGATTGCTGGCATAAGACTCTAAGCCTGGATCAGCCAGAGATAGGCTGGCCTAACTCACCCATCCCGGCTCAGCTGGGGCTCAGAATGTATGCCACTACAAGTCCCAAAGCATAAGGGCCAGGATCATGCAGGAGAAACTAGCACTGGATCCTAAGCCTGTTCAGCTTGGTCACATCCTTTGGCAACCTGACATAAGCTGGAAAAAGGAGAGGCATAACTCAAATTACACAATGAAAGACAATGGGGAGAACCCAGTCCTCAGAACTGGAGCCCAGGCTCAGCTATAAAACAGCAACTGTCAACTCTGTCTCTCATGTATTCATGGGTTACATCAGCTAGGGAGGCTACATTCCTATGGGATAACCAGCCTCATATAAGCAACATGTTTGTCTAATTAATGCACGAAAGAGTTAATACCATAGAGTAAGCTGTCCTGCCAGGCTTAGCCTAGGTCACTTCCCCTTACCTTGGGAGGAAATGGGTAATTAATTCTCTGTTCACCTTCAGTCTACCTGAGAAGCTCAGTGCGTGAAAAGATTTGAGCTGGTTGCTCCAGCAAAGGCTGCTTGGCTCTCACAACCCACTCTCCCTCATTACAGTCGATCAGGTATATGAAGACGAGGAGCAAAGGCAGTCCTCTGGGAATGTCCAGGCGACCTTGGAACCAACAGCTCACAGAAGAACCCCGACCAGACCTAAGAGGAGGCGTGTAGTGGTGATAGGGGATTCCCTACTGAGGGGAACAGAAGCAGTGATCTGTGGGCCTGACAAGATGTCTCGGGAAGTGTGCTGTCTCCCCGGGGCTAAGATCCAAGATGTAACTGAACGACTGCAAGGAATCATAAAACCCACTGACAAATACCCCTTCCTCTTGGTTCATGTGGGAACCAATGACACTGCAAGCAATAGCCTTCAGAAGATCAAAAGAGATTACGAGGCTCTGGGCAGGAAATTGAAGCAATTAAATGCACAAATTGTCATCTCATCTGTCCTCCCAGTTGAACGACGTGGCCCAGGGAGAGAGGGAAAAATAATGGAAGTGAACAACTGGC
This sequence comes from Podarcis muralis, assembly GCF_964188315.1. Lineage (NCBI taxonomy): Eukaryota > Metazoa > Chordata > Lepidosauria > Squamata > Lacertidae > Podarcis > Podarcis muralis. The sequence goes on along the minus strand of NC_135664.1, from coordinate 3,471,131 downwards.
TTCGCAAATGGTGCAAACAGGAACGGTTTGGATTCTTAGATCACGGAATGCAGTTTCTTGAAGATGGACTTCTGGCAAGCGATGGGCTGCACCTCACAACGGTTGGGAGGAATGTTTTTGCAAAAAATCTCAGAAACCTCATCAGGAGGGCTTTAAACTGACTAATGTGGGGGAGGGAGACAGTGCTCCTGAAGGTAGGAGTCTATCAATTGATGAAGATGATCATCCAAATGTCATAGACCGAATGGAGCAAAGAGCATGCAGACCTAGTGGTGGGAGGAGAAAATCCTTAAATAAGAGACACGGGGGAATGATTAATGGACTTCAATGTCTGTACACTAATGCGCAAAGCATGGGAAATAAACAAGATGAGCTTGAGCTCCTGGTACAGCAAACTAAATATGACATAATAGGAATCACTGAAACCTGGTGGGATAAATCCCACGATTGGAATGTAATAATGGAGGGATACAATCTATTTCAAAGAAACAGACCAGACAAGAAAGGAGGAGGAGTGGCGTTATATGTCAGGGATGTGTATACCTGTGAAGAGATCCAAGATTTAGAACCTCAAAGCCAAAGTGAGAGCATTTGGGTCAAAATTAAGGGAGAGAAGAATAACAGTGACCTCATTGTGGGAGTTTACTATAGATCCCCAAGCCAAACGGAGGACATAGATGATGCCTTCCTGGAACAGATGGCCAAGCATGCAAAAGGAAGGGAGATAGTAGTAATGGGGGACTTCAATTACCCGGATATTTGTTGGATGTCAAACTCAGCCAAGAGCATAAGGTCAAACAGATTCCTCACTGCCCTTGCAGACAACTTCATTGTCCAGAAAGTGGGAGAAGCAACAAGAGGAACAGCCATTTTAGATCTGGTCCTAACCAATGTTGATGACCTGGTTAGTGGGGTAGAAGTGGAAGGATCATTAGGCGCGAGTGATCATGCTCTTCTGAAGTTTACTATACAGCGGAAAGGAGCAGCCAAGCATACTAGGACTCAATTTCTCGACTTTAAGAAAGCCGACTTCATAAAGCTTAGGGAAGTGCTGGGTGAGATCCCATGGACAGTAATACTAAAAGGAAAGGGAGTTCAAGATGGCTGGGAGTTTGTTAAGAGGGAGATAGTAAAAGCACAACTTCAGGCAATACCAATGAGACGGAAACATGGAAGGTGCCTAAAGAAGCCAGGGTGGCTATCTAAAGAACTTTTAACTGAGTTAAGATTAAAAAAGGATGTGTACAAAAAATGGAAAAGGGGGGAAACCACCAAAGAGGAATTCAAACAAATAGCCAGCACGTGTAGACACAAAGTCAGAAAAGCTAAAGCACAAAATGAACTCAGGCTTGCTAGAGAGGTTAAAAGCAACAAAAAAGGCTTTTATGGGTATGTTCGTAGCAAAAGGAAGAACAAAGAAACCGTGGGGTCACTCAGAGGAGAAGATGGTGAAATGCAAACAGGGGACACAGAAAGGGCTGAACTCCTCAATGCCTTCTTTGCCTCAGTCTTCTCCGATAAAGAAAACAATGCCCGACCTGAAGAATTTGGAGCAAATGATTCAGCAGAGGAAACACAGCCCAGAATAACTAAGGAGATAGTACAAGAATACTTGGCTAGTCTAGATGTATTCAAGTCTCCAGGGCCAGATGAACTGCATCCAAGAGTATTAAAAGAACTGGCAGATGTGATTTCAGAACCACTGGCAGTCATCTTTGAGAATTCCTGGAGAACAGGCGAAGTCCCGGCAGACTGGAGGAGGGCAAATGTTGTCCCTATTTTCAAAAAGGGGAAAAGAGAGGACCCAAATAATTACCGCCCAGTCAGTCTGACATCAATACCAGGGCAGATTCTGGAGCAGATCATTAAGCAAATAGTCTGTGAGCACCTAGAAAGGAATGCTGTGATCACCAATAGTCAGCATGGATTTCTGAAAAATAAGTCATGTCAGACTAACCTGATCTCGTTTTTTGACAGAATTACAAGCCTGGTAGATGAAGGGAACGCAGTGGATGTAGTCTACCTTGATTTCAGCAAGGCATTTGACAAGGTGCCCCATGATATTCTTGTAAAGAAGCTGGTAAAATGCGGTCTTGACTATGCTACCACTCAGTGGATTTGTAACTGGCTGACTGACCGAACCCAAACGGTGCTCGTCAATGGTTCCTCTTCATCCTGGAGAAGAGTGACTAGTGGGGTGCCACAGGGTTCTGTCTTGGGCCCGGTCTTATTCAACATCTTTATCAACGACTTGGATGATGGACTCAAGGGCATCCTGATCAAATTTGCAGATGACACCAAACTGGGAGGGGTGGCTAACACCCCAGAGGACAGGATCACACTTCAAAACGACCTTGACAGATTAGAGAACTGGGCCAAAACAAACAAGATGAATTTTAACAGGGAGAAATGTAAAGTATTGCACTTGGGCAAAAAAAAATGAGAGGCACAAATACAAGATGGGTGACACCTGGCTTGAGAGCAGTACATGTGAAAAGGATCTAGGAGTCTTGGTTGACCACAAACTTGACATGAGCCAACAGTGTGACGCGGCAGCTAAAAAAGCCAATGCAATTCTGGGCCTCATCAATAGGAGTATAGCATCTAGATCAAGGGAAGTAATAGTGCCACTGTATTCTGCTCTGGTCAGACCTCACCTGGAGTACTGTGTCCAGTTCTGGGCACCACAGTTCAAGAAGGACACTGACAAACTGGAACGTGTCCAGAGGAGGGCAACCAAAATGGTCAAAGGCCTGGAAACGATGCCTTATGAGGAACGGCTAAGGGAGCTGGGCATGTTTAGCCTGGAGAAGAGGAGGTTAAGGGGTGATATGATAGCCATGTTCAAATATATAAAAGGATGTCACATAGAGGAGGGAGAAAGGCTGTTTTCTGCTGCTCCAGAGAAGCGGACATGGAGCAATGGATCCAAACTACAAGAAAGAAGATTCCACCTAAACATTAGGAAGAACTTCCTGACAGTAAGAGCTGTTCGACAGTGGAATTTGCTGCCAAGGAGTGTGGTGGAGTCTCCTTCTTTGGAGGTCTTTAAGCAGAGGCTTGACAACCATATGTCAGGAGTGCTCTGATGGTGTTTCCTGCTTGGCAGGGGGTTGGACTCGATGGCCCTTGGGGTCTCTTCCAACTCTATGATTCTATGATTCTTGAGTTCCTATACCAAAAATTTAGGAACTTGCACTAAGCTAAGCTTTACTTTTCTAAAGCACATGAATCTGACCTTCAGAGAGCTTGTAAGTAAACTCTTCTTTAACTTGCAAAACATGTAGTCTTTTTCCCATGCTGGGGGAAGAGGGAAGCTTCGGAAAGGAATATTTTATGGGGGCAATTTGGATCTCACTTTAAAGAGCACCTTTTAAGTTTTTACAGCCTCTATTTCCATGCTTTGCTTTGCTGCATATTTTGTTAAATCTCTGCTGGAGTTCTCACACCAGAGAGTACTTACCCCAAACTTGGATCTTACATTCCAGGAATTCTCATACACACACACACACACACACACACACACACACACACACACACGTTGCACCAGAAATTCCCACTGCTAGGAATCCCTAATCTCCGCCTCTGGCCCAAAACTCAAAGAAACCCTCAATGTGGGACAGACAATACCAGCAGGAATCACTGAATTATAGAATTGTAGAGTTGGAAGGGACCACGAGGGTCATCTAGTCCAACCCCCTTTAATGCAGGAATCTGCTGCCCAACATGGGGCTCAAACCCACAACCCCGAGATTAAGAGTCTCATGCTGGACTGACTGAGCTATCCAGGAGTGAGGGAGATCTTTCCAGATGGAGAACAAAGAAGCAAACAGCCTCCTGAAACCTGGGGAACCAAGTAGCAGCCTGGGGAAAGAGAATGGAGCCCCTCTGCTGCAACCTTCCCCAAGGCCTGGGTTTGTGGCGGGGTGTGTGTGTGGCTTGGCAAGGGGACAGTGAGCAGGGACACTGCATTGTGTGATGGGGAGGGGGAATGTGCTCCTCCCGCTTCAAACTTCTTCTGGTCCAGGGAGACAGTGGAGCAGGAGAGGAGGGGGCAGGAGAAGGAGAAGGTGGGGAAGCCCTTGACTCTCCACCAGCCGGATCTCTCTCTCTCTCTCTCTCTCTCTCTCTCTCTCTCTCTCTCTCTCTCTCTCCCCTCCTGCTCTTCAGTCTCCACTCCTGCATCTTCTCCTGCTTCTGACTCGGGTCTCCCGGCTGTTCCAGGCTCCCTCAGATCATGGACCCGTTCTTTCCTTCTCCCAGTGCCCACACTTCCATATCTAGCCACTACACCTCGGTGTCCCTGACACTCACACACCGCAGAGCTTCCCCCAGGTGACACGATTCTCTGCTGCATCTGGCAAGCAGAAGTCGCTGCTGGTCACGAGTAGGAGGAAGCTGCCCTTTGGAATGGGGACTGGCTGGGCTAGGCTGGATCTACACTGATATTAAAAGATGCTAAGAAAAAAAAACGTTCTATAGCTCTCAGTGGAATTTCCCGTTGCCTGCTGTACAGCGCCCCCTGGTGTCACATTTTTATAACGCATTTATAACATTATAACTCACCAGTGTAGATTAGTCCCTGGTCTCTCACACTGCTGGCTGCTGCTCTAAAGTTCAACAGGACATGTGAGAACTCCCCAAGTCCTTCCATGTGCCAGAGACTCAGGAGCAGGAAAGGGTCCATCACAAATAATGGAGCCAAAATAAAATTTGTGGGCTCCTCCAAGTAATTCCTGCATTGCAGGGGACTGGACTGGATGACCCTGAGGGTCTATGATTCCCGTGGCACCTTCATTAAGAACAGAAGTGGAATGGAGTACCTAGTATGCTGTTTCAATTGCAAAATACCTAGTCATTTGTTTCTGGGAATCAATATCACCTCTTAGGTATAATAGCTTCAGCAGAGTCATTTCTGCCAAATAACTGAGTCCAAGAGAAAAGGGGCAGCAGGGAATGCAGAAATGGATTCCATGTACTTATCATTTTCTTTGTCACTCCTCTCATGTTTAGCAGAACCCATTCCATAAAATGAGGCCATACTGCCATAAGGAGGGCCAAATTCTGGCTCGTCTCACTTAGACTTAGTTTCCCATTACCCCAGCAAGGCAAGACAGAGTCGAGTTGCAGTGTCCCACCTCCAGGGGACAGTACAAAAGGGGCTCTATTTTGCACACCTCATATTGCGTCCCGTGTTTTACCAGACTATTCCCTTGCAATGCTTTCTCCTATACCCATTGAAGAGCTACCTTTCTTCTTTCCTTCTAACCTGTAGAAGGAATAAACCTCATCCTCTTATTTTAAGAGTTTCTATAAATCTCATTTATAGATGAGTTTCCCCAGCCACTCTGGGCAGCTTCCAAACGAGTGTTAAAAACAAGACAGCATTAAACAATACAGCATTAAATATTAAAAACTTCCCTAAACAGGGCTGCCTTCAGATGTCTTTTAAATATAAGATAGCTGCTTATTTCCTTCACATCTGAAGGGAGGGCGTTCCACAGTGTGGGCGCCACTACCAAGAAGGTCCTCTGTCTGGCTCCCTGCAGCCTCACTTCAAATCACATTTCTTTCTTAACAGGGAAGAGAATTTGTATTTGACTTTGCATTCCCAACACTCACCAGGGCGATTGGGATTCCCCTCATGGAGACAGAAATTTGTGTTCCATTCCCCACAAAAATGAAATGAGCCAAGAGAAAACGCAGGTTCAATTTTGTGTGATCATCACTGTTCAGTGCTCTGCTGGAGAATGAAATCAAGTTGATAACCATTCCCTCATAGGGAGAGGCATGTAACAGCTAGCGAGACACCTTGGGTCAGTTCAGAATTTGATGTGGGTTCCTGCACTTTCTCTTCCTTCCCCACCCAGCCCCATTCAGATCTGCTAGTTGATCAATTCTGCACATGATCTGTTCCTGGTTTGCAACTCTGGTTGGGAAGGCAGCCTTCTGCTGGTGCAACAGGACTTCTTCTCCTCCCCAATATGCAGCCCCAGCACCACTCATCCCCAAAACTCTGCTGCAGGGGGGCGAGGACATGGGAGCAGATTGGGGGAGAGCACGCAGGTGGAGAGGAAAAGGAAGTCTACTCAAAGTTTACATTCAGACATACTTAATTTTATTTGTATACCACCTTCCCACAGTTCAAACTGTGCTCAAGCTGGCTTACAACATGAAAAAATACGTAACCACAACATAACAAAAGTAGTCATAATAAATAAAATATTGAAAAAACTGAACAATTTCCACATAAATCAAAACAAAATCTTTAAAAAGCAGCAACCTCCACCAAGCAACACCCCCCTCCGCAACACCCTAGATCCCAACGCACAAAACTGGATATCACCTAAAGCAGAGCTTTCCAAACTTTACATGTTGGTGACACATTTTAGACATGCATCATTTTGTGACACAGTAATTCAGTTTTACTAGCAAACCGGAGGTTAAACTAACCCCTTTCCAGCCCTGGAAGGTGCATAGGGAACATTCACACGACACACTGCAACCGACACACTAATGTGTTGCTACACACAGTTTGGAAAGCTCAGACCTAAAGTATGCCAGTTCAGATGCAAGAGTGAACAGTGGCCTATTCAGGTGTTAGGACTCCTCCTCGGCTGTAGAATGAAGGCACAGATGGGGGGCAGCAGTAGACTCTGCCCCCCCATTGACACATCGAAAAGGACATCTGCCTAGGCATCCACATGTATTATTATTATTATTATTATTATTATTATTATTATTATTATTATATTTTATTTATAGCATAAAATTACAAAAGGAAAACACAAAATACCCGTCATTGTCATTATTCTTATTCTTAATATACATTGCTATCATTTTGTTACAACACATCTGCTTTCAAACTCAAACACAATACTGATGCCTGGTTCTCTGAAACAGAAACTGGCGTGGGCTCCACCACACCGGAAGCCCTGAAAATAATTTCCATGAGCGGTCAGGAGAAACGGGAGAGCAGAGCTGCATCTTCACGAGTTCTGCCTTTTGGTGACAGAAGAGAGGTAAGATATAAATGTAAGCAAATAATAATAATAATAATAATAATAATAATAATAATAATAATAATAATAATAATAATAAAAATAACATTCTGCATGTGGCTCCTGGCTCCCACTTGCAGCAGGAGCAACAACATCTCCTGAGGAAAGAAGGAAGGATAGTTATTACTGCCATTGTTGATGGTGAGCCCCACCCCTGAGAAAATGTCGGCAAATGTCTATTCCTGCTGGAGAAATTGAGAAATTTAAGATTTGACCACAACACAAAGATGCTGGATGAGGCCAATGGTCCAACTACTTCAGCATCAATAACAATAACAACAACAACAACAATAATTTATTTATACCCCACCCATCTGGCTGGGTTTCCCCAGCCACTCTGGGCGGGTCCAACAAAATGTTAAAATACAATAGTGCTTCAGATATTAAAAGCTTCCCTAAACATCTTGTTCTCACAGTGGGAAACTGTGAGAGAGATTTGGGGGATTCAAGATTTGGGGGCTCACACCAAATCCCCAACTGGTCAGGCTTTATTCAGGAATCCAGGATGAAGTTCAAAGACTCTGCTTTCCATTACGACACACTCTATATTGAAAAAATGCGCGTCATCTTGGCTGTTTCACCATCACCATCCACCTTTGGCCAACTCATTGTTTCACCATCTCTTCATCTGACTACGGTCCTTGAAAGCACAACCCATTTCTGTTGTATCTATCAGAGCCCTCCTTGTTCCTTACACGGAGTTGTTTCTCACTCTAACGTTCAGTCTTAACTGGTTCTTACCAATTCTGTGGCCAGGCTGCACTCTTGTGCATGTGGCACTGGCCTCACGGATAATGTGTTTTGCAGAAATTCCACATCTGCACCTGCAAGTGGGGCCCAAACCCAAGTGCACTTTTTCTCCCGTGGCTTCCAGCAGCTTGTATGCAGAAGCATTACTGCCTTCAACAGGGGAGGCAGAGCTGCTACTAGTAATCACTGTTAGCTTTATCCTCCACAATTTTGTCCAGTCCTCATTTAAAGCCACCCAGGTTGGTGGTCATCTCTACCGGGCCTTCTCGGTAGTGGCACCCTCCCTGTGGAACGCCCTCCCACCAGATGTCAAAGAGAACAACAACTACCAGACTTTTAGAAGACATCTGAAGGCAGCCCTCTTTAGGGAAGCTTTTAATGTTTGATGTATTACAGTATTTTAATATTTTTCTGGAAGCCGCCCAGAGTGGCTGGGGAAGCCCGGCCAGATGGGCGGGGTATAAATAATAATAATAATAATAATAATAATAATAATAATAATAATAAGCTGCTTATTATTATTATTATTACCGCCAGTGGGAGCAAAGCCCAGAGTCCTTTCTTTTATCTGTTCTGAATCTTCCAACATTTGACTTCATCGGGTGTCCATCAGTTCTGGCATATGAGAGAGGGAGGAAAAACTCTTCTCTCTCCACTTTCTCCACGCCAGGCATAATTTTATAAACTTCTGTAAATATCCCACCCCTCAATTTCTCTGTCCACAAGGAGGGTAGAGACTTTCAAGAGACTATCTGCACGCAGCTCTAGCCCATCGTGAGTGATACTAGGTATCACGACAGAAAGGAAGCTACAGATGCTATTTCAGGCAGCCTTGCAGTATATTCTTCTATGCATATTACTGTTGAGTATGCAGACATCAAGCTACCGATTTGTAAAGTAGCAGAGATTGTTCATTTTGAAGCCTGATCTCCTCTCGGAGCTGCTGGTCTGCCTATCCTTCAAAAGTGCCAGTTCTAGCATTTGCACAGGTGTGGGAGGGAGGGAGTTGAAATGAAAACCTGGTCTGTGAAGGCAGCAGAATAAATTGTACCACTTCAGACTTTAAGTGAAGGATCATATTTTTAAACCCTCCACTACATTTCAAGCAAGCAAGCAAGCAAGCAAGCAAGCAAACCACCTTTGCAATAAGAAAGCTAGTACAGCATGAAGCTGGGCCCCAAATTCTTTTCCTGAGGTCATAGCTTTCTATCCCCTCCTTGCAGGGATTGTTACAAAAACGGCCGCCTTGTCTCTTCTGAAGTTCACTCTTGTGTAAGCAAGAACCTCACTTCCTCACTCACTCATGTTCTCATCTCCTGTGGATCTTCAGTTCCCACTGCCATCAGGAAGGAAGGAAGGAAACACAGAAATGAAATAAGCCAAGAGAAAGCACAGATCCACTTCTGCAACATCACAGTAAAATGTGTTGCCTTATCAGGAGAGATGCATTATAGTAGCTGGGCTATTTCTACATTAATCACCTCACCATATTGCTGTGTCTTATCATTCCAGCTAGAAAGAAAGTTAGAGAAATGATTCTTTTCCTTTTCAAAAGTCGTATAACTTTCTTACTGTTTGAGGACTGGGAGAGGCGGCAAGAACCCAAATTGTTGCATAAAGAAGGCAAATAACTTGAGCTTTATGCTTGTCTGCCATGTCTGTAAATTGAACCTTATGCAAATTAGATGGAGTTGTTCTAATTATTATTATTACTTCAATTTATTAGTTGTTTGTTACATAAAGATTTATTGTAAGAATGGGTTATAATAAAAACCATACAAAAATCCATAAAACCCAGGAAAGTAGCAGCAAACAAACCTAGGCAGGATAAATTCTCATCCGGAATATTTTAAATTATAATACACAATTATTAAAATAAAACTTGAGGCCCTCTCTGGAGGACATCTTATTATCGTAAACATGGTGCCTCAACAGTAGCTGGAACACAATCCTGGAAAAAGAAAGAGAATTCTCTGGGGCATAAGAGATGACTGTACATCAAAATCAGTGCAAATTCAAAACCAAGTTGAATACTGAAGCCTAGTTAATGTACTGTTGTCCTGCACAATCCGCACACATGGTTGTAAGGTTGATCTGACTGTAACATCAGCCACCCCATTGATCACCAGAGTTGACTTGGCTGGCTGGCTGTACTGCATGTGCATCCCTCCTGAAGCTGGACAGAAGAGCATGACCATCCCAGGTAGAAGGAATGTCCTGTTCTCTGGCGTAAAAGAGCTACACGCCCCCACCTCACACCAAGCAACCAAACTGCGTAATTGCCTGAATGTCTGTTGGTGTGCCACCATGAGAGCCTGCAGAAATAATTTGGGGTGTGGGGATAAAAGGTCTTATAGGTTGTTGTCGTGACTATTTTTTAAACTTTTATACGACTGAATCCCACACACCATTGCACGATACGAAAGAGAAGCAACAAGAAACCATGATGGGCTGTGCCTGTTGGTGGTTTACTGTACTGTATGGGAATATGCATTTCAGAACAAAGAAATTGCTTTGTCCATTTAACATAGCAGAGTAAGACTCCATAAAGACACACAGGTTTGATTTGTCAATTGAATACAAATACTGAGGGATTCTAAATCAATGTTAAAAACCTGAAGGCACACAAAGGTGGGAAATGACACTGAGCAGTGGACAGCAACACAGTCGATGCTTTTGCAAACAAGGAGTGAAGAATGAGCAAATCTGTTAAGCAAAACAGGGCTTTTATAGGAACTTGCACACAAAGCCTCTCATTTGAACTTAATGTTCTAAATATTTTATTTAGAATGGTTGGCTAAGCCCCAGGAAAAATTATAACAACCAAGCAATATCTGAACAGAATATAATTGTTCTTCTTTTGGTAAGAGTTTCCCCCCAAGATGCAATTGACCCAGTTGACTCCCATTTAGTTAAAGCTAACAAAGTAGGATGCTTCTTTGTCACCCTGCATCTGATATCTGTCTTGGCAACCAATAATTCAAGGCACAAATGCATTGTCAGTTATCTCCTTAGGGAGTAGATAACAGCTCCCTGCTGGAAACAAAACCGTTGAATTTTTAATATCTCTACCTATAGATGACCCAAACGGGTAGCGAGATGGCATTAGAAATTGTAGTTTATGGAAGGGGAAAATGAAAACAAACATTTCTGTTAAATGCACGCATGCACACACATGGATATATTCTGCAGCACCTTCAATACTTGCAATGCTCTGCCCACCTTCCCCTTCAGCTACAAGGAGAAGCGGAAGGTCCTCAGGATAGCACTTTGTGGTCCCATTTGCGCTGCTGCCGAGGAGGGATGGGGCTCCAGGAGAGGCTAAAGGGGGAGTCAAAATGGTTGTGTGGGTCAAATTGACCCCAGGAGCCACCAATTCTCCACCTCTAGCCTGGAGGCAGAGATCCAATATTTTCCAGAGTTGACATTTTTACAGCTGCTTACTGCTTTTATTTTAAATCATTTGTAATAAACACCTCTTGCAGCTTGCAATTTCAAGGAATTTATCTTCCATTTAAAAAGCTTTCTTATGACTTCTCTGTTTTCTATATATCACCTTTAATTGGGAACACAGGAATAGTGTCAAGCTTATTTTGGCAAAGCAAAGGGAATCATTCAAGTATTCAACATGATCCCTGAGAGCTAGAACTGCAATTAGAAAAGGCTATTATGAAGCAGAAAATTGTGAGCTACCATCCTTTACACAGCTTCCTGGGAATTTAGACAATGGGATTTCCTTGGGAGTAGGCTGATTGAGATCAATGGCAGATAGCACACAGCAGACGGTTCTTTATTTCTTAGAGCAATAAGCCATGAGAAGAAAATAACAGCTAAAAACAATGAAATATGAGAAATTCCAGGAGCACAAGGTTGGTTTCCTTTGGAAGGGCATTGCTGGAGGCCTATTGATATTTTGCAATATTTGTGTCTATTTACAGATATCCAGGTGAAACCAAAGTGGAGCCTGAGCTTTAAAACAGTTGTTGTCATTGTTGTTGTTGCACTTCTCTACTGTCAAAACTACAGTTCCAACCCTCTTTGGGGTAAGAATTTACATATCAGTTGATTCATCTTGAAACTTTCAATGGTTGTTCATCAGCCATTCCTTTCCTGATGTTACAGTAGTCTTTTCCAATGCCAAGAATTAGCCTGGAGGGATGAAAATTATCCTCATCGTACTCTAACCAAGCACTCAAAGGATCTGGCCTATTGACACATCTTGTGATTTGATTGATACTATCCAATGTCCGGGATCGATAAATCTGAGCATAAATTCAGCTCCTCTAAAGACGGCCTGTGAAGCAGTTCACCAGAATCTGTTCCCATGGAACATTTTATTGAATTGATCATTGACATTTTATTGTATGGTTAAGGTTTTGTTGTTTTTATCCCATAAATGACTTTGTAAATTTTACATTGAAGGGAGCTATTATATACTTAATATATATTAAATAATCAAGCAAATAAATACAACAATCTAGCTAGTATAAGGTACTAATGAAGGATCATCATATAGCAAACTTTTGGTAAATAATAGCAAACTGGAAAAGGTCTTCAGGTGACTTGATGTTGCCTTTCCCTCCTCAGCTGAACCCCATCTTCTTTCTCTGTGTCTTCTTTTTCTCAGCTTGTGGGGAAGGTGCCCACCCAACCCCGTTGTATGGAAGGCCATTTCTCTTCCTCACGAACAAATATCAATTTCCCCAACACAATGATGTCTTCAAATTAGCGCGTTTCTGAACACCTGGAAGGACTATTTTAAAAAAGTAAACTAAATAGAGTTTGCTAAGAAACACATGGCGCTTTTGCAGATGTACCCTTTCTCCACACCACCTGCCAGAAAATAAAGCGTGTCTATGTACATATACTCTGGACATATCTGTCAGCCTTTAGCCTAGCTAAATGTCAGGCTATTCACATTCCTCCCACCCTCAAAAGAAACATTGTTGGTTCATATCTTTATCCTTTCTGAAATAAGGAATTACAATCTGAAAAAGTGACATTAATGAAACAATAGCAGCAGATATCTGCTTGCTGATCAGTGTATTAAATGACAAATGATAGGTGTTTTGAACTTGTATTTCTTTTCAAATGTATATCCCCATTTTTCTACAAATCCAAGATGCTTTATGTAGTAAGGAAATTATAATAAACCCTGAAATTCATAAATCGGAGTCAATCTCTCAAACAAACGACTGATCAAGTGAAGGCATTTACTTTCCACACCAGATTGGTCTTTGAAAGTTACTCAATGAGGGTGGAGCTCAGGGCACAAGGAGCACAAGGTTGGTTTCCTTTGGAAGGGCATTGCTGGAGGCCTATTGATATTTTGCCAGCTCTTCCTCAAGATGCCAGGAATTGAACCTGGGACCTTTCGAATGCAAATCATGGGCTCCACGGCTGAGCTGCACCTTCCCCTAAGAAGCTGCCTTAGAGCAGGGACGTCCAGCCCCAAGAGACTGCAATCTACTCACAGAATAAAAAACTGGCAGTGATCTACCCCTTTGGGCAGGGGGCTTTCAGGTCAAAGCTGCTGAGCTTTCATTAGGAAGGAACGTCAGAGTTTGGAGGACAGGCGGGCTGAATCCTCTTTTTCCCACGCAAAGGAAAAAGAGACCACGATCAACCCGAACCTCCCGGGGATCGACCAGTTGGACACCCCTGTAAGGCAATCAGACCATTGGTCCACCTACTGTATCTCAGTATTGTCTGCACTGTTTGGCAGCAGCTCACCAGGGTTTCACCTGGGAAACTCTCACAGCTCTACCTTTCAGCATGCAAAGCTCTACCACTGAGCTATGTGTCTCTGTGTGAAAGCACAACCAGCCATGGCTTCATAATTAATATATGTGTATAATGTGAAAATGTGGGACGCTGGTGGCGCTGTGGTCTAAACCACAGAGCCTAGGGCTTGCCAATCGGAAGGTCGGCAGTTCCAATCCCCGCGACAGGGTGAGCTCCCATTGTTCGGTCCCAGCTCCTGCCCACCTAGCAGTTCAAAAGCACGTCAAGTGCAAGTAGATAAATAGGTACCGCTCCGGCGGGAAGGTAAACGGTGTTTACGTGCACTGCTCTGGTGTCGGTGTTCCATTGCACCAGAAGTGGCTTAGTTATGCTGGCCACATGACCCGGAAGTTGTCTGCAGACAAACGTCGGCTCCTTGGCCTATAGAGTAGATAAGTTCCGCAACCTCAGAGTTGTCCGCGACTGGACCTAACGGTCAGGGGGTACCTTTACCTTATAATGTGCAAATTAGCATGTGCTAATGTCACACCTAATGACAGGAGCGAGTCAGCAGTAAATCACACCGAGCAAGTTGGAGTTAACTCTTTATTAGCAACAACAGGATCTGCACAGAAGTGTCAGTCCTCATGAGCACAGCAGCTCATCTCCACCAGGTCTTGCCTCTGAAGGTCCAAGTCTCCCCACTGCTGCCTCTCCTGTGACTCTTCACCAGCTTGCCTCATCTTTGCCTCTTGGCTTCCCTCATTCCCCTCCCCTGCTTCAGTTTCTAGCTCTGTTTCTTGACTTCCCTCTTCCGCAGACTCTCTCTGCTCACTAAAGCCTGTTGCTTCTTCAGCTTCTGACTCTTCCTCCTTCCAGTCCTCTCCCTCTTCTTCCTCTAACCACCACTCCCCAGGCTCTGAGCCATCTTCCCTTGGGAGTTCCCCAGCTGGTTCCTCCCACCATCGCTCTGCATCCAATCAGTCCATGGCACTTAACATCTGTAAATACACAGAAAATATTTGGAGTGCACTTCAGAAAAAGTAAGGCATGAACCAGCCTTTTGTAACGCAATCATAAACACATCTGCTGAAAAGGAAGACCCACTGAGTTCGATGAGACTTCCTCTCAGATAAGTGCAAATAGGATTGTTCTCTTAGCCACTTTGATTCATCAGCTCAGTATGTACACAGAAGCAAGGGCTGCCTGCCATGTTCACTAATGCTGTGTCAACCCGTTAAAGCTCTTTAGTCATCTTGCTTTTAATCCATTAACCAACCAACAAAATGAATGCAACAGTTTCTAAGTACTGGTAATATTCTGGGGTTGTTTTGTGATGATAACATTCACTCTTGGCAAAATAAATCAGGCATGTTCTTACATTTTGGAAGGTCTCCTGTAATGCATTGCCTGAATCAACAGAGATACATAAATGACTTACAATGATGTGAAACAGTTCTAAATAGCATTTAGTCTTTGGGAGGTCAGAAAAGGTGTATCTGTTGCAAACACCCAGGCAAAATTCTGGCAATTAAATGTATGTCATTTGCTTCACCATACACCTAATTGCCATTCTGGATGCTGCTCCAAGCTTAGTGAGATAATCAAAGGACCACTTTGCAGCATACACAGTTGTAATGCACATTTATTCAGGCAACATACTAGCTAACACGCATTGAGTGGGGTGTGGTGAGGTTGTATATTTTGGCCTCCACTGTTGTTGTAATTGTTCAGGGGTTTTTCATTCCCTCTTGCTTCTAGGCTTGCAGACCTGCATGCATTGCTCCCACTGAAATCTAGTTGAAATCCATTAATACGGCCTATCTCCTGATGCATTGACTTGGCATGCCACATTCTACAGCTGCCCTCCTCACTGCAGCTCAGAAAAATTGTCTCCAACAAATCACGTCCAATCTTTTGGACTGTCGTTCCTACTCTCTGACCCATTTTCATTCCGTTGTGTCACATACATTTTTAAATATTCCTTTAGCAGAGGGGGCTTCATGCTGAGGCAGTTCCAAAGATATTAGTCAGATTATCTCTGCACAGCTTGTGACCCATGGAGCCAAACACAGTTGTGCATGGTGCTCAGCCAGGAACGGAGTTTTATCAAGCTTTACCCATAACCCACCAGATTCTCTCTTTGATCCACCCTTGATCCACCAGATTCCCTCAGCTCTGCCCCAGTCTACTAGGTGCCACCTCATCTTGGCTTCTCTGCCCTCAAGCACCTGGGCAGACCAAAATACAGTATATGCCTGGTTGTCTAGGCATTTCCCAGCCAAAGAAATGCTCCTGGCAGATGCTTAAGTATTTATTTTATTGTCAGAGATAACACAGTCCCTTCTGCAGCTCTGGATATCTGCGCACACCAATCTAACAGCTAGGCAGCTATTTCTAGGTCCATGTTCTATGGAAGAGTTGCAGAAACAGAGGACCACTCCCCCTCCACCAGGTCATGTATCTTCCCCTGATGTGCTGCACACACAGCTGAAGACTGTGCCTGCATGGAAACTTCTCATTTCTTTTTCATTCCCTCTTGCTTCTAGGAGACAGTGGTGCAGGAGGGCTCCCCACAAACCACTGCCTGTCTTTCCCAAGTCAGACTGCAGCCCCCCTGCCCCCAGGGCACACTCATCAGCATCCTGCCAGTCTCTGACATCGGTGGACTGTGCTTGTCTCAGTGAGTCTGAAGTTCTACAGTCCTGGGTTCAAGGTTCCTTGATGACTGCTAGTGTATCTCTGCATTCATTAGATAAGCCCTGAGTCTTTGGGTTGTATGTGGTAGAATCAGGCTTGCACATGCTTGACCTCCATGAATTGATAATGAGGTCTGGAAAGAGTCCGTGGAATGCAATTTCTTGTTTAGGATCTTGATAGCACAGAGAAAGCAGTCAGTGCAAGTGCTCCTTTCAGGCCTTTATTATGACCATGTTGAGATTGGGTCACGTGATTCCATTCCCCACCTCCACATGTTCATATCAGGGACTGAAGTCACCCCAAAGCAGAAAGAATCCGTTGCAGGAGAGATGAAGAAGCAAGGATGCATTCGAAGGATTGCTTCAGTGTGGCATGGTTGCTTAATGCAGTGAAGTTTGTCACGTTAATGTGAAATATTGTGATGACAAACATCTTGGCAGGGATCCGGTGAACTGTCAGTGAACCCATCCCTCAAGGAGCAGAAATGAATTGAAAGCAGTTCCATCAGGAGTCACAGGGACTCCAAGACCGATGCTTGTGATTTCACAGCGATTAAGACAAAGGTCCTTTGCCAGAGCATCTCTGAAATATTTATTTTTGAAACGGGTAGATATTTCCAACGGTTATCAGGTCGGAGGAGCTCACAAGGCAAGTGCCTAATAAAACACCCCATGGCATTTGGATGACTGTGCCAAGGTTATCCCAACAAAACTGCGCAGGAGTCACAAATACAACACAGAGAGACCCCCAAAGTGGAACAAAATCCTAAAAGAAGTCAATGTTTCCTCAGCGCTCTCTCTTTTGCTATGATAACATATCTTGGGTTACAAAGCAGAATATTTCTTATATATTCAGGAGCTCTCCTTTTAAGTCTCATTCGACTTGTTTGTTCTCCTTTTTCCCTTACCTCTGGCAATCCATGCCCCAAATCAGCCTGTTTTCTTTCATTTTATCAATGTGGGAAGTCTAAGCTGCCTGCATCTCATTTCTGTGTTCTTGGTAGAATAAGTAAATAAATGCTGCAATAACAGGCTCCCCCCCCCCCCCTTTTCTTTTTACTGGCCCCGTGAAACAGATTCTGGCTCAGTTCAGAGTAGGGATGACCAACTTTTGAACTTTTAAGGGCACCAATATTCTGCACAGGCACAGGAGCCAAAAGTCTGGTTTGTTTGACGACTGCAGCAACCTGTGTAGGGAGGAGTGTGGCTGGGCCTTCTAGCTGCTTGCCATAAATGTCTGTGCACATGCTGGGTCCGCCTGGGACCTTCCAGCATTGACAAGGAGGCCTGAAGGGGGATTCTTCATGCATGCAGCTGAAGACACACAACATCAACCGTGTGAGTGGGTAGCCTGCATTGTGAGCATCTTGCATGGAGACACTGGGAGGTGCTAGGATGCACTGCCCCCAGTTCTCTCTGCATTCCAATGCAGCGGAGTGTAGAAAGAAACAGTCTGGTGACAGGGCTGGTTGAATGAATAAGGAAAATAAAGATTCACTGCTCATGGCAAACAAAGCCATTCTGAGCACAAGCTTAGCAGTACTCAGTTGTGTGTTCAGACCCAGAGACCTCCCTCCTAAATAAAGACACAACTTTATTGATTACAGAAAAGTGAGTGGTTGCATAGGCTCTGGTTTGAGTAGCTCCCTGCACCCTTGCAAGTAGCACTGACCCAGAGCTCTGTCATAGGTCAGCCAAGGGTGAACACCTGAGGCAGGTGAAAAGTTTGGGAACAGACTCTGTTCACTCCCTAGATGCTCCCTGGACTCAGGCACAGGCACAAACCAAGTTGAGTCCCTGGGTTCCCTTAACGGAATACCCTTCACATAGGGATGGCGAGAGCGTCCTCCCATTCCTATCACCTGAACCAGTTGTTCAAGTTGTGATGAATTGCTAGGCGGCAGGCGAAACCCAAATGGCTACAGCCAATCAGCCAAGTGGGGGGAATTCCTGCGAATTGACCTTGGAGAAGAAGGAGGAAGGCAGTAAACTCCTGTGATAGCTCAATTAGTGGGGCATGAAGAAGAAGAAGAAGAGTTTGGATTTGATATCCCGCCTTTCACTCCCTTTAAGGATTCTCAAAGCGGCTAACATTCTCCTTTCCCTTCCTCCCCCACAACAAACACTCTGTGAGGTGAGTGGGGCTGAGAGACTTCAGAGAAGTGTGACTGGCCCAAGGTCACCCAGCAGCTTCAAGTGGAGGAGCGGAGACGCGAACCCGGTTCCCCAGATTACGAGACTACCGCTCTTAACCACTACACCACACTGGCTCACCAGCATGAGACTCTCAACCTCAGGGTCGTGGGCAAAAGAGTCCCACATTGCAGGGAGTTGGACTAAATGGCCCTTGGGACCCCTCCCAACTCTATAGTTCTATGATTCTAAAGCAGGAGGAAACAATCTACATATCAATAAGTAGTTGCTACCACCCACCCCACTCACACATGAAAACAAAGACCACCACAGCCAACCACAAATGGACAACCACACCCTAGGCCAACCCCAACCTCTCTCACCACCAAAGGAACACAAGTGAACAGCAGAGAACCTGCACAAGCAATGCTGACACAAAACCCCACACATATTAAGTAAAATAGAAACATTGCCACCCGACCTCATCCCCACTCATCTTTCCCCCCTCCACCTCTTTCCCCCTTTTTCCCTAATGTCTCAACAAATGAAACCGATTTGTAAAAAAAAAAAGTTACATGGAAAAAAACACGAGAGAGACATTGCACATACCTTTGTAAATCAATAAAATCTTTAATAAAAATATATTAAAAAAATTAGTTGCTTAAGGAAGAACCAGTGAAGGAAGAGTAGGTTGCCTTGAGTTCTATTCCCGATCCCACTTCAGGTAACTTACTGCAAGCTTGTTGCTTACTCCAAACGCACTCCATAGGCACAGGGGCTCCTGCAATAACAGCTGGATACGGCTTTGCACTCCTCACTGTCAGTCAAGTTCCGTAACAAAGCTGGACCAATGTAGCAACAAATGCTTCACGGGTGTGATGAACACCCTGACTGCTGGAGAGAGGGATGGTGTGTTCCGTTTTGCTGCTTGAGACGAAACAGGAAGATGCTGCCCCATCATGGCTGAAGTTTCCCGTGACTGGTTGTGCAGTTGTGCCTGCAAAGCAGCAACAACAACGGCAGGTCCCAGTGAGATCTTGCGCAGGCAGGAGTGGATGCAGCAGGGCACCCAAGGGAGCACCGCCTCTTGGGGTTCTGCTGCTCAAGGCAGCTGCCTCAACCCACCTCATGGGTGGGCTGGCCCTGACTAGAGCTCACTCAGAGGAATAGGTTAATTAGTTGGCAGGTAGGATTTGGGGTACAGAGTGACTGCAGAGACATGCCAGTAGTAGGGGAGTACAACAACTCTTTATAGGGGCAGAATAATGAGGCCCCTTGGGATGATTTGAGGGTCCTTTATTATATGTTCTTGGTTGCCATTAAGATATCCAATGGAACCAGAAACACACACACTTGGAAATGTAACGCCCCCAAACATTTTGAAGGAAGAGGAGTCCTGTGATGGACAGCTGAGCCAGACCAGAGTCGGGTGGTGCAGTGCCTCAGAATCCCACCTCTCTCTGAATGGCTGCCAAGAGTGGAGCCAGCACTTTGGGAGGGAGAATAAAAGGTGCCATTTCTGAGAGATGGGCAGAGACGGTTAAGGTTGAGAGTTTGGGAAGGGAGAGTTAATGAGTTGGTTCTGGTCGCTGTGTGGAACATCCACTCTGAGGAAAATATCTACAGCCAGAGGCACCAACTTGCACCCCAGATGGTGTGTGTGGGGGGTCTAGTGTTGCACATGCAATGTGATGTCATGACATCATGCGTAATGCCACATGTGTGTGCTGCTGGGCTCCGTGCTCGGCCTCCTTCCGATGCACAAGGTGTCCCACTACTACCCCCTGCCTGCAAAGGCAGCCCAGGCCTCCGCCATCTCTGCCACCCACCACCTTACTGGGGTGCTGGCTAGGCCAAGGCCTCCGCCACAAGGCCTCCATTAAGGCCTACTCCAACTGCCGACCGCCTTCTGGAAGTGTGGCCCGGCTTCTAGAGGTACTTTTGCGGCTGCAGCAGCCCTCAAGGGAGGCTTTGTGGGGCCAGAGGACATCTTGACTTAGTTGCTCTGGAGAGCCTGCCAAGAGTGAGCAGGCAGCAGGCAGGCAGCAAGCAGCAGCAATGGTTTGAGGGGTTCTGAGCCGCATTTGTGGGCAGGGGGTGGTGGTGTGGTGCATCATTGGGAGGAGGCCTTCTCTGCCCCTCAACATTGGGAGGGGAGCTTGGCCCCTTGCCTGCACATATTTTTTTTTTTAAATTCTTTTTATTGAATTCCTTATTACCACACAAAAAGAAAAAACAAATACATTCATACTAAAAAGAAGAAGTGAAAAAAGAAAAAAAAGAAAGAAAAAAAGAAGTAAGAAAAAAGACAAAAAAAAAACTACAACCAAGAAACATAAAAACCACGACTTCCTTCCCTACTGATTTCGGGTATTTACTTTCAGTAGTTTCATTTTTACCGCTGGTATACAAAAAATTTTTTTTAGTTTGCACATCGGAGATTTTAAAACAAACCTGCTGTATTTGGTAAGTTTTTAAAATTGCCTTCAAAATAAACCATAAACTTGTTCCAATCCTCTTTTAGCTTTATATTTTTGTGATTTCTAATTCTTTGTGTCAGCCTTGCCAGTTCAATAAAGTCGTATAGTTTTAATTGCCAATCCCTCACCGTTGGAAGATTTGTGCTTTTCCAATTTTGAGCGATTAGCATCCTGGCCGCTGCTGTTGAATATTGAAATAGAGTTTTATCTTTATCCTGAATTTCTTTCCCAACCATCCCTAGTAAAAAGGCCTCTGGGTTTTTGGGGAATGTGTATCTAAATATCTTTTTTAGCTCATTATATATCTGGTCCCAAAACTTTTTGATTTCCTCACATGTCCACCACATATGTATAAAATTACCCTCTTTTGTTTTACATTTCCAGCAAGCCTTGTCTGCAGTCTTGTACATTCTACTCAATTTTTCTGGTGTTAGGTACCATCTATAAATCATCTTTTCCAAATTTTCCCTAATTGCAGCGCTTGCCGTAAATTTTAATCCCTCATTCCACAATTTTGACCATTTTTCGTATTCTATAGTATGCCCCAAATCTATCGCCCACTTAACCATGACTTCTTTGATCTCTTCATCTTTAGTTTCCCATTCCAGTAGTATATTGTACATCTTAGATAATATCTTTGATTTACTTTCAATTACTTCAATCTGAAATTTGGACTTCTTTTCATTCATTCCTATTTTTTTAATCTTCTGTCCATTTCGCGTTAATTTGATGATACTGTAGCCAGCCCTCCAACTTCTCCTTTAATTCTTCATATGGTCTTAGCTTCCAGCTGTCTTGGGATCTTACTAATAGATCTTCATATGTCAGTTTTCGCTCTTCCATATTCATTCTTTTTATTGATAAGATATCTGTTGGGGATAGCCACCAGGGTGTTCTCCATTCCAGCAATTTCTTATTTTTTTCCCAGACTTCATACAGAGGACCTCTAATAATATGGCTCGAGAACCCTTTGTGTACTTTATCTTTATTTGACCAGAGGTAGGCATGCCAGCTAAATCTATTGTCGGCCCCTTCCAGGTCTAATAAATCCGTGTCTTCTAAGGTTATCCAGTCTTTAACCCAGCAAAGACAAGCCGCTTCAAAATATAATTTTAAATCAGGTACTGCCAGCCCTCCTCTCTCCTTTCGATCTGTTAGTAATTTGAATCTGATCCTTGGCCTTCTTCCCTGCCATATGAATCTTGAAAGGGTCTTCTGCCAGTCCTTAAATACTTTAGTCCCTCTGATAACAGGTATGTTTTGAAATAGGAACAGCATCTTAGGGAGTATGTTCATTTTTATCACTTCCATCCTGCCCAACCACGAAAGATTCACCCTATTCCAAACATCCAAGTCCTTTTTCACTTTGTTCCATGTTGGCGTGTAGTTGTCTTCAATTAAATTTATGTTTTTGGGTGTAAGCCAGATTCCTAAATATTTTAATTTCTTAGCCACTTTGATTCCATATTGTCTCTCTAGTCTTTCCTTCGCATCATTACTCAGGTTCTTCGTCAACATTTTTGTTTTGGTTTTATTCAACTTGAAGCCCGATATTTTGCCGTACTCCTCCATGATCTCCAATACTTTGCCCATGCTTTCTTGCGGCTCTTCTAGGGATAACATCAGGTCGTCCGCATAAGCTTTTAATTTATACTCTTTAAATCCTATTTTAATCCCTTTTATCTCCGTTTCTGACCTTATTTTATTCGCCAGGACTTCCAGAGCTAAAATGAACAAGAGCGGGGAGAGAGGGCATCCCTGCCTTGTTCCTTTCTCTATTTTAAATCTATTCGTGAGGTTGTTGTTTATTATCAATTTGGCGTGTTGGTTTGAGTATATTGCTTGTATTCCTTTCAAGTATTCACCCTCGATCCCTGCCTTTTCCATCGATTTTAGTAAAAACCTCCAGGAGACGTTGTCAAACGCCTTTTCTGCGTCTATAAAAATCAGGGACGCCGGTATATTATTGTTAAGCTCCAAATATTCGATTAAATTAATGACGTGCCTCACATTATCTTTCAGGTATCTATTTGGGAGGAAACCCGCTTGGTCTTTGTGGATTAACTTTGTTAAACATTTTTTCAGTCTGTTGGCCATTATGTCCGCATATATTTTGTAATCGTTATTTAATAGCGATATTGGCCTGTAGTTCTTCATGTTTGATTTGTCCGTGTCTGGTTTGAGGATTACAGTTATAAAGGCTTCCCTCCATGAATCGGGTATTTTCCCTCCTCTTAGGATGCTGTTCATGGTGTCACAGAGTACTTGTACTAATTGACCTCCCAAAACTTTGTAATATTTGGCCGATAACCCGTCCGGACCTGGTGCTTTCCCCAATTTCATTTTTTTTACCGCATTCTCAATCTCCTCGATACTAATGGGACTATTTAATTGTGTTCTTTCTTCTTCTGTAACAGTTTTCCCTGTGCAATTCTCTAAATATTTTTCTATTTGAGCTGGGTCTTCTTCTCCTTTCTTATATAACTCCTCATAAAATTTGAGAAAAATTTTTTGTATTTTTTTTGGGTCTGCTATTAATTCTTCTTCTACCATTATTTTATTTATGACATTCTGCTTCTGTCTTTTCCTCAATTGCCAGGCTAGGAATTTTCCGGTTTTATTCGCCGATTCGAAGTATCTCTGCTTCATTAGCTTGATTTTCCATTCTATTTCTTGGTTCGTTAGTATTGAGTATTGTCTTTGTAGTATTTTTATTGATTGTAAACTTTGCTCGTCTTTCAGGTGTTCTAATAATTTCTTCTCGTGCTCCCTTAGCTGTTTAAGTATTTCATCTGTCTTTTGCTGCCTTATTTTTTTCTTGTGATTGTTTTGCTGGATGAAGAAACCTCTTAAAACCGCCTTACTGGCGTCCCAGACTGTTTCTATTTTTGTTCCTTTATTGAGGTTCAAATCCCAATACTCTTTTAGTGTGGCTTTAGCTTTTTCGATGACCTCATCGTTGTCCAACAGAGAGTCATTCAGTCTCCATCTGAAGCCTCCCTTTAGTTCTCCTTTTAGTTCCAAAGTTATTGAATTATGGTCGGAGAAGGTTCTCGGTTGAATTTCACATTTTATCACTCTTAAAGTAATTTCTCTTGAGGCCCAAATTTGATCTATTCTTCCCCAGCTTTTATGTGCTTCTGAGAAGAAGGTGAACTGTTTTTCTGTTGGATGCTTGTGTCTCCATACATCCGTTAGGTCCATGTTCTCCTCCAAATCTTGAAATGATTCCGGTAACTTTCCTTGTTTTCGTTTTCTCTTTTCTGTTTGTCTGTCCATTTCTAATGTCGGCACTGCATTAAAGTCTCCCAATAATATCGTCTTGTTATTTCCTAATTCTAGTAACACTTGTTCCAATTTTTTGTAAAACTCTGACCTATTTGTATTTGGGGCATAGATGTTTACCACGTCGATCTTTTCTCCTTGAAAGCTTATTTGAACCCCCAATATCCTTCCATCTTCATCCTTATAGGTCAGTTTGGGTTCCCATTTTTCATCGACATACGTTACCACTCCCCTTTTTTTCTCTCTCCCGGAGTTTATGAATTCTATTCCCAGGTTCTTATTTACTAATACATGTTTGTGCTTTTTGGCTACATGAGTCTCTTGTATACAAATTACATCCAATTTTTTCTTCTTCAACACATTTGCAATTTTATTCCTTTTTGTTTTTTCATTCAGTCCATTTACATTCCATGTTAAAATTTTGAGATTCATTATTGCTTTTATCTGTTAACAAGTCAGTAATTTATCGGTTTAGGTTTTAAGTTTTAGCCGATTTAGATTCGAGTGTTTTGATTCTCTACTTCCTCCTGTTCCTCCTCTGTCTCTCCCTCCTTCGCCTCCTCCTCTCCCTCTCCCCCTCCTCCCTCTTCTTCCGACCCTCCCCCCGCTCCCCCCTCCCCCTCCCTCTCACGGCCCCTTCCCCCCATATCTCTCCATCATCCCCCCTAGCTCTTTTTCATATCTGCGAAGGAATTTACTGACTTCCTGAATCTCTGTTATCTTGAACCTTTTTCCTTTGTAAAAAAATGAGATCCCTTCAGGGAATTCCCATCTATGCTGTATACCGTTCTTTTTCAAAGTGTTGACTATCTGTTTGTAGCCCTCTCTCTTGCGAAGGAGCCTGATTGGTATTTCCTTAAAGACAATAATTGGTTTCCCATCAATCATTAATTTCCTCTGATAGCTTTCTCTCAAAATTGTGTTTCTCATCTCTATCGAACTGAAAAACACTAGGCAGTCTCCTGGAATCCTTTTCTGTTTGTTTTGCTTCGGTCTTATTTTTATTCTAAAGGCATTTTCTATGGTTTGTGCAACTTCCTCTTCTCTCAATGCTAGCCACCTTGCCAGTTCTTTTATCATTTTTCCTTTTATATCTTCGTCCCTTACTTCCCCTATTCCTCTAAATTTCAAATTTAGCTGCTTTTGCTTCATTTCCATCATGGCTAAATTATCTAAGACTTGGTCTTGGCTTTTATTTAGTTCTTCAAAGTTCTCCTTAATTTTTTCTACTTCTCTTCTCTGATCTTTCATTTCTTTCTGTGTTCTCTTATTTGCGTCCTCTAAGGACTTTGTTCGGCCCGTTAGGTCTTTAATTTTATTTGAAAGTTCCCCTACCACCACCTCTATTTTTTTATCAAAAGATTCCTGCATCTCTTCTAACTTTTTCCCCATGTGGTTTTCGTTCTGTCTAAATTCCTCTTTTATTTTCAACCATAAAGCATCCAAATCCCTTATTTCCTCTTGTCTTGACGTTTTCCTCTCTATTGGTGTTCCCACCGACTTTTTCCCGTCTCTCCCCGCCATCTGCCCGGTCTATTCCGTTCCTCTTCCCCAATCCTTAAAGATAAACAAACTTATGTTTCTTATTGCTCACCCCTAGGGGGCGCACAATCTGGAGGGGGATTCCGTTGGCCTGCTCCTTAGACAAGTCAGAACACTATTGTAAAATTCAGTAAAAAAGGAAAAAGAGAAAAGGGAGAAAAATCAGAAGAGGGAAGGGAATAGAGCGGGGAGGGGACTGAAAAAAGAAGGGGGACAAGAAAGGGGTACAGAAAATCCAAAAACCATAAGGAAAAAGGAAGGGTTTAAGATTCTTTCTTCAAGTCTGGCTTCAGCCACTTGTTTGACCTAATCCAAAGTTCGTTCCGACCTTGTATGGATTGATGTCTCCGTGGGGACCGCCAGGACTGCAAGCCAGGGATGGAGGGGGAAAGGGAAGGGGGGGTAGGCGTGGGAGGAGATAAGGGGGGCAAAGGGTAGGGCAGTGCTGGAAGTCCTATAGGTTTCCGAGTCTTTCTACGAGGTTTAGATAGTCTGCAAAAGAAGGGAAGGTGGCTAGGTTTCACTCCTAGTTTCCAACTGGAGTGAGGCGAAGAGCAAAGCTTCCACCACCCCCAGAAAGAAGGTGTTCTTCAAATTAAACAGAACTGGGCGAAATCATGTCTTTCGTAGTTCTAGTTGAAGTTAAGTCTAAACAATAATTAAGTCCGTCGAAGTCCAGCCAAGTATCAGAGTCGCGCCAGATTTCCAAGCCAGGTTTCACAATATCTGCTTAATTGCAGCCCTAATGGAGATAAAGACTGGCGTACGTGCTCAAGCTCACACAAAGTTTTCCTCCCACATCCGGCAAGTTGCGAGAGCTATAAAAGCCGGCAAAAGCCGAAAAGTATGAAGGAAGAGAAAAACACAAAAGGGGGGGGGGAGGACGGAGGCTCAAAGTCGGCAAAGGTTGTTTTATTTATCACCGCTGTCAAAGACCAGCGGGGCTGTTGGAGGTATTGAGGAGGGGGGCAGGGCTCGTCTCTTCCATGTTTCAGGGCTCTTCACCTCTCCCCCTCCTTCCCCCTCCGTCTCCGTCTCCGTCTCTCACTATCGCCTCCTTACAATCTTCTTCTTCTAATACTCCTTTTAGTCTCTCTCCAAACTTGCCTCTAGCGATCTATTTAATACAAAGTCTCTAAGGTCTCCTTTCCAAATAAACTCTATCTGTCTTGGATACTTTTGCCCCGTGAAACTCCCAGCGGGGACTTCTCTTCTTTGTTTCTACAGCGGGTAAGTAAGAGTTTCTTTGTTTCACTCTCCCGATTAGCGTCCCAGCGCCATCTTAGCTCCGAAATACAGGTCGGGCTCCTTAGTTTAATCAGGTTAAATCCAACACGCCTTGGGCTCCATTCTTCAGATTTTCAATTTTGACATCTGTTTGACTACCCCAAAGGCGGTTATTCTTAAAGTTACGGAGATTTGTCGCCACTTTCAGCTGGGGCTCGAAGCATTACTGCATGGGGTTCGCAGGGCTTACCATAGTGCGTCTCTCGATCCGTCACTCCTGAGTCATCCCAAAATAGAGAAAGCTCAAAAGGGGTTTCGGGTCCCTCCGACGCTGCCGGTTGCGCTTCCCTCAAGGGGGCCCCCCTTGAGGTTTCGGGGGTCGCAGTGCCTTTGCGTTGCCCCCTCAGAACCCCCTATGCAGTTCAGAAAAGCTGTTCAGCAACTTCTCCGCGCACCCATACTGCAGGCGATCCAAACCGGAAGTCCCCTTGCCTGCACATATTGAGGGGCCCTCAGGGGCCTCAGCGTCTCCAGCTAGAGAAAGGAGTCTCTAGGCTTAGATACAAAGACGGGAGTAACGGGAGGGCTGAGTTTGAGTCAGGAGAAGGAGAAGCTGTGAGGATACTGTCTCCTTGAGTTGCATGTCAGTCAGGAGGAGAGAGATCCTCTGAAGACTCCCAGACCAGTTAAGAGGGACGTGGGGATCCCCTGGAACTGTGATACTACCGGAAGTGAGAAAAGGTTGGGAAATCAACAGAAAGTTCCACCTTGTTTAGGAACCAAAGTGTTAGGCGGTAACACCTAAGCAACAACTAATTTAAGAAATTGAAGTAACATAAACGGAAATAAGCTGAGCATTGACCATCTAGTCTAGAAACATGTAACATCTGAGGAGTAATAACCGAATTAAACAATTGATGTTTAAAAGAAGCTGTGTGTTACCTCCTGTGTTTAGAAGCCTGTATCATTCGGTAGATTAAGTATTATTAAGTTATCTGTTTCCTGAAATACTTTTATCTCCTGACATATTTGTTTTACCAACTTTGTTCTGTAAAATAAATCTTTCTTATTTGGTCAACTTCTGCCTGAGTCTCCAAGTATCTAAGTTTATCCTCACATAAAAACCCCTAAAACAACCCATGGTGGTTTTTAGAGTATACGGGGGTGGGATCTGCTTCAAGACCATTTTTGTTTTCTCTTCCTTCTCATTACTGCTGGTTACAGGATGGCAGTAACCCCTATTGCTTTATGCGCCAGGAGCAATAAACAGCTTCTGCAACAGATTAGTGTCTCAACTTTGGTTCTGCATTTGATCAGCCAGAACAGCTGTTCGCTAGTTGCTGTATTATGAGGCGATAGAGATTATCACTTAAATAGACATTAAAACTCATGGGGTGATCACGTCACATGTTGAAAAACAGATTTGTTTTTGCTCTTGGAAAAAGTACAAGTGTCTCACTGCTACTTAATTCAAATATACCATGAAAGCAGCAACTCTCAACTTAGATCTTGCAAGTCTGAAAGAAAAAGAAATATTTGATTTGCCACAGGCCCCACTTAAAACCCCCCACAAATGGAGAATATTGGGCTTTGTTTTATTTTCATCCTTATGTAGGAGCATATTTAGCTTGCACAGAGAAGCCCACCCTGTGACATTCATTCTGAAGCTGGCAATTTCCAGAATGTCTGACATGCAAAAGTGGGCATGTGATAACTCATGAATGAGTCTGTGTAGAAAGCTCCTTTTCCTGGCAAAACAGGATTTTTTTACAGTTGAGATAGAAGAACTATTACAAGCTGGACTAGGAACAGGAGGGTGACTCTGGTTCATATCCCTGCTTAGCTATTGTCAGCACACAGGACATGGAGTTCAGCAGTGTATTTTAATTCTTTATTCACAAACACAACTTACAGCTTGGCACTGCCTACTGCTCCTTCGAGCAGTTGCCAGGACTGAGGGTCTCTCCCCTCTACATCCCCTGAAGACCCCTCCTACTCCGTTTCCCTAGCAGCCTTACACTATGAGGGAGGGGCCTCAGTGCCCTTTCTTCTGCTACATGGGAAGCCCTCCGTGCCCTTGGAGACAAGGGGGGGAGGAGAGCTCTGCAGTAGGAACAGCAAGCTCCTGGGCTGCTTCTGCAGATGCTGTCCTCTTCTCCTCTGTGAAGCCTCACTGGGCTCTTCTTGCTCGTGCCTGTCTGCTGCATCTTCAGCCTCCAGCCATCTCCCTCCGCCCTTCACCTTCTGATCTGTCCTCAGCATCCCACCACCACTCTCCTGGCTCTGAGCCTTCCTCTTCCGAGGCTTCCCTGTGGTTCCCAACTGGTGCCTCCCCCCACTCCTCTCCATCCAGCCAGTCCCTGAAATCTATGTAGCTCACCAATAATCCTTCAGTGAGTAACCATCTCTTAACCTAACTGTGGGTATGCTTATAGGATATGGGGAGATACAGTCATTTATCCTGCCCTGGTCTTTTAGAGGAAGAATGGAATAAAAATGGAAAGTAAATAGTCATTTAATGACCACTGAAATCACAATCAACATTCAAAGAACATTCATTTCAACCGATAATGGCAATTAAATTTTTGAACCCGAGTTTCTTCTTGACTATGCATTGTGGCACAGCTTTTCTTGTGTGTATAAAGTATAGCAAGTAATCAAAAGCTTCTTGCATTTGCACATTCTTGACTGGCATGCTTTGCACCTGCACATGGTCATCAGCAGACATTTGGGTGCTCCCAAAACACCATCTGCTTCTTCCCAGCTGCAATCCAAGAGACTCAGCATTGTTCAGTCATGATCCAAGTGAGCTTCTAGTAGCAATGAATGCTGTGAAGAAGCATTTTGTGATAGAGCTGGAGGCTGGGGGAAGATCAGCAAGAGACGTCAGTGCACCAGGCCTGCAGTTGGACTTTTGAGTGGGGCACCTACGTCACATCATGGAGAATGTGAGGGTCCTGCTCTTCCACCAAGAGAACTGAAGTGGTGCCTGGTGAATGTATAAACCAGGAGGAGAAACATGATCCAGTCTACATTCTAAAGGTCAACCTACCTCATTCACATTCTCCAAAACAATATGAGAATGGAAGCACAGCTGTCCTTCAAAAGTTGCACGTCTCTGGGTTTCACAAGGCAGTTTTCCAGCCACGTAATGTGTACAAAAGGGCAAAAGTGTGCATAAAAAAGTGTTGGTGATGATTCCATACATGGCCTGATTATCTGGATCCGTGCCAGTCTGGATTCAGGCCTGCATTTGGGACTGAATCTGCCTTGGTCTCCCTGATGGATGACATTTTTTGAGAGAAAGACAGGAGGAATGCAACCTTACTTCTTCCGCTTGACCTCACAGCAGTTTTTAATATCATTGTCCATGGTCTTCTTCTAGACTGACTCTGTGGGATGATTATCAGTGGCACCACACCATGGTGGCTCCATTCATACCTGCAGAGTTGTGTCCATAGAGTTGTGCCATGGGACAGTATTTTTTGATGTTTTGAATGATGTTTGTAATGATATCTTTGCTTATTTTGTTTCTTTATGTTGTATTCTGTCTTGTTACATTTTTAAAAATGTTATCCTATGGAAAACTGCTTTGCAAAAAAATTAGTATTGGGGAAAATGCAAATAAAAACCGTGTATATTAGGTGGAATTTTACTGAGATGCTGATAAATTTTCATTGGGACTTTTTCAAAATGCAAACTGAAGTGGAAATGTGGACAACTGAATTTAAGATTGGAAAAATGCAAAACTGAGAGAAACCAAAATTGAAAGGTTCAGCCATCCCTATCCAGGACCCAAAGAGCAACATCACATCCAAAGTAAAGAAACAGAGGAGATGGGGAGCATTGTGTAGTTCTTTGGCGCTTTGCATTTCTGAAAGCACCAATCTAAAAAGCCACATCCTCGCTGGGAGGAAAAATATGCACTCAACCCTGACACCTCCTCCCCCACATATAATAAGCTGGTATCTGTTTTTGAGTCTGTAGCATATTATAAATGGCAGTATTTTTATTCATGAGAGATTGGTCAATGAAAACTGTAAATCCTCTAGGAAAGCTTTTTCTTCTTCTAAGCCCACAATATATCCCTGAGCAGATTTTCACACTGCAGTTCTTTTCAACACTATTTCTGCCATTCCTCCAACAGAAAGCATCCCTCAGCCCTCCCCACAGTTGCACGTTCCATAGGATCAGCAGACACTGCAAAAACTGAGCCATTGCCACGCATGACTCTGTGGCTGAAAGGTGCTAACAAGGGTTTGCTTATTTACCCTGCCAGTCGCACACCTCCCCCATCGACATCTGTGAGTTTGAGTTTTATTTGAGGAAAGTGTGTGCAGGTTTACTATATTTAAAACATTTCCCCCCTCAGTATAGTTCCAGGCAGAAAATGGAACAGAATTGTTGTTGCATTCACCCAGATTTTTTGAAAAGGCAGCCACCCACAAGTTATTAATTTAGGATATTCATATCTGAGTAACTCCCTCATTTCGGGGGAATGCTAGTTTTGGAATATTGCAAATGATTCCTGCTTAACTTAGCCAGTTATTGTTTGGCTCATTACACCAGCAACAATAGATGATAACATTTCATTGCTTTTTGGACAGTGAGCTAGAATAGTAATATTACTGTCGAATAATTGGCTCAGTGTTTTCTGAGCACAGCAGAGACTGTGTGCCACAGAAACAGCTATTCCACATAAAGACCGGTCTGCAACAGTGTAGTGTCCTCTGGGGATTGTGAAGTGCAATCCCATCGCCCTCTGACCATCGGCTGCGCTGACTGGGGCTGAATGGAGTCACAGTCCACAGCATCTGAAGTGCACCAGGTTGGCTGCCCCTCATCTACAGGAGTCTATGCCGCCATCCTTCCCCAGCAAACTGCCTTCCTGATGTTGTAGACCACAACTCCCATCATTCCTGACCGTGGTCCATGCTGGAGGGCAGAAGGCTGGGAGAGGCTGCTCTGTGCATGGCTGGAAGGGCGACACTGGTCATCCACCGTGGTCATCCACACCTGAATCAA
This sequence comes from Podarcis muralis, assembly GCF_964188315.1. NCBI lineage: Eukaryota > Metazoa > Chordata > Lepidosauria > Squamata > Lacertidae > Podarcis > Podarcis muralis. Next base: position 3,439,205 of record NC_135664.1, on the reverse strand, counting down.
CACATGATCCTTGAGGCTAGTGGGTTCAGCTGGAGCACTGATGCTGTCAGAACAGGATTGGGGGCGGAATTCCAGTGCCCCACTCAGTATAATGAGCAGATGATTCCAAATGCAGTGCTGCCAACTTATTGCTTTCTGTAATAAGCAAAAACATTCATGTTATCATCTAAAGAGAGGGTAGAGCATTGAATCCAGAGTCTAAAATAATGCAGAGTCTAACTGCATTATTGTGCTTGCAGGTGGAGATTAGAGTTCAATAAGCAGAAAGTAACAGCTCTGTTGACCCGGCTCAGACAGTCCTAATATTCCATACCCTCCAACATTTCACAGAGGAAAATGAGGAGGCTCGGGGAGATTGTACTAATTATATCAGTACACATAGTTGAATGTTTTGTGTTGTAGCTATCAGGACAGGCAGGACTGATGTGTGCACAGAAGGGAAGGTATCTGTGCTCTTCTCTCTCTCTCTCTCTCTCTCTCTCTCTCTCTCTCTGTGTGTGTGTGTGTGTGTGTGTTTGCCTGCTACCCCAATGTCTGAGCAGTGTGAGATTCCAGGGGTTTCAGGTGTTTACCCAGGGTTCATGTTTTCTTTGACATATGCTTGATTTACTCCTTTATACAACCTGAGCTTGCAATGGAGGGGTCCACAGCATCAATACCTCAAAAGAGTCTTGTTTCTCCCAAAGACGCAGCCTTGGACTTAAGCAGAAATCAAACATTGCTCTCAAACATTACTCTGACTCTCTCTCCGGCTTGCTGCTTTTCTTCTAGGTGACATCACTGCAAAACTCTGGCTTTCTCTCTTGAGGGACGGGGTCCCACCCATTTGCTATTTTTCAACAAGCCCCTTCACCCCCCCATCACCTCACCAGGAAGCTATCTTCCCCAGCAACACCCCAAACTTATAACAACATATTTTATTAAGGAATTTCTGTACTGCCATGTAGCATCACTTTACAGGACAATTTGCAAATTTAAAAAATCAATACAAAATTACGTTCACAATTATCTATCTATCATCTATCTATCTATCTATCATCTATCTATCTATCATCTATCTATCTATCTATCTATCATCTGTTTGTGAATGTAATTATACACACACACACACACACACACCCCATTCCACAAGCCTCCCTAAAAGGCAAAGTTAGCATGAAACAGAAACAGAGATTTGCCAATAACACCTATCAGAAAACATGGACAGATGTTGTGTCTATTATTGATGTCTTGCCTAGCCAATCTAGAGACTTCATGTATCTTGTCAATCATAGAGGCTGATGGTTGCACACCAAGAGTGATCAATTGCCCCACTCTCTCAGAAGAATATCATTCCACTAAAGAAAACAATAAAGTTTCTGTTTATAAATTGCACCTTCCAATTTTAACCAGGGGAGCAAAGGAAGATCTCTGCAGGATGTTTAGACAGCAATACAAACAGATGGATTCTCAGTGTGTGTGGAAGCAGAAGTACACTTGCCGACATAATAAAAACAGGCTGAAGTGGAGCTTTTAGACTCACAGAAGCTGTTGCCTGTGAGCTGTGGGTGTTCTTATTTTTGCACAAATTCTCACATTAATAGGGAAATGTCACTCTGCCGCCTTGCTTGGCATGTGGCAGGTCATAGATATGATGGGATTATAAAGGAAATGTCTCCATGTGTCACTGCCCATGATAGCAATGCACTGAACTTTATGGCATGCTCTCTTAAGAAATTGAAAGCTGGTCTTTGAATTTAACCCACTGATGGCTTCTAAGTGGCTCAGAGCTTGATAATGTTGCATAACCCCAATAAGCAAAGCATGCATCTCAATGCATCCAAAAGCACCTTAAAGAAAATATGTAAAGTAGGTCATCCGTATGGGAGGTTTGTGAGGCCAGGAAGGGAAATATTGTATTGCCAGCTTGTTGTGTTTGAAAGAGAGAAAACTGGAAACAGCTTGAATGCTCACAGAGTATCAGACTATAGCAGGCGCCTAATGCTGACTTGAGTAAAAAGCAAAATGGATCGGATGATATTGGTAACATAATCATTTACCATGAAGCCAGAAATCCCCATGAGAGAATGAGCACAGCAGTGTCCAAGTTTTGACTTGAAATTTTCCATTTGGATCATCATAAGAAAGCCTTTGCCAACTGGATGCCCCACAGACAGTGGAGGCTGCTCCACTGCTCCTACTAGTTGAAATGTTAAGCAAAGGTTTCTACTTCCTTCCTCCCTCCCTCCCTCCACCCAGCAAACAAATCTCAGTGTCAGACTCTTTCCTGTTCCATATGTCCTTGCATAATCCATTGAATTTAGAGATGTTTCTTCTAGGGACATGGCTTTCATACTCCCAGTTTCTGGACAGCCTGCAGCCAATGTCAGTTCAAAAAGTTTGGCCAGAAGCTCCCAACTATCTGTCTCATGCAGAAACATTTTGTTTTCCCCGCCCTCCTGCTGTCATGATGGCAATCTTATGAGGGATCTAACCTTAGCAGGTCTACCCTTTTGGTTAGACCTGGGAGCCAATGATCTGCTCTGAGCATGCTCAGGGTTGTTTCCTTGGTGGCCACACCTCCAAACAACTCAAAGCACATTCTTTGTAGCTAGTCATGAGAAGGGTGTGGTTTCTAGTTTGAGCAGCTTGTTTTTTATTCATATTTGTTAGGCGTGAGCAATGGTGCATGCAGTGTGAGACCCTAACCTTTATTTATTTTTACTTAAGCATTTGCATTTAGTTTGTGAATGGGGTGGAGGATTGGGAGGCAGGCACTGTGTGTGTTGCAACTTTCAGTACTCGTGTGCTATTGGAACTGTAGTGTTTGTGTGTGTCTTTAGAGCTGATAGAAGTATGGAGATTTTGTATGTCTGCTTTTCTTTAGGTTTGACAATTATTTATGTGTTTGGCTACTGTTGGAATAGGATGCAGGGCTAGATGGGGCTTCAGTCCAATCCAGGAGGCTCTTTTACTGTGGTGATGATAAGATGAACTGTTTAGACAAAGAATGCCTGTCATTGAATCACCTTATTAAATACAAAGGTTCCTCACTATTGAGGCAGCTGCACTCTAGACATGCTTATGTCACTTATTTCTGTAAAGGTAAAGGGTCCCCTGACCATTAGGTCTGAGGCTCATACTAAACATGTTTCCCCTTCTCAAGTCTGCAAAAGAAGGCTGTGGTTTTTGAGTACTTCTTGATGCTAATAGTATGGCTGGGCGATATCAACATTTTCAACATACTGATATATCACGAGCTAAACATTGCAATATGCTGATATATAATGACGTCTGAAATAAGGATGGCAGTATGTAGAGACATCAGCTGGCTTCACAGTTTTTTCCTGCATTGTGATTTTTGCTGGCACCTGCTCTGGTGATTTGCTGCCTGCAGGAGGCAGGGGAGAGCTGAGCCGGCAGAGTTAGCAGGGGCTGCAGGAATCAAGAGGAGCATTGCCTGGCTTTACGGTTTTCCCCACATTAAGTTAAGAGTAGCTTTCTCAGCTTGTAATTTTGCAAACACATGGCCCATGCTTGGAGTAAGAGACTGGCCTGTGTTCAGAGCATGGGTAGGAAAACTAAGGCCCGGGGGCTGGATCTGGCCCAATCGCCTTCTAAATCTGGCCCGCGGACAGGAATCAGCATGTTTTTACATGAGTAGAATGTGTGCTTTTATTTAAAATGCATCTCTGGGTTATTTGTGGGGCATAGGAATTCATTCATCATCCCCCCCACAAGGTCTGAGGGACAGTGGACCACGCCCTGCTGAAAACGTTTGCTGGCCCCTGGTTCAGAGCACCAGTGAAGGTAGCGTTATCATGCATATAGAAGAACAAGTCTTGCAGAAGCAGCAGCAGCAGCATGGCTTCCACAATGGTAAGTCCTACCAAACGAACTTTTAGGCTTCTTTGAGAAAGTCGATAAGGAGCGATCCATTAGATATTGCATATTTATGCTTTCAAAATTACGGTATTTTAATAAAGTCCCTCACCAAGGTCTCCTGAGTAAGCTGAGCAGTCATGGGATAAAAAGAGTAATTGGTTAAAGAACAGAAAGCAGAGAGTAGGAATAAATGTGTAGTTCTTCCAATGGAGGAACATATGAAGTGAAGTCTTCCAAAGACTACCGTATTTTTTGCTCCATAGGGCGCACCTGACTATAGGGCGCACCTAGTTTTTAGAGGAGGAAAACACGAAAAAAAATATTCTGAATCAAATGTTGCACTACACTATTTAAAGCAGCAAAGCCGCACGGAGCTTGTGTGCAGCTCTTGGGAGCTTTGCCCGCCTGCCTCCCCCCTGCATTCGCTCCATAGGACGCACACACATTTTCCCTTGCTTTTTAGGAGGGAAAAAGAGCGTCCTATAGAGCGAAAAATACGGTAATTGTGGGACCTGAGCCTTTTAATTTGTGTATAAATGACCTATAGAGCAGTGAGCTGGCCAGGTTTGCTGATAACAACAAACTGTTTGAGGTGATAAGAATCAGAAGAGGTTTAAAGAGTTCAAAAACAATCTCCAAACTGGGCAAATAAACAGTATGGCAAAGCCAATTCATCCTATGGAACTGTAAATACATATACTTTGGTGCAAAATAATAATAATAATAATAATAATAATAATAATAATAATAATAATATTGCATATGTACAAATGGGATCTGAACTGGAGGAGACTGCCCAGGAAAGAGACCTGGGGCTCATAGTGGTTACCTTGATGAAGATGTCAACCCAGTGTGTAGCAGCTGTGAAAACAGAAAATTCCATGTTAAGAAACATTCTCAAAGAAATAGAAAAGGATATTGCCTATAACATAATACCATTAAACAACCCAATGGTGAAACTGCACTTGAAATGCTGTGGTCGGTTCTGATCTCTGCACCCCCAAGAGAGATATTGCACAGCTGGAAAAGTCTCAGAAAATGGCAAAGGAAAAGACTGTGGGGCTGGAACATCTCCCCTATGAGGAAAAGCTGCAACATCTGGGGCTTTTAATTCAGAAAAAGGGTGAGGCAGTGGAGAAGTGACAGGTGCATAGCATTAATGTTTGGTGTAAAGAAAGTGGACAGAGAGACATTTTACTTCCTCTCTCAAAATACTAGAAACAAGTTCACTCAGTAAAGCTGAATTCTGAAAGATTTAGGACACACACAAAAAAGTACTTCTTCATGCAATCTACCACAGGATGTAGTGGTGGTGATCAATCTGGATAGCTTTAAAAGGAGTTTAGACAAATTGATGGAAGATACAACTTTCAATGTAATAATGGCTCTGTACTACTTGCAATATTGGAGGTCGTGTGCCTCTGAATACAGGAGACTGGGGAGCCCAGGTGGAGAGCACTCTTTGTGTCCTGCTTTTGGGCTTCCCATAGGACTCACGCTGGCCACTGTGAGAACAGGATACTGGACCAGATAGGCCTTTGATCTGATCAAGCAGGGCTCTTTGGGTCTTATGAACCTGGTGGATCTTGCAAGGCAGGACAGGGGTAACAACCAGCAGAGTTTTTTCACAGCTTAGTGGGTGCAGCAGAACAATTAAAAAAATCACACACTGCTCCCCAAGTCCAACAACAAAACAATCTAACACCAAAGCCAACGTATAGAATGGTCAGATCTACGTCATGTAGTCCTACTCAGAGTAGACCCACTGAAGTTAATGAAAGTGACTAACCTAGATTTATTCATTTCAATAGTCAGAATAGACTCATCGGACAGAACTGGCTCGTCCTGCTCAGAATAGACGAATTTGGAACTTGGCTGACTACAACTCGGGGGGTCTAGAGGCCAAGCAAAAGTAAATATGGTTTACAGAACAATAAACCACGGTGAGATAACACTTGTTTATTTAACCAAGGAGGAAATGACACATTTTCAAGTGTTACAGTAATTTCAGAACAGATCAGCAGGCCATTGGTCTCAGCCAGAAAATTATATAAGGAATTTTACTTTGAGTTCTGTAATAGAATTTCTTCTGTTCACTGGCGGATGATGTGAAAAATGTTATCGCGAAGCTGCAGTGACACATTAGAAACTAATATGGCGTTTAATCAACTGCAATATAAACCCATTATTTCAGTCATGGCAAGCTTATGAAAGGAAATCATTCCCATCAAAACACTTTAAGTTCCCCTTGATTTACACTTCAATGTGGATTGAAAAAGTTTTTTAAAAAAATCTTTACACCCTTTTTTACTATGCTGATTGTGTACATAGAAAAAGGTAATTAAGGATGTTAAAGGGTAACAACTATTTCATGCTATGTGATCTTGAATATGATGAACCCTTCTTGAAATGTTGATCTAGCTTCCCTAAGGATGAGTCAGTCTGTCGTGCATTTGCAGTCATTGATTTTTCTGCAGTAGCGTGGGAAATTCTGTCATCCCACCCACAGGTCTACATCAGTGGTGTAGGGCTGAGATGGCAGTGTTGGGGACATTACACACGGAAGGCCAGTCATTTCATGGTGTTTGTTGACACATCTGCAAACCATGACCCACATTGTAACAGCTAAATGACATTACATTGCAGATTCCTTCAAATTGCCCTTTCTTTTCTGCTTTTTCATTCAGCTGTGGGTGGCTGTGGTCATGCAGAGGGGAGCCTGTGCGATGGGGAACCTGTGGTTTTTCAGATGCTGTTGGACTCCATCTCAAGAGGTCATAGGAGTTGTAATCTAGCAACATCTGGAAGACCACAAGGTTCCCAACTCCTGGTTAATTATTTCCTGACCATGAATGTAAACACACAGACTGCAGACTTCATGGGAGGAGTTTATCCACGTTGGTCGCAACTCTTATGAACCGCCGCTAGAGCTCTGAAAGTTGCAATTAATTGCAATTAATTGCAATTAATTGGTATTTAATGCCAGATTTATTTATCTGCTGTCTTTATCTCTGCTGTCAGAGATGACAAGGGATTAATTTCCAGAAGCTCTAGAGTGGATTGTTCACCAACAGGATAGAAAAATTCTATCGGGTGAGTGATCTGGGAGTGGGAGAAAATTTCAGCATTCCCAAGCACCACTTAAGATGCTGGAGATCAATACAACAAAAAGATTTGCCACTTCTCCGATCCTTCTGTTTTCTCTTTAACTATCTTTGAAACTACACCTATAAATTAATTGGGAAGTTATCTATGTGTCAGTTTAAGGGCTTGTGCAAAATATGACCTGAGGACTGACTCAAGTTATTAGTGATGGTGCTCAGGAGAACATAAGCAAAAAGCTCAATTTGAAATATAAATCAAAGAAATATAGACACAGACAGGAGATTCTATATCTCTGAAAAGTTTTCTGTGGGGTTGTTCTGTGGTGCTTTTCAGCCTTCCTTGTTAAGATTTATGCCACTAGTAAGAAAAATGGTGTGTGTGTGTGGGGGGGGGGGGAGATTGGAATTCTAAGCATCCCAAGGACACACCATTTAACTGTGAGAGGACTGGACTACGAAAGTACGTGACCACAAATATGAAGAGTTTGAAAGGCCTCCCATTGACAGTTAATGTGGCAAGAGCACTGTTTGAAGAAATTAATGCATAGATGGGGGAAATGATCCTAAGATGCAGTGCCAGAATTGCAAGAAAAGGAGATGCAAGCTGCAGACTCAACTCGGGGGAGGGGGGAGCCAAAGGGAAAGAAGAAGAAATCCTTGAATCAGAGATGCAGAATGGAATGGCAGAGTTGTAAATGGGTGAGCAAAGGCTGGAAGTAACAGAACTGCCAAATACTGGAGTTTTGATTTTGGAGAAACCCCCAGGAGTGGAAGTACAGCAGAGAAAGGATATAATTTGTGTGCAATTTGAATGGAATCTTGTCCCTCTGGTTAACTAGAAGAGGAGGAAAATGGCAAACAGGATTGATGAACTGATATATGGATACAGGACTGATATCTGGATGAAAATGACACAGGAAATGGATTGGGATGTGAATTAAGATTTTAAAACAATTGAACTACTATACGTTAATATACAAATACAGTAAAAAAAAGTTTTCTTTTGGAGGAGGAGATAAAGAATAAAGAGGGAATGTTTTATAATTGTGAAGGCAGTAACTGGAGAATCTCCTTTAGAATTTCTGCATTGAAAAAAGTAAATGAACTGGAGAGCTCTGGATGGAAGGTGAGGAAAACAATGTCCAGCAAAGGGAAACATAACTGAGTAACCCAGATTTTGCATCTGACTATTTTGAAGAAATTTTGTATACACAACTGACAGGTGGATAGCTGGAGGTCCTTTTATTTATTTCTTCTCTCTTAATTTTTAAATTTCTTGGTAGCGTATTATTATCCCTATATTCTTACTCTCTCTCTCTCAATGTACTTTGGTAAGAACTATATACAAATGAAGGGGAAGGACAGTATGGACCCCATGGGAGAGGTGGGTCAGGGGAGATCTCACAGGGTGGGAGGCTGTGAGAAGAGAGGGATGAGCCCAGGTGAGAGCACAGCTTCCTCTGTAGGGGATGAAAGTGGAGATACAGTGGTGATGGAGTTTCTTTTTCTGTTTCTTCCTTCTTCAGTTTCATTCTTCTCTTTATTTCCTGTAGATTAGTTTCTTTCATTCATTGCATTGTTTTTCATTGTATTGTGAAAGTGTATTGTGAAAACTTATTTATTGTGAAACAATTTTTAAAAATCCAAAAAAAAAGTAAACACAGAGGCTGCTTTCAGGCAAAACTTTATTCCTTCTTCTTGGTGCTTCCTTACCTGCTGTTTGTTTATTTGTTTGTCTGTTTATTATTAATTTATTTATACCCCATCTTTTTCCTGATAGAGACTCAAGGCAGCTTACAGATAAAATAAGAACTAAAAACATTGGCGGAAGTGCTGGTGGTGGCCGTGGGGACAATTATTAAAAAACAATTAAATGCACACACACAATTTCAATTAAAAACATACCAGCAGTCACAGCACAAATAGGATGGCAGCAGCCCACTCATTAAAAATCAGTTCCCACTCACTCACATATCATAAAAGTTACTTCTAGAAATCAAGCAGAATTGAGTGCTCATTTTGATGTTAACTGTTTCGGGGGGGGGGGTCAGTTTGCAACCCTGTTAACTAGAAAAATCACAGGAATGTTGCACTGTAAATTCTCCATTTACTGGAGAGCCAGTGTGGTGTAGTGGTTAAGAGCAGTAGTCTCGTAATCTGGGGAACTGGGTTCGATTCCCCGCTCTTCCACATGCAGCTGCTGGGTGACCTTGGGCCAGCCACACTTCTCTGAAGTCTCTCAGCCCCACTCACCTCACAGAGTGTTTGTTGTGGGGGAGGAAGGGAAAGGAGAATGTGAGCAGCTTTGAGACTCCTTCGAGTAGCGATAAAGCGGGGTATCAAATCCAAACTCCTCCTCCTCGTCCCATGGTTTTTCAAGATAACGCCACACAAAATTTGGGGTGATATCCTTGGCTTGAGGTTCTTCCCCACCATTTCAAATTCAGTGAGGCATGGCAATATATTGATCAAAGAGCAACAGAGCCATAATTCAAAAGGTACCACAAGTACAAAAGGAATGTGAGAAAATGCTAGCATAATAACCGGTCAGATGAACACATTAAACCCCACATCTGAATGCAGCCACACTTATTCACTGCATTCTGCGGATGATACTCCCCCCCCCCCCATTGGGAGCCTCCTGCCTGGGGGAGGGGGCAAGACCAGAGCCAAAACTGGGTGGAGAACCCTCTTTGCCCCACCCCTCATCCATCTTCAACCATCCCAGAGCTGCCCCAAGACATTGTGCTACCTTCCATGTGCTCCTACAGACTCCGCAGGCAGCTGAATCTCCTTTCAACACTGGCAATGGGATAACATCCCCCCACTCCACTAGCAGACAACAGTCTGTGGGGTGCATGACAGGCATGGGCACACATATCTTTGGCCAGAGGGCTAAGCAGGAGTTGTTGGGGTGGCCTGCTGCTGCCCCACAAAAGGGCATTGCTTCACCTTGCCCAATGAGGGCCAGCCCTGTGCCCCTATGTATGCCCCCCAGTTTTCTCCCTTCTTTTCTACCTGTACGAACACAAAAAATAGAGCAGCAGGTTGCCCCCACCCCCATGGATCTGAGAACATGAAGAAACATTCAGAAGTGCCAAAGTATGCACTGTATTTGTCATGGATAGGTATATATATGGCTGCCACATGGCAACTGACCCCTCCTTGCTGCTGCATTATTTGAAATGTCTTTGTAAGAAATTTCTTCCCAATACAGTGGTACCTCTGGTTATGTACTTAATTCATTCTGGAGGTCCGTTCTTAACCTGAAACTGTTCTTAACCTGAAGCACCACTTTAGCTAATGGGGCCTCCTGCTGCCGCCACGCTGCCGGAGCACGATTTCTGTTCTCATCCTGAAGCAAAGTTCTTAACCCAAGGTACTATTTCTGGGTTAGCAGAGTCTGTAACCTGAAGTGTATGTAACTTGAAGCGTATGCAACCCGAGGTACCACTGTAATTATTTTGATACGTAGCTCAACTGTTCTCTGGATTCTCAAATGTTCATACAATATTTATCTATGATATTTCATTTCAATATTTGATAACTGACAAAGGATGCCATTTCATAGGTGTTAGTACCCAGTGGTGGGAATCCAATATTATATAGCATCTGATATCACTATGAATTTCTGGGCCAGAGGGAATCTGAGGTGAGGCAAGGAGAGAGGGCTTGGGACAGAGGTGAAAGCTGTTTCCTGGTTCTGCTGGATCTCCCAGTGGCTTTTGATACTTTCGAGGACAGTACCCTGCTGGACCGTCTAGAGGGGCTGGGAGTTGGGGACACTTGTGTAGTGCTTCCACTCCTTCCTCCTGGGCTGTGTCCAGGAAGTACGGGGAATGAGTGTTCAGACCCTGAGCTCTCACTTGTGGGGTGCCTCAGGGCTCTGTCCTTTCCCCCATGCTTTTTAACATCTACATGAAGCCACTGGGAGAGATCATCAGGGGGTTGGGCTGGGTGTTTAGTCACTTAAACAAGTGACTGTGTATAATTTATAGTATTGGAATGTGGGTTCTTTGGTATGTTGTTATATTTGCTGTTGTTTTGCTATGGTATTATGAAATGTTTTTGGAGTGTTTGTTTGATGCCCAGGCAGCATCCCTGTTTCATAGAATCATAGAACTGTAGAGTTGGAAGGGATCCCGAGGGTCATCTAGTCCAACCCCCTGCAATTCAGGAATTTATTTGTTCTAAGCCACTTTGAGCACAAATTTGTGTGTGTGTGTGTGTGTGTGTGTGTAAAAGTGGCATACAAATAAAATGCATGAATGTCGGCAGGGAGGGAGAGAATCAGGGCAAAGAAGCTGAGACATCCAAAGCCCTGTGTGGGAGCATCTATGGAGTGACAGAGTTAGAATGGAAATGATTCTGGTAGGTTTAGGAAATGAAGAAAATGAGTTGTATTCCCTCATCCTTAATGACAGAAAGTTTATCACTGCAATGATGTGTGTGTGTGTGTGTGTGTGTGTGTGTGTGTGTGTGTGTGTTTTAATATGAAGAGCTTTATAAACATTTAAAACAAATAATTTAAATAAATATACCATATATTTGTCGAGCAGGATATGAACTCTCTCTCTCTCTGTATGTGTGTGGTTTGGGAATGAAATATGTTGCTCTGCTGCCCTGTGGTGATAAATAAACACTTCTTTTTTTATTGCCAAGAGCACTGCAGGGTTATTTCCAAAGTTTTTTAGAGTGAAGAAGAAACCAAATTTATTTCTCTTTACAACATCCCCTAATTTCAGCTCCACATAAGGCACTTCCTTGTTGCTTCCAAGCCTTTTTGCCCCTTCTTTTACGAAATGCTTCTCGATATTTAATGGCAAGCGTGTCTGCCAACAAAGCACATGCTAGTTCTATGAGACAAATTGTCAAATTATCCGTTGCTTGGGTTTGGGTCGAGTCTTGTGCACTCCTGCATTTCACTCTTCATGATTTATACAGGTTGGTTTTAGTGAGGACTTTGATTTATGGTTTTCTCCTGTTGCATGTTGCCTTGGGGGGATTTTTAATTTTGAAAAGTAGGATATAAATAAATGTATTTTCCCTAGATGCATCCATAGCTAGCTCTCAAATGATATTGTACCCGTACAGAGTTGGACCACTGCCCCCAAGGTTTTTTGGGAGAGGGCGGCTGAATTATCTTCATTCTAACCTCAGTTTTCACCTCCATGTGTCGAAAGACAATGAGCTTCCTAACACCTGGCTGTTCTGGTACAAGTCCTTCATTTTTCATATATATATATATATGAAGTTATACTGTATTAATAATAACTATATACCTGTATGTATTATACTGTGTACAATACCTAATATATTAAATATCCTAAAAGATTCTTAATTTTTATCATCATGATTATTTCCCCTTTCCCCCCCCCCTTTCACTCCCCTGTTGATTGTCATCTACCAGAGAACATAAGCACACTTTATTAAAGGCACATTTTAAATTCCAAGCCAAACTGTCATTAAGATCAATGAACCACAGTGAGGAGTTTGTGAATGGCTGTTTCTCAGAATAGAGACAATAGGAGAATCTAAGTTGATATACCACCCCGGACAGAAGCAGGAAGAGGCAGCGGATAATGACCCTGATTTTGCATTCCAGCCTCTCTCTGTCCTCCCCGCGCCCCCCCCCCCCCGCAACACTATCCGGCTCCCCCAAGCCAGTGGGTCTTGTCTACCTATCGCTGCGGGAAAGATGCAAACAACAGGCTGCAGCATCCTGAGCGTTCTCGGGGAAGGGAAACGGGCGCGTCTCCCTCTCCGCCCGGCCCAATCACAGAGCATCCCGCGGAGATTGATGAGGGCGTTGCTAGGAGACGGCCGCGTCTGGTCCTCCAGAAGCAGGGACCGGAGGGGCTGGGGCTCTTGCCCGGGCTGCAAGTGGAGTTCAACAGCCGAGGGGGACGAGGCGCGCATCAAAGTCTGCCTCTCCAGGGCTGTCACTCCAGAGCAGAAGCAACACGGGGCTGCAGCGGGAGGGAAGGCAGATTTAGACCTCTCAAGGGCTACCTGCCGATTTCAGTTGCCGGCCATGCGAAGTTAGCCCCATGTCCATCCTGCTAGCCCAATCCTAGGCAAGCGAGCGGGGGGGGGGGGGGTCGCCCGGAGCTCTGGATTTGGGGGGGGGGGGGCAGAGAGTGTGTGAGAGAGAGAGGCGATAGGTTTGGAAGGGAGCAGCAGTCCCCAGATGCGGGGCTGCAGCAAAGCGCATCACTTGGGGACAGTGAAACTTCTCCGATTTGGGGCTGTGTGGGGAAGGGTGGCGGGTGGAGGAGGAGGAGGGCTTGGGAAAGGGGGCCGATCTCCGCTGCGCGCTGCCTCTTCCCGACGCCCCCTGGCCCCCACCCGTCTCCGCTCACGCCAGCCTTGATGCCCAGAGGGGCGGGGGGTCAGGGGGAGGAGGAGGAGGAAGAGGAGGAGGACCACCTTCCCCAAGGAAGAGGGTGCGGGCATTTCCCCGGGGTGCCTCCACATCTCTTTCGGATCTCTAAGGACGCCCGCCCGTCCGCCCGCGTTATGGTGACGATGTGGAGGACCAGAAGTGCAGCCGCCGCCAGCCAGCGTCGCCCGCCAGCGCCAGGTAAGGCGACATCCTCCGCCTCCTTCTCGGGAGAAGCTGCCCAGGACCGAAAGCGGGCGAGGGCGGCAGGGGGAAAGTTTTCGGCGCAAGGGCTCGCTCGGGAAGCGTCGTGGTGTCTTCGGGATAAGCTGGGCCAGCAGCCCAGGCGTGGAATGACTGAATCCGAAGGGGATCCGCGCAGAGAGAAAGCGAGAGCTCGGGAGCCCTCCAGGAGGAAGGTGGAGCCCTATGCAGTGGCTCCCCAAATATTATTATTTATCATAATTACTATTATATATGCATTTGGAATAGAGAAGGTGTTGTGGCTAAGGATTGCTGAGCAAGCGGGTGGGCTGGATGTCCCCCAAGACCCCCTCCAAGACTCTAATCCTCTATGATGGACTTCATGTTCTGGGCCAAGTGTGGTTTGACTCTGGATTCGCATGCTGGATGGTCAGCGTTGGTCTGCTCCTCCCGGGAAGTGTTCGAACTTCGTATTCAGGGGATGGGCAAGTGGGAAAGGGTTTGCAGCAGAGCATCTCTAGGGACCTGGCACTCCTGCAGTGGGGAAGAGAGCAGAGAAGCAGGGGCTGGAAATCCGGCTTGTTTTATTTCCTGGGTGTAAACGGGAGCCTTCAAAAGATGTAGCAGGTGTGAGCCCTCTTGTTCTCTCTTGACCTCTTCCTGCATGCCCCAGATAAAAAAGAGAGCGAGGAGAGAGAAATTTGAGAGAAGCAAATGGCATGATGAGACTTGCAGCCAAGAGGGCTTTACTTGTTTGTTTGTTGCATGAGGTTTTTGGCTCTTAAATCTGATGGCCAATAACAAACAGAATTTCCTCCTTAAAGGCAAAGCAAGAGTGAAGAGATTCAGAACACAGAAATGACCAGATATAGTGGTTAGAGATCTAAACATTTTGGGGACAATCTGCCAGGAGGTGCTGTGCAAGCCCCACTGAATGCTCCTGCAAAGCTCCCATTTATTTCCAGGAGACTTGCATGAGAGAACTTCCTGTTAGGTTGAGCTGTCAGAGTGTGTTCATTATTTTATGTAAAAATGTCAGTCCTCAGATAGGGGGGCCAAAACAGAAGATCACCTTCGGTTCCTTGTTCCCATTGTGATTCCATAGTCACCAATATTCTAGGGCAACCTACCCAAAGCCCATTTGTTTAGTTATGAAACTATAGCCCAATCCTCATTTATATCTTTCTTTTCACTGTTTTCTCTGTTGGCAAGACCTTTCTCATTTTATACTCATTTTTGTATGTTTTGTGTATATGCATATTCTTTTTATGCTTGCTATAGAAGTTATCTTTGCCTTTGGAATGTGGGCCATATGTATATATTTAGCACTATACATAGTTTATGTCAGTTATTTTCCACACCTTTTAATTTACTGTGTGCATTTTAATTTCAAGTCTATTTGCTTAATAATTCTACTGTTTGTACCAATTTCAGAGGAATGGGGTGGAATCCAGGACTTAGCTTTAAAATGTATTTATCTAAGAAAAGCAATTGTAGCTCTGTGTTTTTTTAATCTTTAAGAAATGCCATTAACTGATTTGGTAGGGAAGTGATCAAATTTTAGTTTTAAAATACCTTTCTTGGCAGAATGTAAAGTCAAACAGCCTAAGGACACTGACTTAGCCTGAATTTCCACTCATACAATCCCTTGGTTGGTTAAATATTCATGAAAACAATTTGCAAGGTGTAGAAGTCACCTGATCAAATATATTGTCACAGAACAATGGCTGTACATTTTGAGGATATTCCTCTCTCTTCTGCATGAATGATATTGCTTGCTGCTTGCATGTTTTGATCCAGGCAATCAGAGTAAAACCATACTATTTATTTACTCTAGACAAAGCTGCAAGTGAACACATTTTAAAAAAACAAAAACAAAATCATGGTGCTTTAAAATATTTGAACATAATCTTTCAGTTGTAGGGCAGATCTGTGAATATGCATGAGAAACCTTCTTGACCCATTAATTAGTGAGTGATCAGAGCCACAGAACTTCAATGGTGGAAGGAGACACAGCTCAGCCTTTTGTACTTCTTTGTCCATAAATATTTTACCCCTGTATCATCCATTGTACCAACTATCCAAAAACTATCAATGTTTCTGTGAACAGCTGTTGTAGAGCCATAAGAACACAAACTATTTTTCTCAAATTCTGTACCATGGAGACTAAAATAACTTAATAATATGAAAATAAAAAACTGTGGGTCTTTTAAGGTGCTACAAGACTCTTTGATGCTGCTGTTGCTGTTTTTTTAAAAATGGCATTTTAGGGGGTGCTATTTGCCAGCATATGTTCAAAATACATTACATAAAATGCAGCATTTTTAATAAATATCAGGGAGAAATCATCCTCCCAATATTGAGAACTGTGGTTCACATAGACATAGACATCAATTGACTACACTGGGTGGCTATCAGCTGAGTACATGAGCTTATTGTTTCCAAATCAATTTATGTGGAGTGTGTTAGATTTGTGATCACATTTTCACACATGCTGGTCTTCACCACATGTTACTTGCATTCTTCACGAGATGAATCTGCCATGGGAATCAGCTCAGACCCTATAGGGTACAGTAATATATAGCTAATGTTCTGTGCTGTGCTGTCTTTGAACAGATTCAGCCCATTCTTAAGCATGTGTCCTAAACCATGCTATCTTCAAAGCCGCTCCCTCCCAGGTAAGTGTGCATAGGGTGGGATTCAGTTTACTCAGAATAGACCTACTGAAATTAATGGACCTAACTTAGCCATGTGCTAAAATTTAGTTGAATTCCACCCACAGAACTGCAACTTCAGTGAAACAAAAACCTGAATTTGAGGGCTGCCAACTCTTCAGCCTTGCCTTTGATCACAGATTGATATGCAGAGCAGACATTAGCAAGTAATAATGTTTAGTTCTATGGTGTGAAGAGCTTCAGATTGTAGTTTTTCCACACATCAAGCTGCCACTCAAGGCACAGGAGCAGGTCAAGCTGATTATCCCCCCCCCCCTTTTCCTGGTTAGTTTAGAACCCTAATAAATAATGTGGGGTTGGCCTTAGCTGAACCTTCAATTTCCAGATGCAAGTGTAGAAATAACGAGGGAGCAAAAGTGAGCATTGTGCTGAGAACCAGTTGCACGGAGCAAATGTTTCACACAGATATAATCAGTTAATCTGTGTTACAACTATGACATCTTTTCCTCTAAAGAATAGGAAGGAGTCCATTCCAAGTGAAGAAACTTAAGCACCAGGTTGCCACCTTTCTTTCCGACAGAGGCTCTGTGCCTTAAAAGGGAGCATGGTCAGCTAAAACCCAACAAATGAAAGCTTTTTAAGGACATGGGGATCAGTGACTGAACTGAACCTCATGCATTTCTGCCTGCCATGTAGCTGGTAAAAGGCAAAGAGCCTCCCATTAATAAATAGGGGCTCCAATTAACACAATAACCAAATTGAACACCGAAGGCTTTTGATAAGGCAAAAATAAAAATCTCTTGGGTTTTCAGATGTGTGAATGACTGTAAGCTGGCTAAACCATCACATCACCCTTAAGTCATGGGTGCTTTAGCTGATTTTCCTGCATTGCAGGGGGTTGAACTAGATGACTCTCGGGGTCCCTTCCAAATCTCTGATTCTAAGTGTTGCCTGCAAACCAGCTGTAAGATACAAGAATGAATTTTCCAGCTGAAGTTACCCCATTCCTAACACCCAAAGCTCCCCTGTGTCCAAATTATTATAGGCTATGTCAGTTAGAGCTACAGCTACAGAGTCTATCCCCCCTATTTTTTTCTCTCAGCGACTGTTCCTTTGTACAATGAAAACATTTTCAAAACACATGGAAACAAGATGCTAATTCACTGACTGGCTTAGTTCATCCTGCCATTTGCCCCAATCCCCAAACTTTAGCTCACTGAGAATAAATAACTTCTTACCTTTGATTTCCAGTGCAACCTAGTTATCATGACAAAGACTGCAGTCCTAACCCCATTTTTCTGGCAGTATACCCCACTGAATTCAATAGGACTTACTTCTGAGTAGACATGGTTCAGCTTGCACTGTCAGTTGACCTGAATTGTAGTTACCAAATCAACATAACTGCAAGCAAAACAAGGTGTATTATGAAGCACTGTTAAATTGATGGCCTGTCCTATGAAATGTAGTGTAATTTTAAACGGAGTGAGTAATTCAGTGGAAAACTATCTAGGAACACAAAAATTATGGACAAATTACTATCATATTCTGGGTGACAGAGGACAAACCCAAAACGGGTATGATAGAACGTGGGCTTTAACACACAAACGGAGAGCTGTTGCTAAATGCTGGGAGACTGTGCTTCCTCGCTCTCTTCTTAATCTAGCCCACATGGTTCCTTCTTTCTCATTTTCCCTTTCTTTGTCTAAGCAAGGTTCCAGCCCTGAAAGCACATGGACTGAGCAGCAAGAAACTAGAAGACAGGACCAGGAAATAGACATAGCCTCTGTGCTTGGCACATATCTCTACTCACATGCATCTAGTGCTTCCCTTTATTTCATGAATCCTTCTTCCCAGACTATGACAAAATTATGAGAACCAGCATTCCAAATTCTGCAAAACGAAACCCTCTGAAACGGGTTATGCAATGCAAAACCTGCATTGCACACCTGCAATCATGGCATTTATTGTACAAATAGCTAATTGCCAAAAGTTTGTGAAGCAGGTATTGGTAAGCTCTGAAGAGGAGAGAGGGAGTCTTCTTCTCAAAGTAAAAATACAACTGAACATGCATAAGCCCTTATGGGGCCCAGCTTCACTTTGTCAAAAAAAAAAAAACAGTAGAGAGAGATTCTACTTTTTCAAGTCATTTCAGTCATTTCAAATCTCTCCCCAGGATTTATTCACATTATTATTATTTGGCTAGATATCAATATTGCACGTGTAAAATTTCGTTCACATCTACAGCTGTTACAAAGAGCTTCTTCCCAAGCCTAAGACTCATGCGCCAGCGCATGACTGCTGAACAGAAGTGATACACCAGCAGCTGTGCTGGTGAGACAGTATCACACAGCAGGATATTGTGGCAATTTTGAGCACAATGCTGATGAAATCACAGAGAGAAATATCAGAATAGTTAGCATCAATATATCATGTTAAGTGATCAAAGTGGTTCCTTCTTTTTTGGGGGAAACCCAACAACACCAGTGAATTGGTGGGATCAGGCCATAAAGGTCCATCTCTAAAAGGTAAAAGTAAAGGTACCCCTGCCCGTACGGGCCAGTCTTGCCAGACTCTAGGGTTGTGCGCTCATCTCACTCTATAGGCCGGGAGCCAGCGCTGTCCGCAGACACTTCCGGGTCACGTGGCAAGCGTGACAAGCTGCATCTGGTGAGCCAGCGCAGCACACGGAACACCGTTTACCTTCCTGCTGGTAAGCGGTCCCTATTTATCTACTTGCACCCGAAGGTGCTTTCGAACTGCTAGGTTGGCAGGCGCTGGGACCGAACGACAGGAGCGCACCCCGCCGCGGGGATTCGAACCACCGACCATGCGATCGGCAAGTCCTAGGCACTGAGGTTTTACCCACAGCGCCACCCGCATCCCATCTCTGCTGATATGCAAAGATGATAAGGTTATAGCAGCACTGCAACCCACATAGCCATTAGGCAACAGAATGCATATTTCCTTTGGACGAGGAAGGTGGATAATTACTGGGGAACATTCCAGAATTAAACACACAGTAATGCATTTAAACATTCCCAATCTCAGTAAATTAAATTGTTATACTTAACATCATCTGCAACGATTCACATGCACACACAAAAGGTTGAGCATCCAAATCTTGTGATTCTCAGCTGTGCAAGAGGTACCTTTCTGGTATTACAAGGCAAGCTCTGGAGCACGAGACACTCAAGCATATGGAGGGTGTGCATCTGCCATAGGATGAAAAGGATGCAACCTGCAATTCTAAAGGAAAACATACCTGATAGGACAGTTCCAGGAAAACAATGAGCTACTTTTTATAGGAAAGTGAGTTAAGCTTCCTTGCATAGACCTGAAATCCCCCAGAAGAGAGCTGCAGAGCTTCACACAATATTTTCCTAACCCACACCTCTTCTTCCCAAAAGTGATCTCAAATTAATTGTGCAGTTTGACTGAACTCTGCTTTCCTAGGAGAGAAATTGAGACAGACTAGGGAATTTTATCTTGTTTGTAATATAAACTCAAATGCAACTGCAGCAATTTTTAAGAATCAGCAAGCTGGTCAGGGGGAAAATATTATCTTTTACCCCCGAGAAAACAAGAGGAGGATGAAGTTAGAAGAAACATAATCAGTCAAATACACATAATGATGAGATATATTTATTTGAAGTTTCCTTGTGAGGCTATTTAAATGACATTTACAGTGTCAATATGACTGTTTAGAAAAGGAAACTCACCTGTGCACTTTTGTTTTCTCTTGCATTGCTATCCCATTCCTATTTACTCAGAAGTAAGTCTTGCTGTGCATAAAGGGGCTTATTTCCAGGTAAGTTAGTGCACAGAGGACTTAAAACTTAGTCACTGACATGATAAGATTGTTTTTCCTGCAATTGTAGGATTGAGGGCGCCAAAAGGGTCACCTAGGTCAGTTCTTTGCCTCCCTCCCCAGGCCTGTTCACTCACTGGTCTCCCTCTTCCTCTATAGATCCAGTCAATAACTAATTTTGTTGGAGTCACTATGTCAAGGGAGCAAGGGTTGGCAGACTTATGCTTCATATCACATCACCCAGAATGACCCACCGCCAAATCAAAGGTCACAGATGTTGCTTAACTGCAGGCCAAATGCCATGGACTGCAGAAGCTGTAGTCAAACAGCACCCAAAGGCCCCAGACTGGGCACCACAAGCTCACACAATCAAACCCATGCAGCTTCGCCTACTGGTACCCCAGTGGGGTCTTTGACTGTTTCATATTCCACACTCTCATGCCACTCTTTCTCTCCAAATGCCTTGGTCTTCTTGACTGCATAAATGCCATCCTGTCTCATCCTATGGAGCAGGCAAGGTTTGTCACTCCTTGTGGGAATGTTCAGGGAGGCCGGAGAGGATATATTGTTTATTAATATCCTTCCTAATTTGCACTAGCAACAGCGGGTAGCTGGTTGCAAGCTTTGTTTAAGCTTCTCAATATAGTTTCCTGGTAAGATTCCTTATTTCCCTGTTAAAAGAATAAACACTCCACAATCTTATTTAAGGTACAGTGGTACCTCAGGATGCGTACGGGATCCGTTCCAGAGCCCCGTTTGCATCCTGAACAGAACGTAAGATGCGATGGTGCGTCTGTGGGTCATGTTTTGCCGCTTCCGCCCATGCACGTGACATCATTTTGAGTGTCTGCACATGCGTGAGCAGCGAAACCTGGAAGTAACGTGCTCCGTTACTTCTGGGTTGCCGCGGAGCACAACCCGAAAGTGCTCAACCTGAAGCACATTCAACCCGAGGTATAACTGTATATAAAAGTAGTTTACTCACAGCAGCAGCATCAGTTCACAGTTGGATCCCTGAAGGCAGACTTAGTTACAGAAAAATACATGTGAGTCTATCCCATATGGAGATAGTCTCTTTGTCCTCTGTTGGCTGAAAGCATCTCTAGCTAAAAAGCTGCTTCAACAACGAGAGGAAGTCAAAAAGAAGGGAGGAGGGCTTTGTGCCTTGTGCAGGTAAGGTAAGGTCACGCCCACCTCTAGTCACATGCAAAAGGAAGGATGCTCCAGCCCAGGAGGAAACAGGAAGTTTTCGACTGACTGGAACAAGCATTCCCTTTGCATGTCCATTCTAGGCAAACAAGGAATGTTGTACTTGAATGCCACTTATGTGTCACATCCCACACTCCTAACCAGAGGATATGGTTATTTTCAAGGAGAGTCTCCATAATCTAGAAAAGGCCTTGGGCAACCTTATACCTTCCCTGACTTTCCAGGATCTCTGGCAAGATATTCTCCCACATTGACACTCAAGGTCCTATTCACTACAAATACCGTAGAATGAGCCTGGGACACAATGGCTGTTTCCCCATGCTGGGGAAATATAATTGCC
Source organism: Podarcis muralis (assembly GCF_964188315.1). NCBI lineage: Eukaryota > Metazoa > Chordata > Lepidosauria > Squamata > Lacertidae > Podarcis > Podarcis muralis. The sequence continues at coordinate 3,417,619 of NC_135664.1, read as the reverse complement.
CAGCCCCCTGAATTGCTTTACAGATCCTCACCTTCACTGGCTGCAGGTCTTCAGTGATATAGACACAAGTCACTTGAAAACAAAACCCCACTGGAAGCAGCCATGTTTATCTTTGGAGAATAATAAGTACAGCGGGTGGAGGACATGGATAGAGGAGGATTATATAGTCTGTTAATAACTCATTAGACAACCTAAAGCCAGTTAAATGTTTTAATCCATTTAATTTTTTTCAACCATTGCTCTCCCTTATCTCAGCTGCCAATAGCCATCCTTGCACACTGCTTAACCAAATCTGTATGTTAATTAAGGAATTTACCTGTAATTCAAGGTTTAATTCTTTAGTCAATCCTTACTCAGGCAAAACATCAATGACAGCAATGAGGGGGAAGAACTCCAAGATCTAACACATTTTTCTCTCTTTTCATCTCAACACTGAGAAGTTAAAGCCCTTTTAGATGGATGAAGAATTCCTCCCTTTTCAGGATCTCCCGTGATGGATGTGCTTTCCCATTTACCCATCTGCCCCACTTCATCTGATAAGTCACCTTGCAACCACCACTAACCTTTCCTTCAGCCCTGAGAAAATGGAGAAATGCCCTAGGGTTGACTGCTATCATGAAGCAGCGATGCCCCGATGGACAAATATGTTCATTTCAATTTCTCTCAGTTTCCCATTTCTACCTGCACATTTCCACCACTTCAGTTTGTGATTGATTGGTTTTTTAAAAAAGACCACCTCCCACAAAATTTGTCAGAATGAAACCACTTTCTCAAGAAGAGCTTTACAGGGGCAAATAGATCTTTACAAAATAGATCCAAATTCTGTGTGGACTACACAGGGTGAAAAAAGCACAGTCTCCATTGATTCTCAAACTAAGTGCATGTGTGCAGCCTGATTTTCTCCATCTGTATGGGGGTGGGTGCCTATTTGTATCTCCCACCAGCCCCTAGTTCCTTGTAATCTCAAATCAGAGGGGGAAAATATTTTTCAACTAAGTTTTCTATCCCCTATGTGCTAACATCTACCATCTGGGACATAATCCTTCTCTGTTCTCCTCCACTATTCTTTGTTGAATCCCTCCTCTTTTGAAAGCCTTTATTTTCTCTGAAATTTTGCTCCATCTTATTCCTCCAGCCCACTCTTAAGAACAAATGCTATTGGGCGGTCCCTTCAACAACTATGACTAGAGGGTGTTATTCTTGTTCCTTCAATCAATCCCAGAGTTAATTTCAGAAGAATTATATTTGGTGCATAAGAAATCCAGCCTGATTTTAATATATGGCACATGATTTGCTCTTGGGAGAAGAGGATTCACGAGATAAAGAGATGTGAGGATGAATATCAATGCTCTTCAAACACTGCATTGTTCCCTTGAATCTACTCGAAAGCCTTTGCATCTTGGTGTGAATCTGATTGCCCTGCCCTGCTCTTGTGGTCCCCTGCTCAGCCCGCCCTCCTCTGTAACCCAGCCTGGTTCTCCTGCAGAGACGGTCTGCCTGTAGCATTCCATCTGCAATGCCTGCAGTGAATCACTCCGTACACAGTTGTTCACACAAAACACAGGTGCAAGTGGGCTCTGCAAAAGTACAAAAACAAAGCCCTAGGGGAGGGAGACTCAAAAATGGTCCAGCGATGGCTGAGCATGCTCAGTGTGCATGAAATGGAAGGCAGCGGGGAAGGGGACTTGGAAGAGTGAGCAGGAGCCCCCCACATGCCAGCATTTTGCTGCAGGCCCCACTTGGAGAGGATATATTTGAATAGCAACACAAACTGCCATGTGCCCCTGCCCTCCCTAAATTCCTAATACTGCTTACTAATTACTTGTGATATTATATGCAGCAAATGATGCTCAAAATTACTGTGAGCACTTACTTGTTAGAAAGAAAAGCCTAATGTGTAATGTTAATTACTGGAGTGGGTTGGAGGACTCTCCCCCCCCCCTTCAATAAAAGCATGAGATGATACTGAAATTCAGACAACTCCTCCAGGGCTTCAAATGCTCCTATAAATCACAAAGCAATTCCGCACGGGGAGATTTTCAAGATTAGGGAATAAAAATGGTGTGACTCTTTTTAAAAAAATGTTAAAAGAGTTCAATGTAGTTAAAACAACATTGAAAACATATTTTTTTTGTTCATGTGACATTTACAGTAAACCTTCTCTTAATTGTCTTTACAATAACTTGCATGAATAATAATAATAAAAACCAACATAGCTGTAACTAAAATGCAATATCCGCTTTTTAAAAAGAGACAGGAAGATACTAAAAGTAAAGCATTGGCTGTGCAGGTGGTGTTGTAAGGAAAGGTCTAGCTTCTTGCACTGTGGTCTCGGCTTCTTTGAGGAAGAACTTCTGGCAAGAGATGGGCTGCGCTTCACAGCGGCTGGCAAGAATGTGTTTGCTAAGAGTCTTGCAAACCTGATCAGGAGAGCTTTAAACTAAATCCTGAGGGGGAGGGAGAAAATATTACAGTGGTACCTCAAGTTACAAACGCCTCAGGTTACAAACGCTTCAGGTTACAAACTCCGCTAACCTGGAAGAGTTACCTCTAGTTGAGAACTTTGCCCCAGGATGAGAACAGAAATTGTGTGCCGGCGGCGCAGTGGCAGCAAGAGGCCCCATTAGTGAAAGCACACCTCTAGTTAAGAACAGTTTCAGGTTAAGAACGGACCTCCGGAACGAATTAAGTTCATAACTAGAGGTACCACTGTATAGACAACAGGGAAATACCTGGCACTGGGGATAATATCTTCATTGATGCACAAGAAACTGAGGTGGTGCTACAGAAACCCGCTAAAGGGCAGGAAACTTCAGGGAGGAAATAGCTGGAGGGAATGACTCATAGTTTCAGTTGTCTGTATTCTTGTCTTTATGCACAGAGCTTGGAAAACAAGCAGTTTGAATTTGAGCTCTTAATACAGGATGGCAAATATGACCTAATAGGCATTATTGAAACTTGGTGGAATGAGACTCATGACTGGAATGTAGGATTTGAGGGGCATAACCTGTTCAAAAGGAATAGACCAAACAGGAAGAGAGGAGCAGCAGCATTTTGTGTAAAGAATGTGTAACACTTGTGAAGAGATCCATGACCTGGAGCATGGAAAGCAGATTGAGAATATATGAGTAAAAATTGTAGGCGAGAGAAACAACAGTGACCTTACTGTAAGGGTCTGCTATAGACCACCAAGCCAGACTGAAGACTTGGATGGTGCCTTACTACAGCAGATTATGAAACATTCAAAAAGGAGATATATAACAGTCATGGGAGACTTCAACTTCTCCAATATCTTTTGGAACTCAAACTCTGCCAGGAAAGTAAGGTCTGACAAAATCCTCCATTGCCTAGCTGACAATTTCATTTCCCAGAAGATGGAAGAAGCAACAAGGGGATCATCTATCTTGGACCTGGTCCTTATGAACAGGAAGGTACTGAATGATGAAGTGAAAGTACAGGGAACCTTGGGAGGAAGTGATCGTATTCTATTGGATTTCATTATACACAGGCAAGGGAAAGCTGAGAGTAGTCAGACATGCCCCCTGGACTTTAAGAAGGCTGATTTCATCTGCATATGCAGTGCTTCTCCATGGGACCTCCGTGAGGAAGGTGCAGAGGTTGGCAACATGAGAACAGTTCCCATTTATAGAGCTGGGCCTGATAGCATCACTAGAAACTTTTAGGCACCATAATTTATTTTATCAAGTAAAAGGGAGGCGGGAAGTCTCTGTCCACAAACAAGATATGATTTTCACCATCCTTGTTCATCCCCCCCACCCATAGCCCTCCTTTCTCTAAACTATACAGCTAGGTAGTCTTGATGTGTGAAATCTTTCTTTTAAGATGGACAAAGGATGACCTTTTGTGTAATGCACATCTGCATGGTGGGGCATGCTTCTTTCCACTTTTCCATCAGGTACAGAAGATGAATCGCCCAAATATGTTGATTCATAGTTCAGCCAAGTCCTGGCCTGAATGCATTCTCAGCCTCTCACACCCTAACACTTGTCTCAGTCCCCTGTGAGCAGTAGCTGGAAGCTTCATTAGTCATCACTGGTGAAACGGCTGTAGGAAGTGTGCCTTCAGGAAGGCTTTTGTTGAATATATATATATATATAATCTCACAAAATGCTCCTCAGATTTAAATCAGCACTGAACTTGGCACAGCTATGCTGCATTTAGGCTGGATAATAGCTGAGGAAACCTTCTCTGTGTTTTTTTGCAAACAGGGAATATACACAACGCAAGACTCAAAACTAGATTTCTTTTTCATTCTAAAAAATCTTTGACTCATTCCCTTGTCCAACTGCCTGCACATTTAGAAAACAACCAAGTTTATGTCAGAAATACTACTGGGTCACCAATCCATTTTTGCCATAGCCACAGTATGGACACATCACACAGATTGACTGCTTGCCCTCTGTGCATTCCTTCCGACACAATTGAGGAAATAAAAGGAAGGGGTGCTTCATATGCACATTGAATCCCTGCCATCTCCAGTTAGCTGCAAAAGCCATCTGAAAGCCCCCAGAACTGCTATCTGTCTCTGTGACTCTCCAGTATTGCTGGACGACAACTCCCAACATCCCTGCCCATTGGCCACACTGGCTGGGGAGGGAGGGAGATGATACTATAGATGATACTGAGCTCAATGTACCAATGGTAAGGAAGCTTGCTATGTTTTCCTTGCATGTGCTCAGCCGGCTTTGTTGTACCTCCCAGGTAGAGCAAGGATTGGGAACCACCAGCCTGCAGGCCAGTTTTGGCCCACCAGAGGGTCCAATTGGGCCCCACTGAGGAAATCAGCTGGTGTGCAGGGGACAGGAGTTTAATTCTGCATTAGCTGCATGATCCTGTTATCAGCAGGAAACAAAATTGTTCAGCCAAGGCACTGTGATTTAATTCCTACTCATCAGCTGAGTGGGAATTAAAGTCCTGTGCAAAAGTGCCCTTTGAAAACTTCAAAAAGGCTTTTGCAAAGCCTTTAAGACTGCTTCTGCACTCCTGTTTGCTCAGGTGGAAGTGTGGGGCTGTCTTAAAGCCTTTTGCAAGTCCCTCCCCCCTTTAAGTCTGATTCTGATCTCTGAGACTTAAAAGGGAAGTGCAGGGACACTTGGAAAAGGCTTCGCACCTCTGCTCCAGTTTCCCTTTAATCCTCAGAGATCAAAGTGTGAGGGATTTTGTCAGTGTGAGTGTGAGTGAGTACAGCAGTGGCTAGTAGTGCAGGTGCCGTTTCCCATGGATGGTTGATGGATGGGCATGCCATCACCCTGCCTCTTTTCCTGCTCTGTTGGATGTTACACCACACCCTCTCAGCAGCCATTTTGTGACTGGCAACCACAACACTTTCTCAGAATTCCAACTGTGCCCACCCTGGACCAAGTGGCTGGGGACTCCTGCGGGGGGGTGGGGGGTGGGGATTTACAGCATGGCATAAATATAAGTTTCAGCTGCAGGGCAGAAATCAGCATGCTGTATTTGGGCTGGGGGGGGCAGCAATGTCCTACAATTTAAGACAAGGGAAATGTAGCACAACCTCGCACTGCTGTTCCCAAGAAGCAGAAAGCTCACAGTATGTGTTATGTGCCATCATTGCTCCCCTTCCTCAGCCCATAGGATTGCACATTTTTTCTTCTGGCAGGGCTCCAACATGACAAGCAATTTATTGATTGATTTTGCCTGACAGGGAAAAAAGTTATCAATCCTTGCCAAGAGCAAGGTGGGGTGCAGGGAGGAGCCAGGAGAGGGTATTTCTGGCACAGTCTGCAGAGGTCAGAGTGGCAGACTGTAGCTGTGGAGACCCCGGTTCAAATCTTCTGTCAGCCATGACTGGGCCAGTCACCATCTCTTTTCCTAACCAACCTCACAGGGTTGCTGTAAGAGGTGGAGAAGAACCATGACATACACAACCTTGTGATTGTTGGAGGAAAGGCAGGATGTAAATGAAATAAACACAACAGCCCTTTCCTAGACATAAAAAGGTAAAGGTAAAGGGACCCCTGACCATTAGGTCCAGTCGCAGACGACTCTGGGGTTGTGGCGCTCATCTCGCTTTACTGGCCGAGGGAGCCAGTGTACAGCTTCCGGGTCATGTGGCCAGCAGGACTAAGCCGCTTCTGGCGAACCAGAGCAGCGCATGGAAACGCTGTTTACCTTCCCGCCAGAGCGGTACCTATTTATCTACTTGCACTGTGTGCTTTCGAACTGCTAGGTGGGAAGGAGCAGGGACTGAGCAACGGGAGCTCACCCCATTGCGGGGATTCAAACCGCCGACCTTCTGATCAGCAAGCCCTAGGCTCTGTGGTTTAACCCATAGCGCTACCCATGTCCCTAGACATGCATTCCTAGACATGCCAGCCCATAAAAGGCCATTGTGTTTTATTTGCCACATAAATTTGTATGTCAGCTTTCCGGCAGCTATTCAAGGCAATGTACTGAAAATAAAAGTTAATATTACAACAGTGAAGCCTACTCCCCAAAAAAATCAATATAGTGACACAGAACATCACAACAAAGCAACAGTAGAACAGGCTTAATTATGAGCAACTAAAACACCGCCTTTGACCATTGGACCCAGGGAGAGCCACCAAGTGCTAGACATTTACCTTGATCTATTCCTGGATTCCACCAATAAAGACATCACAGAAACCTGGTGATGGATAGCAGTTGGCTTTCTCCAAAATTGTATTAGTGACTAAACCCAGTGAAATTGTGTCCTTTTGGTTGCATTTTAAATATCAAAAATCTTCTCCTGAACTGACTCCCTTGTTGTCTGTCACAGAGAATATACGACCTTCAATAAACCAAAAGGTCTTGGCATTTGTCAGATGAAAAGGTGCTTTTCATACCGATTACTTTTCTGAATCAACAATCAATGTGCTTGCTGTCTCTGCTCCAAGAAATGTTGTTTTCAAGCTAGGAACATCAGCAAATATTATGTCTATTAATCATCCCTTGCACACCAATTTCACCTGATGGGTTTCTGCCAAATAGCCCCCATCCAGCCATGTGCAAAACCCTGTTTGCAGACACAAATGTTGTACTTCACATATAGAATAGAATGACACACATCACCGAGTTGAATCTAGCCTGTTCTTCACACTTGACAAAACTATTTTTGGTCCATAAGCTGTTTTTCTTTGGAGGAAACTCAAATCAGGTAGAACAAAATGCACTTTGCAAATTTAGCTACACAGGGAGACAGATTTGTTAAGAATTCTGTTTGGCTATAACACCTTGGTAGGTTTATAGATAGCTGGAGAAACTGATAGATCCTTGTGGATCTGTTCCCTACACAGCTGATTTTCATTACAGACATTACACTGAAATGGGTAATGGAACGCCTAGTGTGGAAATTAGTCCAAACCATGAAAAACCATAATTTTAAGGCAGGGGTCCCCAATGTTTGGGGGACTGGGGGCACATAAGGAAATCTAAGGAAATCTCATGGATACCACAAAATACTACTAGGGTGCACTGCCCCCAAGATTCACCTTGTATCTGTGCATTTAGAAAAAATCCTGATTTGTTTCCAGGTCACTTTGTGCTCTCTCCTCTTTGATAGGGATACACTGTTGGCTACAGGGGCAGTTGGACGTGTAGAATATAAAGGAATTCCATGGAGTTTAAGCAGAGAGCAAAGAAACGGGATGGGCAGATGGATTTAAAAACATTTTACACATTGCTGCTGCCTTTGTGAATGTTACTGGGATCTGTTCAATAGATCACTGTCTAATGCGGATTAATTATCTATGTGACTGACTAGTAAATAGTAAGAATTAAAATTAATAATTAAAAGTCTGCCATCAAACTCTGATTTCCTTTATGTTTTGCAATGCCATGGTGGGTGCATGGAGGTTTTGTAATCAATTTATTATTGACAAATATGTAGCTAGTGCCGATGGAAAGCAAGCATATTATTATTATTATTATTATTATTATTATTATTATTATTATTATTATTTTCTTATACCCCGCCCATCTGACTGGATTGCCCCAGCCACTCTGAGTTTTTCCCCTCCAACAGAATATAAACAGCACAAAAAAGTCTAACATTAACAACTTACTGATACAGGGCTGCCTTCCAATGTCTTCAGAAAGTCGTAGAATTGTTTATCTCTTTAACATCTGAAGGGAGGGCGTTCCATGGGGCCACTGCTGAGAAGGCCCTCTGCCTCGTTCTTTGTAACTTCACTTCTTGCAGTGAGGGGACCACCAGAAGGCCCTCAGAGGAGATGCTCCTTCAGGTCTGCAGCACAAGTCCTAAAGCACCCAAGAATCTGAGCAGCCTGCTTTTGCCAGCCAGAAAAACCTTAGCAACCTTTTGCAAAAAGTTCAAAAAATTCAAGACATCTCTGTCTTCTGTCCACACTAAAAACCATTCCTTTCAAATGCCACTCATCCAAGTGGGCATGACACAAAATTGATGGGTAGCTGGCTATATTTTAAAAAAATATAACTATAGAATCTGCAATCATAATATTTCAACCCAATTAACCCAAACCAGTGAGGCCTGGGCGCTAAGGTGGATTGATGGGAGCATTTCAACTCTCCCATCTCCTGAGCCAGCTGCCAGCCTCACGCTGGGATCACACAGCAAGGCCCCAGGAAACGCCTTCTCCCTCACTGCAGGCTCCTGAGGTAGATGAGCCTGACGGGCGCACTCTGGTCCCACTGGCCAACGCTTGCCCTGATCTGCCTGACAGGCCCAAACACCACTCTGGCTCCCATATTTGTCAGATATTTTCCAAAATCCATTTAGTTACCCGGACCAAATGCCAAGTAGCCAGATTCTAACCAAGCCCCACTCCAGTCATGCAGGCCACACCCAACTGTATGAAGTAAGAGAAAAAGACATGGTCTGTCCCCTCAAAGATGGCAACTAGCAGAGCCTCTACTGTTCAGAGCAAAAACTGCTCCTTTCCAACCCCACGCATCCCAGTGGGCGTGACACAAAATACCTTTGACACCCACCCAATCTTCAGCTTGCCATGGCTGGGGTGAGGGGCTGGGGTGGGGGGCAGGAGGGGGGAATAGTGGATAACTGTCCCTAAGGTAGATGAGGAAGCTCAATAACTATTTTTGAAGTTGGCTAGGATGTGATCGTCAGTGAAAGGAAACTGACATGTGGAGCTTTTTCATGCGCAAAACATCAGGTTTTTATGATGTTTATTATTTTATGATGATTATTATTCAGATACATTTTTCAACCAGCTCCGATTACATCAAGTAGAAGCCTTTTAAGCCAGGGTCAACATATGAACTGCGCCCCTCTTCTAACTGCCATCTCACATCCTGCAGCTCCTCTGATTTCCTTGGAGGTCTTCCATCCATGCCCTGACCAAATTCAAATTTTCCAAAATATGACATGGACCACAGTGCAAAACAATAAATCACAGCAGCATGGGGACAGGGCGCTGCTGAGTTATTGCATTTAAACAGGACCGCTGCCAGATACAGCTATAACCTTCCACAGATCATTTAAGAAACAGAGCATCCCTAAATACTCAAAAGATGTTTCTGCATCCTAAACTGGCTTCTGTACAGAGGGAGAGGGACACTGGGAGCACAGTGGTCAACTGCTTACTGGCTAGACTGCTCTGCCTTAACAGCCACTTGTTCTGCAAGCATTAGCAAGCAATTATCGTGGCATGAAAAGTCTCGCCTGCAGATCAGAGGCATTGTTTGAGGCATGGCAACAATCATGTTGCTTTTTCCAAAATCCACTCAGCCACCCAGACCAAATGCCAGTTAGCCTGATTCTAACCAAACACCACTCCAGTGCTGGCCACCCTGGCTAGCAGAATGATTGCCACTTCTTTTCTTTTGTACTTGGTCTGCATCTGTGCCATTAACAAAATTGCACCACACGTAATTCAAGCAAATTCTATGATTCTGTGAAATTGAGTTGTTGTGAAGTAGAGGCAAGTGATGGCTAAGGCTTCACCCGTTACCTTTCTGGCGACAGATGGCAGCTTAAGGTACAAAATCAGTAAGAATGATAGCATTCCTTTGATGTGGTGCGGTAGGAGAGCTTGCAGCTGCCATTCCCCCTCTCCCTCCACCCCCAAGATATCTGGCAACATAGAAGAGTTATTCATGAAAACATTAGGATAATAACACTTAAGAGCCCTCATCTTGCAAGTGCTTAAACACGAGTGAATTAAAAAAGAAAAATCCTTCTGAAAAGCCGTAATAGAAAGTTCATAATAGTCTTGACAATATAATTTGAGGCCAAGTAGAACAACATGGGGGGGGATGCATGTTCAAAGCTAATTTAAAGCAGCAAATTTCATAATTTCATGGCATTCTCTCTGACTTGCAATTCTGTTTAAAGTGCAATTCATATGGTTAGCTAAGTAAGACTTGGGACGGAATATATGGGTAGCATACAGCTACGTGTCTTTGCATCCACTGTTATACAATGTATGAATGGAAGTATATTTAATTTATAAGGAGCTGAGCAGTTAAGGAAAGAATCCAGGCAAGCGGGCAGGGCAAGTAGCTGGGACAGAAAGCAAGGTGATTTCTGTCCCTCAGGGAGGGCCCCACCGGGGCTCCTTTGGGCTCCTAAAGCAGTAAGAGCCACAAACCAAAAGGGTGCTGTCCATCTGGCCGTCATTGGCATGGGATTGGCTTTCTGTGGTCACGTGGTTTCCAGGACCAGGAGTATTATGAGAAGAGGTGCTGGTGGCCCAGCTAAGGTCTGTGGTTTCATTCTGCAAGCAGCAGCCAGAGGGGGCAAGGGACTTCCAGGGATCCCAGTTCAGACCCACTGCAACTGGCTCTAGAGATGTTGCAAGGAATCAAACAGCCATGCACACAAATGCTCAGTGCTTCATGAATAGGGTCGGGGTCCGCTTGTCTCAAACCTTGTGTGCCCACTTCTGCTTCCCCCTCCACCACCCTTCCCCTGCCCACCCGAGGGCTCATAAGCCTCATCTGGGGCAGGAGAAGAGGACATGGCGGCAGCAGAGGCAAATGCTTGCATAGGGAAGGAACTCAGTCCGCCCATCACAGTATCTCTAGCCGTAGAGCAACACTGTTGAGTTGTGCTTTCCTCAACTATTGACAGAAAATGTTTTCTAAATTGTTTGGACTGCCAAAAACAAAAGTGATGCTATGAAAAGCCCCATTTTGTTCAGTGTAGTTCCATCACTGCTTTAAAGACCAGTGTTCCTGATTCCATAGAATTATTAGACATCAGTTTGTTGCTACCACCATTGTTCCTGCCAGTTAAACAGCCTGATGTAGGTGATAGTAAAATGCATCATCTCTCCTAGATGCCTCTGACTTTAATTATGTTGCATGTTGCTTATTACAATGATCACACTAGACCTGACAACTGCTTAAGGGTCACATGACGCAACATCATAAATAGTTACACCAGGACTAGCTCGCCTGAGGATGAATGACGACGCCAAAAGTCACAGCCTGCTCTGCTGGCCTTACATGGACGCAGCTTGACCCAAATCAGGGGATTTCCAACTTGGTTACAGGGGGCGTCTCCATGAATCATGACAGGAACTGTCTCATAAAGAATAAGCCTAGCAAGAGCTGGTGGTGGCTGCCAGTTAACTTCAAGAGAAGAGCAGAGCAGCTCTGAACAGAGCTGGTGGGTCACTGAAGATTGCTGAAGAGCCAAGAACGTCTGTGCTTGGCCCTGTAATTCACTTATTTTCTTTCCCGGTGGAGATTGAAGCCATTTTGACCATGGTCAAATAGGCTAACAAGGCCTTGGTGTAGGATCCATGGTTTTCATCATACTGTGCTGTTTTTATGATAATGGGGCCCACCACGGAAGAAAAAACTGTGATTTCCTTGTTTCTTCCTATTGACTCCAGATGCACAACCACTGCATTTGAAGGACTACTGTGATTAAAATATAAGTTCTGAATGCACTTAGATTTCTAGCACACACAAAAGAACGCTAAGTGGTCCCTCAACAACTTCCAAGTGCTCCATTTGGGGCAGGGAGAAACTTCACAATAATCACCAAAATATCACAGGGGTTTTTTAAAAAAAGAAAGGAAAGGAAACTACTTGAGAGGTGTTTTTGACCAGCATATTCACTGCAGACGGAGGCCCAGCTGAGGACCAGCAACAAGGACTAGGCTGGTTGGGCACTTGCGAAGCACATAGGGCTGGTCCAACCATGAGACACCGTGAAGCAGTTTGCCTTGGGCAGCTGGCTGGTGACAGCTGGGAGGGGCAGCAGATCTGGGCCCCAAGGAGCACAGTGCCCACAGCGCCCCCCCCCCCGCATACCTTCACCTGCTCCTCTCCAGCCTCCTTTTTGATCCCCCACCACCTTCAGCACCCCCAGTGCTTCCCTGGGCCCCCCTGAGTTACCTCATGCAGTGGAGGAGGAGAAAGAGGTGGAGCCCCATTTTCTGTTTTGCCCCAAGTGGCAAAACACTCTGGGCTGACTGACAAGACTTGTTCAGGCTTGATGGCTCACTTGTCCCCTAGTCAATGGTGTGAGGGGGAGTGAATGCCATGGCCCGCCAGCTCCCTGGCTCTCCAAGCAGCAAACAGCCAGGCCCTAACCAGGGTGAGGAAGAGAAGCAGCAGCCACAATAAAAGCTGTGAGAAAGCAGCCCCATGGACAGAGGGGGTAGTGGGCCCAGGGAGGATGTCTAACCCCCAGCCCCTCCTAAAACATGACCCAGTTAACACTTTGTGCCTATCGTCACTCCAAAAGAGAGGAGTCCCTGAGGAAGACGACCACGTGCTGGAGTGGTCCACTAGACCACTAGACTGTTGGACTAGTACCTGGGAGACCAGGGTTCAAGTTCCCCCCCAGCCATGAAGCTCACTGAGTGGCCTGAGGCCAGGAACTGCCTCTCAGCCTAACGTACCCCACAGGGTCTTTTTTAAAGTGGATAAAATGAGGGGGAGAAGCAGGTATGTCCGCTGGAGCTCCATGAAGAAAAGGTGGAAGGTCTTAGTAAGTAATATATAAAATGAAAACCACAGCTGGTCATGAGAATGGGCTTTGGCGGAATTGTGTTATAGCCATTCCCAATGCCATCTTTAAATCCTGAGATATGCTTTCCAACCCTGGAATTCAGAACAGAGGCCATTTGAGTCACAATCAACAGCACAACCTTTTTGCAGGCTGCAGTCCTCTGTCCTGATGGGAAGATCTGCCTGGCCTCACCCTTGGTCCTCACAAGATATTTTCGGTGGGCTGTTCATGATACGCAGCAGGAGGGAAGATGAAAGCTAAGGATACAGAGGAACTAGTAAGATTCTTTCCCCCTACAAAATGATTTCCCACAAGCTGTGTCAACTATCTCTAATCAAACAAATGCTCCAGAAGGTCAACAATTTTCTCTTTGGCAGGGGGCAGGAAGCAAAGCCAGTCACCTGCGGCTTTGCAGTCTTGGGAATCTCAGCGTTGAGCCAAAAGAGATGGGCTTGGCAACTAACTGTTCATCACACAAGAATGTCCCCCAAAGAAGAAAACACCCTTCCCTTTTTATATGCAGCAGTCTGAGTGGATGAGTTGATCTACCAAGAAAAAATTGAACAAAGACAGTTCCACAAAGTTACAACTCTCCGAGTATTCTCATGCCCCTCTTACACCAGAGCTCAGCGTTGACCACTGCTTTTAGGTTCTGCTCATGGACCTAAGAGCCCCAAGCTGATCATAGAGCAGGGCTGAGGGCCACCTCTCCTTTTGAACCATGACCACCACCTTTCTTGCATAAGTCCATTTCTCTCCGTCCATTACTCCTTCCAGGGTGGCAAACACATCTGTGATGAAAACACAGTTGAAATAAAAACATATTTCAAACATTTAACTGTTAAAAGCATCTAAAAACAATAAAACACATGTAACCAGTAATGTGTCTGAATACAGAACTGATGGAAACAGAAACATGTTCAGCAGGCGTCTAAAGGAGTGTAGTGATGGCCCCTGCCTAACGTCAATAGGCAGGGAGTTCCAAAGTATAAGCGCTGCCGCACTCCTTACAAAGGCAGGTGGGACGTTCCGCAGTTCCAAATGACAGAGTGGGCATGTGGGGGCAAGGTGGTCCCTTAAGTAAACTGGCCCCAAGCTGTTAAGGGCTTTATATACCAGAAGTAACATCTTGAGTTCAACCCAGTGAACTGGCAGCCAGTGCAGTTCTTGGAGCACTGGTGTAATATATTGAGAAATTGCATTACTATAAGCAGAGCTGTTGCTACGGCGGGGCTAGCTGGGTGTTTTGCCCCGGGTGAAGCCTCCAGAGGGTCTCAGTCTCTCTCTGTGTGCATGTGGGGGTGCCAAACTGGGTCTTTGACCCAGGGGAAATAAAGCCTAGTTTCACCCTTGCTATAAGCAATCACGCTGTAGCATTCTGCGCCAAATACAGTTTCCAGATGAAGCACAAGGGAAGCCCCATGTAGACTGCATTGCAGTAGTCCAGCCTTGAACTTACCAGTGCCTGGACCACTGTGATCAAGCTCTGCAGGTCCAGGGATGGTTGCAGTTGTCTTACCAACTGAAGCCTCTAAAAGGCACTCCTTGCCACTGAGACCACTTGGACCTCAGTGACCAAGCTAGATCCAGGAGCATCCCAAGGCAGCACAGAGGGAGGGCAGCCCCGTCCAGAGCAGGTGATTGACTAATTTCTCCAACACGAGAAGCACTCACCCACAGAGCCTTGCCAGGATTCAAGCTCAGATTATTTTGCCTCATCCAGCCCACAAGTGCCTCCAGACCTGGGTTCCTGGCCCTACGAAACAAGCAAGGAGCCAAACTTTCTTCATGCAGAGCTTTGAGAAAACATCTCTCCATAGGCACAAGCTGGGAGCTATTGGAGAATGCTGACACATAACCAGTGAGTGAGAGATCAAAAACAATCTCGACAGTTTTACATTATTGTACTACTTTTGTCTGGCATCTCCTTTTAAAATGATTGTATTTAGGGCATGCTGATCCCGATCCTGGAATTGCTGAACTTGTTGACTTCTGCAGCACTAGTCTCATGCCATACAAATGAGCAATTAACAGCACCGAACCAAGGCCAATTTAGACAATCAGCAGCTCTTCCGGGATCACTTATTGCAAATCAGTTACCCCTCTTAAAATGCCTCTACTCCCTTACCCTCGCAAGTAAGGGAGGCAGATCGGAACACAGGAAGGTACCTGAGGAGTCAGCATTGCTTGCACTGACTGGTAGTGGCTATTAAGGGTTTCAGACTGGGGACGTTCCCAGTCTTACCTCATGCCCTCCAACATTTCTCCCATGGAAATAGAGATGACCTAAGGAGAAGCGGGACATTCCAGGATCAGATCAGAAACCGAGACGGCTTCTGTAAATCCGGGACTGTCCCTGGGAAATAGAGATGATGGGAAGAACTATGTCAACTATTTATTTATTAGTCTAGGGAGAGTTATCTTTGTGACATTCTCCTTCCATTGTCAAAAAGAATGCGGAAAATATAGACGGTAGAGTCATGGGGTTGACAAATGGTTTGGGGTCAGACTCTCCAACAATATAACTCAAATTGTGGCATGCTGATTTACACCAGCAAGACTCCTTCCCGGAACTGCTTTTGCATTTGTCGAGGAACACTGGTGCCTGAGTTTGCATATGCTCACTTATTCACCAAAAAGCCAGAGAGCGTGGCAAGGATAATTTCTAATTTATATTTTGCAGTATTTCCAATACAGCCCTTTCAGCATTTGAATTTTTGGGAGCTGGCCCCACTCCCTGCATATAAATGATGCAGAGGATTTGACATCAAACATTTGGAAGGGAATTTGGGGAGGGGGAGTGCTGCAAAGATACCAAAGGGAAATCTGGTGGTTTACTTAGCTTTCATCAGTTTAATACAATTTCATGAATTTTACACCTAAAGGCCTCTGATTGCTGTACCAGTTACCTGTGAATAAAAGCTTGCTAGTGGCAAGTGATAATTAATTCTAAAATCAGGAAAGGCTTTGAGCTTCAGAGACCCTTGAGCACATTTGTATGAAGATTGTACATTGTTTCTTCCCTCCCCTTTCCCTTTGAAGTCTATTCTTCAAAGATTTCCAGTCTGCTGCTCAGACTACAACTCTTGGCCTAGACTGCAAGCGCCACTCAACTCCCCCAGTCTCCTCCCTGTAAGGCCGGCACAGGGGGAGACAGGGGCACCAGGCCCTCCCTCTCAGTTGCTGGTTGGCTATTTCAGCAGGGCAGAAGCAGATCTTCCGTCCCGTCCCCCCCCACATTTCCCTACACATTTGTTGGTTTCTAAAAAGGAATGTGCTGGGGCTCAACTCTGCTTGGCAGCCACTCCCAACTAACTCCACTCCTCCCATTATTGTGGATAGGATTTGAAGGAAATGCACTCTGCACATGTTCAGGTGCCCCTCTGGTATTTCACTATTTCACATGCCCTCTGACACTGAAATCAGGTTGCACAGCTGGCTCTGGCCCAAATGAAAATCTGCCCTTGTGGTCCCTTTGCTCCTGCTGAAATATTTTATGACTCATAGGGACCCTGTCCCCCAACTGTTCCACTCTGAGAGGAGTGCAAGTTTTTCCACAGCGTTTATCAGTCGTTGAACTTATACTCAACACGGGACTCTCACTGTAACCAGCACATATGTTAGGCTGCTGTTTCCTGGGAACCAAACGTGAGAATGTAAGAAGAGCAGCGCTGGATCAGGCCAAAGGCCCATCAAGTCTAGCATGCAGCATCCATCCTGCTCTCACACTGTGTGTGTGTGTGTGTGTGTGTGTGTGTGTGTATATATATATATATGGCAATATATTTAAATTCAGGTAGGTAGCCGTGTATCTGAAGAAGTGTGCACGCTCACGAAAGCTTATACCCAGAACAAACTTAGTTGGTCTCTAAGGTGCTACTGGACAATTTTTAATTTTTTAAATTTTTTTTGAATATATTTAAAGTTGGTGTTAAAATCTATCCCAATAAATCCATTTATACTTTTCCTCATCTATTTCATATAAGTTTTAGCAACTCCACATTTTTACAGTAATCCTAATGTCTTAATTTGTTTACAATTTGTAAAAATTCAATAAAATATTTCTATTCCCTATTGAAGAGTTTGTCTTGGTTTCTTATTCTTCCAGTAGGTTTTGCCATTTCTGCATTGTCCATTAATTTCTGTAGCCGTTTTTGTCTCGTCAGGACTGGTTCTTTTTTCCATCTTTGGGCAAATACCGTTCTCGCAGCCGTGGTTGCATACATAAATAAATTTCTATATTGTTTAGGTACTTCTGATCCCATAATTCCAAGAGAAAAGCTTCTGTTTTGTTTTTTTACAAATGTTATCTTAGACATCATTTTCAATTCATTATATATCATTTCCCAGTAGGCTTTAACTTTATTGCAAGCCTAACACATATGGGAAAAGGAACCTTCTTTCTCTTTGCATTTCCAACACTTATTCAATTTCAGTTTATACATTCTTGCCAATCTGGTAGGTGTTAGATACCATTTATATAGCATTTTCATATAATTTTATCTTAAACCATAACATGCTGTAAATTTTATATCTGTATTCCACAATCATTCCCATGCATCCATTTCTATATTGTGACCAATAACTACTGCCCAATGTATCACTGATGATTTCACTTGTTCGTCTTTTGTCTCCCATTCTAAAAGCAACTTATACATTTTAGACATCACTTTAACATTATAGTCTAATGTGTCTCTCTCTAATTGAGATACTTGTCCTGCAAACCCCTGTTTCTTATCCTTTATAAATACTTTGTTTAAATGGTGATATTGCATCCATGTTGTTAACACTCCTGATAGGTCCTTAAACTCTTTTAATTTAAATTCTCCACCTTCCTCCTTTAATAAGTTTCCACCACTGTGTTCTTCTTCTTCACCTCTATAGCTTCTACTGGTGAAAGCCAAAGTGGTGTTTTTCTTTCCAATAGATTTTTATATTTATCCCATACTCTATACAATTTTTTCCTAATTATATGGCTTGTAAATCCTTTATGTACTTTCAACTTTTCATACCACAAATACGCATGCCAGCCAAATATATTATCATTGCCTTCTATGTCTAAGATATGCAGATTCTTCAATGACAACTATTCCTTCAGGCAGCACAGACAGGAAGCTTCATAATATAATCTCATATCTGGCAGGGGAAAACCTCCTCTCTCCTTAGCATCTACAGTGGTACCTTGGTTCTCAAACTTAATCCATTCTGGGAGTCCATTTGACTCCTGAAACGGTTCAGAAAAACCAAGGCGCGGATTCTGATTGGCTGCAGGAGCTTCCTGCACTCAACTGGAAACCAAGGAAGCCACATCGGACATTCGGCTTCTGAAAAACGTTGGCAAACTGGAACACTCTCTTCCAGGTTTGTGGCGTTAGGGAGCCAATTTGTTCGGGAGCCAAGCTATTCAAGTACCAAGGTATCACTGTATCAGTATTTTATATTTTATTCTCAGTTTTCCCCCTTGCTAGATATATTTAGAAATATGTTTTGCCATTTCTGGAAGCAATCTGTCTTACCAATCACTGGTATTGATTGAAATATTAATAACATCCTTCGTAATACATTCATTTTAATGGTCGAATAGAAGGGGGGAAAGAGTAAATTTAAGGAACTGCAGAAAGAGGGGGAGGGGAGTTGAGGTTTAACATGTAATGATGACCTTTTTTACTGTTTGAAATGTCATTTTGTTATAACTGAAAATTAAAAATACAAATTTTAGAAAAGTTGGTGTTATACTGAACATAGTTCAAATGAATATATGTGTTTTTCTGTTTTCCTATATGTACGTGGGGAAGAGCCACCACTTACATTTGGCTAAACGAACCACATATTTTCAGTATGATTTAGATGCTTTCTCCTCTGTGGTTTCACTGAATTTGTATTCAACACTGAACCTTACCAACTGCGCACTGGTCTTACTTGAGAACCAAGTCTTGTATCTTTTCAAGAAAAGTCCAAATATGGAAATGAAGAATCTACGGGGGGGGGGGGGAGAGATGCTTCACACAAAGCTAACTTATATCTGAAAAGACATTTTCTCAGTTGCAAAGAATTTTATATTGTAAAGTTAGATGTATAAAATATGTGCAGGGACTCCTATTGTCTGGAATGGAGTGACATTTTGTAAAATCAACAGGGTGTCTGCAGCCAAGACCTGCAGCAAGCTAAATCCTTTAGTTGCTCAGATCAAAGAAAAAAGCCTGCCTTGGAAGTTCTCACCTGAGTCAGTGTTTCTTACATGATTTCTCTGGCCTGACTGGGGCTGGCTTCTACAGCTTTGATTTTGGCCTAGTTCACATAAATGTCAATGAGATTTTAAAAACAAACCGCAGGCGGGAGAATTTGTTTGTTTCTAGAATAAACCCTTGTCCATTTAAGCTCGCATATCAGCAAAGAGGTTACAAGGCAGTTGTTCTCCCTGATATCTAGGAGTTACCCCCACCTCTTTGATGAAGCATTCAGTCGTGCCATTCTTGCACCTGCCACTGAAATGGCTTGGTCCAGCTCTCCTTGATGTAGAAATTTTGATAAGTTATTAAATATTAGATCTCTGCAGATGGGACTTGCATTCCCTCAAACATTGCTCAGTTGCACAGAGCCAGCAACAGGGCCAGCCCCACCCATGAGACAAGATGAGGCGACTGCCTCAGGTGGCAGCATTCGCAGGGGCAGCTGGTCCTGATGCCAATCTTTCTTCCTGATCTTCCCTCGCCCATTCTTCCCTGGCACCATTTTGGGGTCGGCCCCAGAATGTCTTGGGCTGGCCCTGGCCTGCAAACAACAACCTACTTGACCAGCTTAGAGATGCAGAGGGAAGTTAAGAATAAGACAGCTCAACCAAAGAGTCAAGCCCAGTGGAAGCCCAGCCAGGGGAAAGAGCGGGAGGAGCCTGTGGCCAGAGAAGGGGCAAGGGGTGCACTAAGCCGAGCCAGATGCCATATATAACCAACCTTGAAATTCCAAAACAGCCAAGGGCTTTCGCTCTGGCCCACTGCCAGGCCCCCCCTTCAGCCACCCAGGAAGGTTGCTTTAGGAAGATACCATACGAAGAGAGGAAATGCCCCTGTGGTTCTGAGCAACTGGAAACAACGGAACATGTCTTTTTTCACTGCCAATACTACACAGATATACAAGGTAGGGTCGTCTTGCCTATACTACATAAATTTCCAAGTCGCACAGTACAACTTTATACTTCCCTGCTACTTCAAGATGAAAACCCAGATGTTACAATTGCTATACTTTGCACTGCCATGATGGATATTGGTCAAAGGATAGTTTGCACCACAAACTAGGCCCAAAATGCAAGACCTGTGCTCCTCTGCACTCCCTCCCTTATAGTCACTTTTAAAGGTTTGTCCCTGTTTTTATCTTTTAAAGTTATGTATGTAGAGTGGTACCTCGGTTTTTGAACATCTTGGAAGTCGAACGTATTGGTTTTCGAATGCCGAAAATCCGGAAGTAACTGCTTTGGTTTTCGAACGCGGCTTCCGTATTGAGTTTTCCATAGGTAAATGCTTCCAGAAGTAAATGCTTTGGTTTTCAAATGTTTCGGAAGTTGAACAGTCTTCCGGAATGGATTACGTTCAAAAACCGAGGTACCGCTGTATGTATGATATAATCACCTTTTAACTACTAGTTTTTCCCTTTTGTTTTAAGTCTGATGTATTCAGTTTATCCGTATTGTCAGGGTTGCTTCAAGATCCTAGCTCACAGAGGATCACGCTAGCCAACGGTCATTAAGTAAAAGTCTTTATTGAGTTACAGTTTCCATTCTCAAGCTGCTGCGTGCAACCCTACGTCTAGTAGCTAGATCGGCGAAGCTCCGTCTGAATCTCCGCCCCTCGTACACCAACTTAATATCCTAGCCCTGCTCCACCTTTTCCGCCTGACTGTTCTTCTCTGGGTCCCTCTGCCCCCCTGGGTCTCTTCCTTCCGGGATTCTTCGGACGCTGACCCCCCGGACTCTCCTGTCTCCTTGCGCCGGGCTTTAGGACCCGGCTCTCTTTCCGGGCTGCCTACTGCGCCTCCTTCCTGTGCATTTGAACTTGGCGCGCGCGCCCAACCTTCCACCTTCCGTCTAACCGTTTCTTCGCTCCCAGATGGAGGTGTGGCCACCCCTGACTCGTGCCCTCCCTCCTGCTGTGAGCTGCCAGCGCTTGCCCCCTGGCTCCTTTCCTCTTCCCTGTTCTCTGGCGGTGACGCTGGACCCGATCTCCAACTGCTCTCCTCTGATTCCCCTCTGGCTCTATCTCCCTGGGGTGCCCCCCTAAACTCCCCCCTTGCCTTGGCCACTGGTGCTCCTTTCTGTGAATCCTCCGACTCACTGGAGAGACTCGGAGATCTCGGGTCGTCGTCATCGCTCATCCTTTCTTCTGCCTCCTCCCCTTCGCTCTCTGTTTCCTTCCTTGCCCTTGCCTCTGCTCCTGAACCCCTGACATCCATCCCCCCCTCGAAGCCCCCCACTCCCCCTTCCCCTCCTTCCGGTGCTGGAGCTGGGTGCTGCTGCGTCAAGGAGACGAATGTCGGGTACCGGTCGGTTCCCGTAGCGGGCCTCCCTCCGAAGTCTTCCGGTTCTTCCTCCCTTCTCTCGTCGACGACGGTCACCTCTGCTTCCATCTCTGTGCCGCCGTGCTCGAAACCTGGATCGTCCCCGAAAATGTCCATGTCCGTCTCTCCCTCGCTTCCTCCAGGCGGCGTTGCTCGGCCTGGACCTTCTTGCCACTTCCTGCGCCACTGTTCCTCTGGTTTGTCGTCCCACCAATACGAGGGTTCTGAGGCAGATCCCGAGGGCGACCCCTCCGGGGAACGGACGTCTCGTATCGGGTCCTCGTCCGAGTCGAACCCCCGGAACGTGCTGCCCGAAAGCGTGGGTGTGAAAAGCCAGTCGTCGAAAAAGTCTGCTGGCATCGGTCTATGTGGGAAGAGGGCATGAAACTCGTCTTTGAGCAGAGGTTCGTCCAAGGCGTAGTCCGGCACCCAACTGTTCGCACTGGCCGGGGTGCCCTCCCTGGCGAGAAAGTATTCTACCCCTTCTTCCCCCCATCTGGAATCCAAAATCTCTGTGACTTCGTTGATGCGCTCCTTCTGTGCCACTCCTGCGTGCCCTGTTCTGTCTCTGGCCGGACTCTGCGCCGTTCCGGGTTCCTGAAACCTGTGCGGTGCCTTGTAGGGAGTGAGCACCGATCTGTGGAATACCGGATGCATTCTGGAACCCTCCGGAAGCGCCAGCCTGAAGGCCACCGGGTTGACCTGCTCTTCGACTTGATAGGGCCCCAGTTGCTTATGCCCTAGTTTCTTCTTGGCCAACGACCTGGCCGGCACTGCGTGGGCTGCTAACCAGACCCAGTCCCCCACGTGTAGCTCTTCGCCAACCCTTCTGCGTTTGTCCGCTTGTACCTTGTATGCGTGCTTGGCCAGTTCCAGGTGGCGCCTCAGCTGATCGTGGACTTCCTGCAGTTCCGACGCGAACGCATCTGCCGTCTGCGGCTCCCCTTCCCCCAGCCTTTCCAGTCCCGGGAAGGTTCTGGGGTGCCTCCCGTTGTTGGCGAAGAACGGTGTGACCCCCGTGGACACGTGCTTCGTGTTGTTGTAAGCGAACTCGGCGAGCGGCAGGTAATCCACCCATGTCGCAGGCTGTTGATTTGCATAACACCTCAAGTACTGCTGCATGATGGCATTGACCCGCTCTGCTTGCCCGTTGGTTTGCGGGTGTCTCGCCGACGCCAGGTTGATCTTGACGTTCAGGAAGCCCATCAGCCGCTGCCAGAAATTTGAGATGAACTGCCGCCCCCGGTCGGACAGAATAGACCGTGGCAGACCGTGAACCTTGAACACGTGGTCTATGAACAGTTTGGCGGTTTGTTCCGCCGTGGCCACCTTCGCACACGGAATGAAATGTGCCATCTTGGAGAACAAGTCCACCACCACCAGCACTGCCGTCTTGCCCCTCGAGCTGGGCAGATCCGTGACAAAGTCCAGGGCCACCCTCTCCCAAGGTTCGGCCGGAGTTTGCAGCGGTTCCAACAGTCCGGCCGGCGGTCTAAGCACTGGCTTCGCCCTCTGGCAGGTGTCACACCTCGCCACGTAGTCCGCGACCTCCCTTCTCATTCCAGGCCACCAGAAATCCCTGGCTACTAGTTCCACCGTCTTCTCCTTGCCGAAGTGCCCTGCAGTGGGCGCGTCGTGCATCTGCTGCAGCACCTTGGCGCGAAGTTCGTCTCCCGGCACGTAGATGGCCCCTTTACGGATGAGCAATCCATCTCTTAGCTGGAAACCGTCGGCCGCTGCTTTGCCCCTTTGCACCTCTGAGATCTTTGCTTGCGCGAAGGAGTCCCCCTGCAACGCTCGTCGCACCGCCTCCAGATCCACGGTTGCCGCGGCGCACGCCCACACTGTTGGTGCGAAGATGTGCATGGCGGCCGCTGGCGTTGCTTCCTCCAGATACTGTGGCTTGCGGGAGAGAGCGTCCGCCATGATGTTGGTGTCCCCCGGGACATACTCTATTCGGAAGTCGAAGTTCGCAAAGAACTCAGCCCAACGTATCTGCCTTTGGTTCAGGAACTGTGCCGTGCGCCAGTGCTCTAGGTTCTTGTGGTCCGTGCAAACCTGCACCGTGTGCTTGGCGCCGATCAGAAAGTGCCTCCACGCCTTGAACGCTGCACGAATGGCCAGCAACTCCCTGTCCCATATGGTGTAGTTCTGCTCGGACTTGCTGAGCTTCCTGGAGTAAAACGCTCCCGGTCGCCACACCCCCTGCGGGTCTTTCTGCAGCAGGACCGCCCCCACGGCTCTGTCCGAGGCGTCAGTCTCCACCCTCATCGGCTTGCTGGGGTTGACATGAAGCAGCTGCTCTTCCGACGCGAAGAGACGCTTGAGTGCCTGAAAGGACTGTTCCGCCTGCTCTGTCCAAATGAACTTCTTTTTCTTGGAGCTAAGCGTGTCAGTGATGGCCGCCGTCTGCATAGCGAAGCCCTTGATAAACTTGCGATAGAAGTTCGCAAAGCCGACAAACCGTTGGACCTCCTTCCGGTTGCGCGGGCTCTTCCAATCCAACACCGCTCGAACCTTGGCGCTGTCCATGGCGAGCCCCTTGTCAGACAGCTTGTAGCCCAGAAAATCCACCTCCGTCACGTCAAATTGGCACTTCTCCAGCTTGGCGTAGAGCCTATGGTGCTTCAGCCTGTTCAGTACTTCCTTGACGTGTTTGTCATGCTCCTGTTGCGACTCCGAAAAGATCAGGATGTCATCTAAGAAACAGACGCACGTCTTGTAGAGAAGTCCCGCCAACACGTGATGCATGAATGCTTGAAAAACGTGGGAGCCATTTTGCAATCCAAAAGGCATAACTCTATATTCGTAGGTCCCCAGTGGCGTGAACATGGCTGTTTTCCACTCGTCTCCCTCCCGCATGCGAATGAGGTTGTACGCACCTCGCAGATCCAATTTGGTGAACACTCTGCCCTTCCGCACCTTTGCGAGGAGGTCGTCAATTCGGGGCATGGGGAAGTCCGACGGCTTAGTCACACTGTTCAAGATCCTGTAATCCACTACGAGCCTCTTTTGGGGCGTATCCCGCTTCTTAACGAAGAACACCGGGCTGCCTCCCACCGCCTTGGACTCTCGGATGAAACCGCGCTCCAAATTATGATCTATGAACTCCTTGAGTTCTTGCAGCTCGTCCTCTGACATGGAATACAGTTTCCCCTTAGGCAGCGCCGCCCCTGGCAGCAGGTCAATCTTGCAGTCATATGGCCTGTGAGGGGGTAGCCTGTCTGCCTCCTTCTCGCAGAAAACTTCCAAAAATTCTGCGTACTTGTGGGGAATCGCTTGCAGCGTGCCTAGCAGTAGCTGTGACTCCTCTTCCTCTCCTTCCTGCCTGGGCACGATGCAGTGTTCAGCACAAAAGGAAGAGCCGAAGGTCAGCTGCCTCTGGTACCAAGCCAGCGTTGGGCTGTGTTTGTCCAGCCAACTCATGCCCAACACAATGGGCGTGTCCGACAATTGAGTGACGTTGAAGCTGATGACTTCTTGGTGATTCCCCAGTCGCATCACCATCGGTGGCGTCTGCTGCACCACTTGCCCTCCTAGCAGCTCCCTGCCATCCACCGTGACCACCTGCAGGGGCAGTGTGGCCGGCAGCAACTGTATAGCATGCTGGTTGACAAAGTCCTGCCCCATAAAGTCCGCATTGCTGCCTGAGTCAATGGTGATTGGCACGTCCATGGTGATGCCATTGGGCAGCTGGAGCGACGCGGTGAGCCTCACCACTGGTTTGGGCGGGAGGGGGTTCACGGGCTGTAAAATCTCTGGGGACTGCATCATTAATACGTCTGGCTGGGCCCCAGTGCCTCTTCCTCCAGCCAGACAGCGTCGTTTCCCTGCTGTGGTTCTCCTTGCTGCGTTGCTGCAGTCGCCATTGCTGAGGCTGCTGTGAGCTTGTGGAGCCTCTGGGGACACTCTTTCGCCATATGCCCTGGCTCCTCACAGACGTAACACTTCCTGTTCCCTCTAGGAGGCTTCGCTTTCACTGCTGCTGGTGCTAGGGCTCTGGTTGCTGACTGAGCCCTGGCACCTCCAACCTCCATCGGTTCAGCTCCTCCCCCTGGCGGAGGCGTGGATTGCGTACGTGCTGCTTCTCTGGGAAAGAAGGAGGAGCCCCTGGCTGGTTCGCGCCCTCCACGCCCTTCGTCCCTGCTCCACGGACGTCCTTCCAGCCGTACCCCCACTGCCAGCGCCCTCTGCACGACCTCCTGGGTGGTCCGGGGTCTCTCCCCCCTCGCAATCTCATCTTTTACAGAGCTGTTTAGTCCCTCCCAGAAAAGGTCTCTTACAGGGGTCGCATCTCTGTCCCATTCTAGGGCACTGGCCAAGGCGAAAAAGCGGGCATGGTACTGCCGTACGCTGGCCCTTCCCTGCTTCAGTCCATGAATCTGTTGCCGAGCAAGATCCACGTCAATGCTTGATAAAAAACACGCATCCATCGCTTTAATAAAGGCATTCGCATTTTGGAGCGCCGGATCGTTATCCCTCCATAAATTGCGCAGCCATGCTCTGGCATCCCCATGCAAATAAGACATGATGAACCCCACTTTCTCTTGCTCATCTCTAAAATCTTTACTCAGCAGTTGCAGTGCACACAGTACGTCTGCTTTAAAATTGGGATACTGTTGCAGGTTCCCATCGAAGTGAGAGACCAGACCGCCTGTGCGTCTCCCCAACCCAATCCCCTCTGGTTTGGGTGTCTGTTGCCCTTGCTTCGTAAGCACTTCCAACCTGACCTGGAGATCCCTGTAGGCGGCAGCTGCGTCCTCCTCTCTCTTCCTGGATGCGAGAGCCTCGGCATTCAGCTGTGACACTGCTTCTCTGAGTTCCGCTATCTGCTGTTCAGCCGTCATGTCGGCTGCCGTTCGTGAGCTCACTAGTAGGCACCTGCTTCTCTCCTCTCCTCGAGGCTGTAGATGCCCACAATACGGAGACGGAGCTTACTGTCAAGGTTGCTTCAAGATCCTAGCTCACAGAGGATCACGCTAGCCAACGGTCATTATGTAAAAGTCTTTATTGAGTTACAGTTTCCATTCTCAAGCTGCTGCGTGCAACCCTACGTCTAGTAGCTAGATCGGCGAAGCTCCGTCTGAATCTCCGCCCCTCGTACACCAACTTAATATCCTAGCCCTGCTCCACCTTTTCCGCCTGACTGTTCTTCTCTGGGTCCCTCTGCCCCCCTGGGTCTCTTCCTTCCGGGATTCTTCGGACGCTGACCCCCCGGACTCTCCTGTCTCCTTGCGCCGGGCTTTAGGACCCGGCTCTCTTTCCGGGCTGCCTACTGCGCCTCCTTCCTGTGCATTTGAACTTGGCGCGCGCGCCCAACCTTCCACCTTCCGTCTAACCGTTTCTTCGCTCCCAGATGGAGGTGTGGCCACCCCTGACTCGTGCCCTCCCTCCTGCTGTGAGCTGCCAGCGCTTGCCCCCTGGCTCCTTTCCTCTTCCCTGTTCTCTGGCGGTGACGCTGGACCCGATCTCCAACTGCTCTCCTCTGATTCCCCTCTGGCTCTATCTCCCTGGGGTGCCCCCCTAAACTCCCCCCTTGCCTTGGCCACTGGTGCTCCTTTCTGTGAATCCTCCGACTCACTGGAGAGACTCGGAGATCTCGGGTCGTCGTCATCGCTCATCCTTTCTTCTGCCTCCTCCCCTTCGCTCTCTGTTTCCTTCCTTGCCCTTGCCTCTGCTCCTGAACCCCTGACACGTATGTTTTATCTTATGATGGTCTGTGACCAAAATATCTAAATACAATGTCTGGGGTTCATATCCCCCCCTCCCCATACCCCCCATTCAGATAGTAAATGTAACTGAATGTGGTTTCAATAAGGACAACCAGATCCACTGGGAGGTATTACGTAAATTGTTAGGGTCAGTATATTAACAAGCAAACTGTGCTTCAGAAGTCAATGAAGATCAGTCAAAGATGTGTACGGTACTTTGGGAGAAAAAACACTGGTGAATTTTCATTAGAACTTCTTTGGGGAAAAGAATCACAGATATGGAAATATGGAGAACTGTTTTTAAATCTGGCAGAGTGAGGAACCAAAATGGTCATATTGGCCCATTCCTATGCAGAAGTATCCCTGCTTTCACCTGAGACATGTTGGAGAGGGTATAATGGCTTTTCCTTGGTGATCAGCTGTAGAAAGCCACTGTTATTGGATAATTTTTCTCCAGGGCCAGGGTCAGTGCCAGAGCTACTGGGAGGTTTGTGCAGCTGAATGTTTCTAACAGCAGGAAAGCATGCCAAGAAAAAGACAAATGCCAATTGAGGGCACATTGCCCTTGATTAAGTGGAAATGGGCCCCTGCTGGCTGGAAAGCCACCTCTGACA
The DNA here is from genome assembly GCF_964188315.1 of Podarcis muralis. Lineage (NCBI taxonomy): Eukaryota > Metazoa > Chordata > Lepidosauria > Squamata > Lacertidae > Podarcis > Podarcis muralis. The sequence continues at coordinate 3,389,777 of NC_135664.1, read as the reverse complement.
AGAACAGCAAGAAAAGGAGCATCTGGCTGGCCCTTAGAGAGCCCTGCCACCGCCTCCTCCCCTCTGCATGGCTGAACCTCCTCCAGAGCCCAGCTGATGTGTTTAAACACATTTCCATTCACCGCTCTATGGAGACCTGTTGAATGGGCTGTAAGGATGAATGAAGTGTAGACATTTCAATGAGATTAGGAAAATGCCTCCAGAGTGCAGGGAGAGTACAAAGAAAGAATAGAGCCTGGTAGAATGAATGGAGGAGGAAGAGCCATAGCAGCTTTTCATCTGAAAACTGGAGAAGAAGCGGCTTGAGATTTCCCTGCTCCCTTTCTCTTTATTCTGGGTTGGGGGAGGTGTCTGATTTGCAATATGAAGATGAACTCCTCCACCAAACAATCTGGATTAGGGATACCGCTGAAACATCCTTCCAAGCTTGGAAATACGAGCCTCGGGGACTTGCAATGTTCTCCTCATGTTCCAACTCCCAAATTTTAATCCAAGCCAGAGAAGAATTCCTCTTCTACCCCCTGCCTGCCACCAAAGCTGCCCTAGATCCCCTCCCTTCCTCCCCCAGCTTCTCTCCCCATCTCTAGCATGTGGTGTGCTGCTGTGCCCCTGAGATACAGTTTCCCCAAATGCAATGTCTGAGCACCACTGCCCAGTAGTGGTCAGTAGACACCGGCTTTGCTACAGCTTTCCTGGATGGGGCATGGCAGCAGCAAGATCAGGGCTGCACAATCAACCTGTCCCTCCTGCATAGCCCCAAGCTCACCACTGCCTTGCTCTGCCCCAGCCCTGTCCATGTAAGCAGCACCAGTGCACTGGCACCCCAAGCTCTGCCTGATCCCCACACCCCAACCACTTCTGTTGCTGCCACTTCCCTCTGCCACCACCTTCTGACAGCCTCTTATGGGGGGGGGGGGAAACAAGACACCACTGCCAGGCCGACCTGAGGTGTGGGGTGCCTGGTAGTAGCTCACACCCCCGTTGGCTCAGAAAGAGCACAAGAGAAGTTCAATCATGCAAATGGTGCTAGATAATCACAGGAGAAGAATGCTACAGAGAGGAAATTGAATGGGTACGGCTTGAATCCATTTCCATATTAGACATATATATGGTCTTAATTCATTCAATATCAGTGCAGATGTAAATCAGGAACTTACTTACATCAGTAGCTCAGCTTCTTCAAGACTTATCCTGATTCCACCACAGTAGTGATGTGCTATGTTGCATCCCACACATGTGGTGCCTGCAAAAGAAATAAATTTGCCCCATTTTTACATATTTATTTCTCATTTTACATGTTTAATAAATTTCTATACTGTCTTTCATCTGAGGATCACAGGGCAGCTTGCAATATAAAAACACAACAATACATAATGTAGCACCAGACAAAAACAATTAAAAACCCACAGTATTTTTAAATATATTTATTAAATGTATGAAATGTTGTGGGACCTCAACTCCCATCAGGACTTGTGAACAAGGTCAATGACCAAGGATAGTTCAGAAACAACTACAGGGCTACAGATTCACCACACCTGCTCTAGCTGATTAATTATGGTATTGAATCAACCCAAAAGGTCACATTAACACACCACTTAATTAATGGAGCTGACAATAAACCAAGTTTTCAGGATTTTGATGCACTGACAGGTTGAGCCAAATGCCTCTTCTTTTCTCCCTCAAGTGTAAAAATTTAAGCTTTCCCTATCACAGCACACTGGGTGAAGAAGAGTGGGGGAAGCCTGCCTTCCAAGAGCCTCCCAGGGAGGGAGCCTGGCGGTGGGACACTGAGGAGCAGTCAGCAGAAGGGATAAGCTGGGAGCTGATAGAAGCAGGAGACCTGAGGGATCAAGGGACATCAGGAGAAGGAGGGCCTTCCAGGACAGGGTTAGAAGCTGAGAGCCACCGTGGGCCCTCAGACAGTCCCCGTCCTGCTGGCTCTCCTCCGCCTCTCGCTCTCCCCTCAAGAAGCAACGCACCAAAAAAGCCCAGAGGAGGAGGCCACCCTCTCAACACAGCCTTCATCTGCTTAAGAGGGACCCAGAGTGAAAGTCTAGAGGGGAGTGGACATACCTAGAGCTTAGTTTCAACAACGCCTCCATTGAGTTTAAGATGAACCACAGATGTTGCTGTGTTGTTTCATGCTCATAAAAAGCTAATTGCATTGCGTGTCTTCTGTGTGTGTACCTGCCCACACATTCTGTGTGGATGACCTGGCTCGTTGACAGCTCCTTGACACTTACATAGTGTATATCTCAAAGTGCACACTGAGGTTATCTTTGTGAAGGAAATGTAATGTCTGAAGTTGTCACTAAAGATATATATTTTGATTTTACACAATAGGCTTTGACAGCACAGATTATGATATTGGGTCAAATGCCAGGAAAGAGAGAGATGTTGTTTGGGCTGAAATAGCAGTAAAGCAATCACGCTTATTGGTGGAAGGATGGCTTTTATAGTTAAGGAGCTTCTTGGTGACCAAAGCAATACTTTTCAGCCAGCCTCGATTAATGCAGCTGTTCCCTCTGTCCCCTTATGGGCTGGACTTCACATCTTTGGCATAAATGAGAACTTCCCCTCTGATTTGTAACACTTGGTTTCATTCTAATTTAGTTTGAGCCCAGATCATTTATCTTAATTAGTTTAATTTGTTTAATCTGGTTAATTGGGTAAATTCATTTACTTTATTTAATTTGACTGCATGCAGAGGCCAGTAAAAGCAACAAAAATCAATGAAGGAAAAGGCAGGCATTGCAAATACCTGTGCATTTCTGTGGTCGTAAGCAACTTTGCAGAACAATCCAAAGGGAGAAGGTGACCCATAGTTTTATGAACATCTAGACATCAGCTTCACCATAAACCTGTGTGTAAAACAGAAAGTGTAAAAGAAGCACCTGTTATTACAAAACTTCCACATTTTGAGATAAGTTATATACAACTGAGCCCCCACCCCATGATATTGTGAGTGGTTTTTGTTTCTAATGTCTTCTGTGTTTTCTCATGCAACCCCACCCAGACAATAATATTTGAGGGGCAGGAATTCCAAAGAGGAGGTGCCACAATGCCCCATGGCCTCCTGATCAGATGGCACCTGTAGGAAGTTCTCGCCTGCAGAGTGCAGGGATCAACTGGGTATAGGAGGGGGAGGGACTGGCAGGGAAGGGGGCTGGAGTCAGACTCGGGAGAGAGAGACCGTGGTTGGTGGGGACCTGTACCAGCCAGGAGGGAAAACTCCGAGGCAGAGGAAGCTTCAGAGCCGGAGGAAGAGGCAGGCCAGGCCAGTTTGAGACTGCTTGGGAAGGCGTAGCCTTCGTTGGGCCTGGGAAGGCGGGGTCTTCAGTCCTCACACCTGCCCCCTCAGGGCAAGGCCTGCAGAGAAGGGGTGCTGGAACCAATAGGCCAGAGTGTTTCTGTTTCACTTTGAATAAGAGTTAACTTTTCTGACTGTTGTTTAACTGCTGACCGATGCCTGACTTGAGGAGCTCTGACACTTACAGTGTAATCACAAGCACACAGAAGCCCCGTAGACATCAGTGGGATTCCTTCTGAGAATCCAAACACTGACTCAACACACAATGCCACCTTTCAGATTATCCAGGGAAATAGTCTTAATTACATCATAATGGCAAACTAAGTGTTAGTTTGTGCACCCTAGTTTTATTTCACTGAGGCTACACAAGTGTCAAAGGTCATTAAAGCAACAACCAGGTTATCCCTTCCATCTAAAATATCATAGAATCATAGATAGAATCATAGATAGAATCATAGAATCATAGAATCATAGAGTTGGAAGAGACCACAAGGGCCATCGAGTCCAACCCCCTGCCAAGCAGGAAACACCATCAGAGCACTCCTGACATATGGTTGTCAAGCCTCTGCTTAAAGACCTCCAAAGACGGAGACTCCACCACACTCCTTGGCAGCAAATTCCACTGTCGAACAGCTCTTACTGTCAGGAAGTTCTTCCTAATGTTTAGGTGGAATCTTCTTTCTTGTAGTTTGGATCCATTGCTCCGTGTCCGCTTCTCTGGAGCAGCAGAAAACAACCTTTCTCCCTCCTCTATGTGACATCCTTTTATATATTTGAACATGGCTATCATATCACCCCTTAACCTCCTCTTCTCCAGGCTAAACATGCCCAGCTCCCTTAGCCGTTCCTCATAAGGCATCGTTTCCAGGCCTTTGACCATTTTGGTTGTCCTCCTCTGAACACGTTCCAGTTTGTCAGTGTCCTTCTTGAACTGTGGTGCCCAGAACTGGACACAGTACTCCAGGTGAGGTCTGACCAGAGCAGAATACAGTGGCACTATTACTTCCCTTGATCTAGATGCTATACTCCTATTGATGCAGCCCAGAATTGCATTGACTTTTTTAGCTGCCGCGTCACACTGTTGGCTCATGTCAAGTTTGTGGTCAACCAAGACTCCTAGATCCTTTTCACATGTACTGCTCTCAAGCCAGGTGTCCCCCATCTTGTATTTGTGCCTCTCATTTTTTTTGCCCAAGTGCAATACTTTACATTTCTCCCTGTTAAAGTTCATCTTGTTTGTTTTGGCCCAGTTCTCTAATCTGCCAAGGTCGTTTTGAAGTGTGATCCTGTCCTCTGGGGTGTTAGCCACCCCTCCCAGTTTGGTGTCATCTGCAAATTTGATCAGGATGCCCTTGAGTCCATCATCCAAGTCGTTGATAAAGATGTTGAATAAGACCGGGCCCAAGACAGAACCCTGTGGCACCCCACTAGTCACTCTTCTCCAGGATGAAGAGGAACCATTGATGAGCACCCTTTGGGTTCAGTCAGTCAGCCAGTTATCCCAAACAAACCGTGGCTGCTGCCTCTCTGCTTATGAATGGTTGGTTTTATCTGCATTCACAATGTGCCATTTGCTCTCTATCCAAACAGAGATAATAGATATATAGCAGAATAATGATCAGTGAGTGGTGACTATGTGATTATTCCATTCTCTCTGCCAGCCTTCATCCATCTCTGGCTACAAAGAAGCAGCATTTGTGTTGAGCCTTGCATATAAATGTGCAACCTATCACACATGCAATGTATGTTTTCCATGTTTCAATCCAGAATAATATTTGAGATGGGGGGAGGGGATGAATCCCACCTGATAATACTTGTAGCTGAGTGCCCGTTTTAGAAAAAAAGTGGGTGAGGAAAGAAGGTATGGGTGTAGGATGTAGAAAATGAAGGTTTAAAACTGAGAGGAGTGTGTGAAGCCCCTCTCAGTGCACTGTCTTGCAGAATGCTCTAGAAAAAGCTCCACAGGCAAACCAAGTGTCTGCAAACCCACTTTCAGCTGAGCCAAGTGGGCATGACTTGGTCAAAATGGCCTCATGCACCAAACAGGGAGACTAGGCTTGTGGGCCAGAGGCTCCCCACCCCTGGTTTAAACTCAGGCTGCATTATGATGCATACTCAATGGCAATGAGCAGGTTCTTATCTCTAAACATGCTCTACCTCAAAGGATTGTTGTGCTTCAAAAGCACTGCCCTGAACTCTTTGTAGGAAATTCAAATCTCTGGGGCCTGATGAGCTGAACCCAAGGGTACTAAAGTAGTTTGCGGGTATAATCTCAGAGCCTCTGTCAAGAGCTTCCAAGAATTCTTGGAGAACAGGTGAGGTCCATGTGGACGGGAGGCAGACAAATGTTGTCCCCATCTTCAAAAAGGGGGGACACACAGGTAACTACCAGCTGGTCAGCTTAATGTTGATACCAGGAATGGTCCTAAAACAGTTGGTCTGTGAGCACTTAGAAAAGCACCTGGCATGGGTTTCTCAAAAAGTTATGATGGATGAATCATATTTCTTTTTTTTGATAGAATTACAAGTTTGGTGGATCAGGGGAATGCTGTGGGCATTGTGCACATTGATTTCAGTAAGGCGTTGGGCAAAGTCCTCCATGATATTCTCGTGAGGAAGCTGGTAAAATGTGGGTTGAACGAGGTAACTGTTAGGTGGATTTGTAGCTGGTTGGCTGACTGAACTCAAAGAGTATTCATTAATGGATCCTCGTCATTCTGGAAAAAAGTGACAAGTGGGGTGCCGCAGGGTTCTGTCCTGGGTCTGTTGTTGTTCAACATCTTTATGAATGACTTGCATGAAGGAATTGGAAGGATGCTCATCAAATTTGCAGATGATACCAAACTGGGAGGGGTAGCTAATGCCACAGAAGATAGATTCAGAATCCAAAATGACCTTAACAGATTGGAGAACTGGGCACAAGCTAACAAACTGAATTTCAGTAGGGACAAGTGTAAGGTTCTGCATTTAGACAGGAAGAACCAGATGGGGGACACCTGACTTGCCAGTAGTACATGTCAAAAGGATCTCCGGGTTTTAGCAGACCACAAGCTTAAATGAGTCAACAGTGTGATGCAGCAGCAAAAAATGCTAATGCTATTCCAGGCTGCTTCAATAGAAGTCTAGTGTCTAGATCAAGGGAAGTCATAGTACCACTCTATTCTGCTTGGTCAGACCACACTTGGAATACTGTGTCCACTTATGGACACCACCATTTTAGAAGGATGTTGACAAGCTGGAAGATGTGCCAAGGAGGGTAACCAAGATGATAAAATGTCTGGAAACCAAGCTTTATGAGGAGCTATTGAAGGAGCTGGTTATGTTTATCCTGGAAAAGAGGAGACTAGTAGGAGGAGGAAGAGGAGAGTAGATCTTCATGTATCTTAAGGGCTGTCACATGGAGGAGGTAGCATGCATGTTTTATCCTCCTCTGGAGGGTAGGACTCGAACCAACGGCTTCAAGTTGCTAGAAAGGAGATTCCAACTAAACATTCGGAAAAACTTTCTGACAGTAAGAGCTGTTCAGCAGTGGAACAGACTCTGATGTGGTAGAATTTCCTTCTTTACAGGTTTTTAAGCAGAGGTTGGATGGTCAAATTGCTATCTCTAAGTCTTATCTACCTCACAGGATTGCTGTAGTTCAAAAGCACTGCCTTAAACCCCTTGAAGCTCTGATATAAATATCCAAAAACCTCAGTACAATCAAGAATTAATCACCCATTTTTGTCATATCAAAATCTTGTTGAATTGATTTTACAGTAGCATCAAACCATAAAATTATTTCATAAACAAAATTGTCATAGTTTGTATATCTCTCACACACACTGCGGAATGTTCCCTCACACACTTTCACACAGGAAAAACAAGTAACTTGCTTCAAAATAGTGCAAAATCACAATGCGGATTCTTGTTTCATGAAACCTTTGCTTTTCACAAAAATGGACACACACACACTCTGTAGTGATTGGGAAGAAGGTGAAACAGGAGATAAAATGTTCACCATGCAGAATCCACATTCCTTTCCCATCTGCAAATTGCCTCCTTTGAAATGGTTTAGAAATGTACCCAAAGCCAGTTATCAGTAACTGAGACAACACCACAATGAACAGCCAATATATCTCCACACCCAGCCCTACTGCTGCGTAAGAAAGTGCTTGCCAAGAGAAATAGATAGATTGTGCTGTACATCTGTAGTGCAAAAGGCAATGTTTGTTTTTTGATGGGTGGCTCACCTTTCTGCAGGAACTTTGATTCTGCCCAAAGAAGATTATTTTTATCCTGAAAATCAACCACTAAAAAAATCACGTCACTGTTCCAAAGTTTTTCATTTTGTTAATATAACCTAACTCTGACTTCTGTAGAGTGAACATGCAATAACATGCAAGCAGAAACAACAGCCAGTTCTGTAAACTGGAAAAACTAGAGAAGAGCGAGAGCTCAATAGCAGAGCAAATATTTTGTGTGCAGAAGGTCCTGGGTTCCATCACTGCCATCTTCAGGAGACCTAATCCTTCTTGAAACTCTGAGGAGTAGTCCTTTTGGGCCAACAACCTTGTGGGTCTGTTGGCACACTTGAAATTTTCCAAAAGCTTTGTGGGTGCTAGCACAAAATCATACCCTCCAAGTGTCCTGATTTTCCAGGGACAGTCCTGGAATTACAGAAGCCATCCCGGTTTCTGATTTGATCCCAGAATGTCCCAGTTTTCCTTTTTCCTCCCCTGCACATCTCAGAGAATACAGTGGTACCTCGGGTTAAGAACTTAATTCGTTCCGGAGGTCTGTTCTTAACCTGAAACTGTTCTTAACCTGAAGCACCACTTTAGCTAATGGGGCCTCCTGCTGCCGCCGCGCCGCCGGAGCACGATTTCTGTTCTCATCCTGAAGCAAAGTTCTTAACCCGAAGTAATATTTCTGTGTTAGCGGAGCTGTAACCTGAAGCATCTGTAACCTGAAGCGTCTGTAACCCAAGGTAACACTGTAATTAAAAGTGGTGTGTGTGTGTGTGTGGGTGTGGGTGTGGGTGTGTTGGTGGAAAAGTCCTCTTTATACTGACAATAAAATACCTGTACTAAATGAAGAAAATAGTGAAGCTGACATATGAAACCCTTCCTATAATTTTGAAGGAAAATGTCACCAATCCTTTTTAAATTCTTTAATTACAATGGTTCAGCAGTCAGCCATTTCTTAGGAAGCACAGTGTGTTGATTCCTTTATTGTAAATGGAGCCTTACACTGCAAGGCTTTGCATGTCTACTCAGAAGTAAGTCCCACTGTAATCAATGGAGCATACTCCCAGGTAACTAACTAGGTAAAGACTGAGCAGGCTTACACTGCAATCCTAAGCATTTCTACTCAGAAGTAAGTCCCACTGAGTTTTAGATGACATCTGAAGGCAGCTCTGTATCGGGAAGTTTTTAATGTTTGATGTTTTATTATGTTTCAATATATGCTTTAAGCCACCCAGAGTGGCTGGGGAAATCCAGCCAGATGGGTAGGATATACCGTAATTATCATCAACATCATCATCATCATCATCATCATCATCATCATCATCACTAAAACTAGATCTTCTGTTGCTTTTGCTAACTTACACCAAAGGCCTACAAATGTATCTTCATGAAATAATCCTACCTGATTATTGCTGCAACATTATGTTATGCTACGTTCTTCTCTTGCTGAGTAGAAAGCTAAACTGCATGAATATCCCATGATGGGAAAACTAACCAATTACGTTAGATTAAAAGAAGGAAGGCAGAATCATAATAGACCGTTCTGAAATTGGAAACCATTTATTGGCTTCTGGCAAAGTAAGGCAGGCCATTCAAAAGATGTACATCATTTGCTTAATATGCCGTAAAACAGATTTTGTTTATTTGATTAATTGAATTAAGATATGGTGATTTTGTTTCTTTGGCAGTGATTCTTTATTCGATAGGGTTGACTTTTACGTTAGCTCGGTGATCAAACTATGGGGAGGGAGGGTGGGAGTAAGGCTTTTCACCAGTTTTTAAAAACATATTTTCTGTTTCCTCCTTCACCAATGACTTCCACAGTTGCACATGCTATGCACCCATATCACATGATACATAGCAAAATGGGTGGCATTAAAATATGATTTACACTGGAATGAATTATGGCATCACTACATGTCTGTGAATGGAATCAGATGCCATGTCCTTAAAAACTGAGAGAAGGAGTTGTGACATGACTGGGTATGTGGGTACAATGCTTTTTCCTTCTGGAGGCAGAACATCAAGAAGGGAGGACTCCAAAAGGAGGCTGTTTTTCATTGTGCAGGGTGGCATTTTAGTTCAGGCCCAGTTCAAACCAATTCTTTCCTACCTGCTTTTCCCACCTTCATTTCTAGGTCCTGGGCAAGAAGCAGGCAGTATCTGAATTTTCAAATTCCATAGCACTTAAGAGCAGGTCCTCTGCTTTCAAACAAAGGGATAGGTGAAGAAACTTAATGCAAAATTTGCTGCCAACAGGAACATACATGCAATGCTTGCTGGGGGAAGCAAGGTGCTTTAAACATGTGGTTTCTGCACCCCTATTGCCTGTTTGTTGGATTTATGGTTTGTCTGGACAAGGCTCACTTTGGATCTAAACTGCCAGCTGTGATGGAGGCTTGTTAAATAACTTCCAAATATAAGGAGTATTGTTGACGGGTGGGGGGGTGTCCTTTATTCTTGTTTCCCATATTTTAAAGTTGGGAAAGTATTATTGGAGGCAGGTAGTTGAAGAAAACACTTATATCTACCGTAATTTGATTTCCTGATCATCCTGAAATCTCTACTCCAGGCTGCTTTTTAGTACAACATAAAGTGAGCAAACGAGCAACACGTGGACATGAATCTCCCAACTCAATTTATTTTAACTACCTACAACGTTGTGCTAGCCAAGCAAGGAAATAAATAGAGGACATTTAAATCTGTGTCTGTTGGGTTTATTTACGTGTTGATGCCCTTATTTTGCATGAATGAGTCCTGAGTTCTAAATGTTCCCTGCTTTGGGAGAATGAGCATTCAGACTTCGTTAACTGCCAGGCAGAGAATTCAGCAAAAACCCATGAAAATCAGTCATGCCAGCAGGGACAGGCCTTGGAGCAGAACTCCGTGGGCCTTGCTCTGCAGGAAGGACCCCAAACACAGCAATCTCTTTTTCCAGGCAGGAAATAACAACACATTCGTGTGCATGCCAAAAACTCGATTCTGCACATGGTGGCAGATGGACAGGACTGGGTGGCTCTGGAGTGGGAATCGTAATGTGCAAAAATCACAAATCCAATGGTCCTGAGAATCAGCTCTGATCAAATGTGGAAAGGGAAGTGTGGTCTTCATTCAAATGAGCCCAGTAAATTTGTTAAAGGGAATAAAATGCTGAACAGTTTTCTGGTGAATGTGATGGGCTGTATGGGAGTAAACAAACTGTCCATCTATCATGGATACTTTAGCAAAGTTTCCTGCATTGCAGACTAGGTGACCCTTGGGGTGCCTCCCAACTCTGCAGTTCTATGATTCTATGAAGGCTAGCTCCAGATAAGATGGAGGTGTTGATGGTCTTCTTAAGAGGTGATTATTTGATTGCTCCATGGATGGCTCCCTTTCAAGGACAAGGACAAGATCCAACACACAGAGGTGGTGTGAAATAAACAAGAGGATTTCTTTTTCTAAAGGAAGCCCATGTTGACCTCACCCAGAACAGCCATAGCATCAGAGAAGAGTTAAATAATCCTACACAGTTCCATTGCAATATTCAGGCTTACTCCCTGTTCTGTAGTTCTTGAGATATACGGTGAATATGAATGTATGCTTTCACCACTTTACATGTCTTATGGCCACTGCAGGGTCAGCTGTTGCTAAGAGCCTGTTGTATTTCTTTAAGTATATTCAAGCTTGAGGTGGAGATCAATGCTTTTAAATTAGGAAGTTAAACCATACTTGAACTAGACAAGTGTTGGGCAATGAGAGAGAGATCACAGTAGTTTGGTTTTCTTTAAAAGAAAGGGGAAGGGAGTCTGAAGAGACAGCCCAGGCCATTAGTTCATGCTTGTCATCAGCACCGAAGCACAGCTAACATTCTGCATCATGGCTTTCCTGAAGTTAAATGTAAGAAACAAGGCAGCTTAATCTTCCACACCTAGCAGATGCATTGACTTTCGCCGATGGCTTGTTCACACCGGCTTTCCATTGCCCACTGCTTGCCTGGGCCATCTTTCTAACAAGTTTTACAATATTGTGAAGGGGGCCACACATAGGCACAAAATTCAATCTTGCCCCTGCTCAGCCCAGAGCAATTACATAGGGAGCCTTAAAACACAAGCACACTAATAATAATAATAATAATATTTCATGCAAATAGATTGATGGATCTGTTGAAACCAATAGCTCTAATGGTGTTAACCTAACCTTTCCTCCTATCCCTTCAACACCATATAGACCATATTTACTATAATTTTAATGAACTGTCAACACTTCTTCAGCATCTTGATGTGAGCTGAGTGACCTTGGCATCTTTACAAGAAACATTCCCCCGCTCCCCACAAACAACTAGACCACAAAATGTGTCGGTTCGCCCTCAGCCCCCTAATTATAGCAGGATATGAAGCAAACATTGTATCTGTGCCCATTAGCTGTGTTAGAAAGAGAGCAAAATGTGGAGAGACATGCAACCCTAGGGCAATGTTATTTGTGGCTGGAAGGAGAAAGCCAATCAATTTCAACAAATCAAAGTTTTCAAAGGGAAGCAGAGCAAACTATCCATAAAAAGAGCAAATGTTAGAAGTTCTGATTGTTTGCTGCATCATGTATAATAACAGTTCTGGTGGGAAAGAAGGAATTATAATGAAGTCACAGACCTCCTGTAGCTGCAAAGCCTTGGCTACAATATATAGGAAATGTTTATGAAGCCAACTTTGTAATGCCGTCCCTTGAGCCCTCCAACTTCTGTTCTTACCATTAAAGGACCTGGGCGCAGCCATGGATCACATGCAGAGTCTGAACACATCCTATTAAACCTGGTGATGGCTCATAATTCTTCACCAGGAACCAGCCCTGGCACAATTTAAGAATACGTGTGGCCCTTGGAGGACACTGCTGCTGAACTTTCACATTGTTACCATACCAATAGTGTGTGAAAACTGCTTGTTCCTGCTGACCAATGTCACACGTCTAACATTCTTGGGCCCCACCAGCATTATTCAATGACTGAGTGTGCTTTGATTCATAAGGCACAGTGAGAAGCAGCTGTGAACATAGAAACATAAGAAGTTGACTTATGCATATCACTGAAGAGCTGGGTTCTACATTTTTATCTGTCTAAGGCATACATCAGAACATTGTTCAGACTGAGTGGGATCCCAAGCTCAGAAAACAATTTTATATTCCACAAGAGTCAAACAGTGACAACTAATGGTCATTTGGAAGGGAGCAAGGAGGAATATTACAGAATAATAACTTTTCATTTTTGTACTTGTTAATATATTTAAGTTTCCACATTTGTGTATTATAGTAAAAATATGGTTTGTTGGCCACTTCTCCTCTCTTCTGTTTTGCAGTTTGAATAAAACCCCAAGGGAAACCTGTATCAGCCCAAGCCACAATTCTTGTGTAATACAAATTAAGCAAACCATTGTTCCTTGAAAGACTGACCTCCATGCATGAGGTGGAAGCCTCTGCTGGGGGGAAATCCACATCCATAGAGCTCTATATGCACAGGTTTCCCCTCTGCAGATGTTCATCCCTAGTGTGGGAAAAGGGACCTGTGCTACCTTGGAGAAAGTGCCACATGGATGTTGCCCCTTGACTATGTGAAGGTGTGCTTGAATGCAACTTAAGACCCTATACATTCTGCAGGCATGTTCAGGCACTCCTCTGAGCACACAAACACTCAAAGTGTGCACAAGGACAGGGGCACACAAAGGACTGCCCCAACATTGTTGCACCTATGGTGCCCCCCTCCAGTGCCTGACCTTCTCTGTGTTACACAGGGAATGTCTGTGGGGGGTTTCTACTCATGTTCTCTTGAACTCAAGTAGTCTCCTTGCTTTATCAGGGCCTCCAGAGGAGGGTACTACACAACACACACAGCACAGGGAAGGTTAGGCACTGAGGGGGGAACACAATGGGTGCAAGGATGTTGAGAGTGAGGCTGGTGTGTCTGCCCCAAGTCTCAACTAGACTTAGAGGGTTTGTGTGTTCATGAGGATGCCTTATGTCTGCACCAGAACTGGGTTGATTTTTTTACTCAAATATGCAACTGAACTAGGAGAACCGATTTGCTGATGAATTCACTGAAAGTTAAAATACTGGATCCTTGTGCATAATTTTAGAAGCCAAATATGCAAACATCAACAAAAGCTTTTTTTGTTTGTTTGTTTTGTTAGCTACACAGTTTAATCGCAGGTTTGTTAACAAAGGCTTTTGTCAACTTGAATTGGAGAGGAAAAATTCACTTGCTTGGGCTTAGACGGAGAGACAGCCTTACTTTGGTTTTGAAACCATTTTTACTTGGTGTGCTACTGTTACACGGAATTAAACTAAATTACCTGAAAATGAGTGATAGCTATAGTTCATTAAATTTTGAAAGCTGAAATCCCATACACACTTACCTGAACTCAATTGGGCTTCCTTCTGAGTAGATTTGCATAGTTATATTACACTCAAAATAGTGTGTATATTAAGGTTTTGATTACGTGCAAATTTATTTACAATTGGCTTAATTAAAAAGCAAAGAATGGAGATGTAGACCACCACTGAGAATATTTTCAATCCCCTCATGAAACACCTAGAGCCTTCTCTCTGCTATCTTGGCTTCTGTTAAAATCCTTAAGGTGTTTTGCCCAAGGTGGAAACACCAACTATGACACATTGAATTTTACTTTAGTCAGAATTCCAGGGGCAACTCTGTTACTTTTACAAAACAGCATATCACGTTCATACAGAAAATCATGGACTGTAGTGCAAATGGCAGGTGTCCTTCAAGACAGAAGCCAGTGGGCCTGAAATCAACCGGGGGGGGTGTTGTCCATGATGCTGACCTTTTCTTCTTTGCCCTGTGAACTGGAATCGGTCCTGAAGAAACTGTGAAACAGTAACAGAGACTTAAGAAGGCAGGAACCTTTCAAGTAATTGGCTGCCTTCAGAGAATAGGAACATCGCCTTTTCACTTTGAAGTGCCTCTCCTGCCAGTTCCTATGGGTATGGAAGAAAAGGTCGCACTCTGCAGAGGAAATGGTTATTTACCATAGTTTTACTTTCCCAATTCTACGTTGGTTTTCCTGACAAACAGCTGATCTGAATAGTCTATGAATATTCCAAGCATTCTCAATTTGAGTTTATAATTAAATAGAGAACGTGTAGAGCTCCAAGAGTTTTCAGTTGGGCACTTGTGAATCTGTGGTTGGTAATCTAAATAAATCCTCCACATTCAGGGGCAGCATGCCTCTGAATACTGTACCAGTTGCCTTTGTGCCCTGCTTGGGGGCTTGCGTGGCAAGGTCCCGACCCCCCCCCCCGGTTGAATAAAGACACATGACTCAAACATTTAAGGTTAATGGGCTTAAAAAAGGCCACAACTTTATTGGTTACAGATGATGAGCCATATTAGGCATTGGATCTAACTGGCTATATCTGACTCTAGTCCGTCTGCAGGGAGTCTGGGAAGGGTTAACCACCAGTAGGGGGAGTCCTGCTGGTGCACATCAACGAGGAGCTCCCCCAGGGGTCACCAATAGGTGCCGTGACTTAGGTCCTAACCTGCCCAGGCTTTGGACAGGGCCACGCCCCACGGAATCCTTTAACGGAATACCCTTCAAAATGCGGGGCAGGTGATGGCGCTACTTCCCCTCTTCTCTTCTCCAGAAATATTCCAATGCCTAACCGCCAAACCTTAAAAAGTTGTGACAATTTGCCATGAGGTAGGCGAAAACCAAGTGGCTGGTGCCAATTTGCCAAGTGGAAAAATTCCTACCAAGCCCCTCAACAGCAACCAACCGAAGTCCAAAGCAAGGTCAAAAGAGATGAAAACCTTGAAGGGCGGGAAGGTAGGAAAACCGGAGCAACTGGAAGCCCAAAAGAGAGAGAGATCTCCCGGCTGCTTCCTGCCTTTATGGGGCAGGCCACACCCCCAGACCAACCAGATTGGTCGGCCTGGCCAGTGATGCAGCCAGGAATCCCCCAGTCGCTTAGGGCTGGCCACCCACCCCCTGCGCCCGTGGAGGGGTCGTGGGAGCCCACACCACCACCTCCTCCTTAAGGCAGAAGTGGACTTCCTAGAAGGGTCTGACTGGCTAATTTTGGAAATGGAATGCTGAACTAGATAGACGCTTTCTTTTGAGCAATGATAATATAAATGGTGAATTTTTTTTTTAACTTTCCAAGTAAAAGAAAATTATATGCATGGCTTTAAAAAGCAGAATTTGCATCACTATGACTAGCTCTTAGGAACCTGCATCTGCCATGTTTTATCTGCTCTATCTTCCCTCAGTTCTCCTAGGTTGATTAATCTCTCTTTAGTGCTCAGGAAGCACTATCTCCAATCTCTTCTCCTCTAATCTACCCACTGATTGACCAACAATCATGAGAGCTGTAACCCTAGGTTGCCTGAAAATGAGTCAAGTGCCTTCGAGTTTTAAAGACCAATTACTTCAGCATGCATGAAGTGGGAGCATTCCTGGGAACCAAGGGAAGTGGGATTTATTTTTTAAATAGTTGCTGTGTTGACTCCGGGAGAACATTGACCTGACTGGTTATTATTTTCACTTGTATTTTGAAAACATGATGGTGATTGTAAATTCAGTGAGTAGATGTCTGTGATTGATTTAAGAAATTTCCCTTCAGCCTACTGCCAAGCTTAAAGAAAAATGCACCACACAGGATTTGACCTGGACCATCTTGAGGGGGGAGACAGGGCTGCTTTGACAAACTGAGAAGCTGCCTTTATCAGATGCTGTTGTCTCTGTCACAGAAAACATTCTAATGATTTATAGCCAAGGGCAGCTTTTGTTGCCAGCCAACTTCTGTGACATTAACAATTAAAACATACAAGGAAGCAAGCACGATTCGCAATCAATTATGCTTTATTAATGATTTTTTAACGCATGCCACAGTCCAGCAATCACCAGGCTGTTGCTCAACAGAGCTGTTGCCAAAAAAACCCCAAGTTAATCGAGCAGGGTAATTTGCAGCAGCTTCTGCTCACTTGCAAAACACTTGCTCCGTTAATTGTGATTTCATGCACCACTGACGCCCGTGGCCTAGAGGTAACATTCATGCGATGGAACAGTTACCGCTCTGCAGTGCGCATGTGTATGGGTTAGCTTTAAGAGCGTCTGCTGAAGTTAATTGTCTAAAGCCCCGTAGACAAGATTTGCAATCAGCTGACAAAACGCCTACACTCTGCCCTGCTTAAAGTCGCAGTTGCGTCCCTGGGAGTAAGTCCCATTGAGATATGGAGGTGCACACATGAGCCCCGTTCCTGTAACAGTCTGACACAGTGCTTGCACAATCACCTTGGGGGGGGGGACAAGGGGAAGTCATGCTGTGTTGGGCCATTCTCAGATGCTGCACCCATAGCAGTCTGGATCAATGCCTGTATATTTTGTTTGAAGGGGGGGGGGGAATTAGGGCATGAATGGAATCTACTCAAGGGTCATCTAGTCTACATCCCTGCCACAACACAAAAGTCATACTTTTGTCCCACCAGCAGTACATCTCATCCCTGTACATTTTCACCACACTGTTCCTGTCGGCTCCTTAGGATTGTATTGGGGGAAATTCATGATGATGCTCATGTGTCTCTGGGAGGATGTGTTTTTTCTGCAATGTCTAAATAGTCCCTGTGCCTCTGCACCTTGCAACCAAGGATGGTCAGGGAAGCAACCATTTTGCTGCCAGAGAGTGGGGAGAAAGGCACTCTGCCTTTCCCAGGGGCAAAATGTAATTTGGCCTCCCTGCGGAATCCTGGGAGATGAAACTGCCTTGGCAGAGCTGTAAGGAAACCTGGCAGATTCCAATATTGCTCTTTTAAAGGAGCTATGAATATGCAATTTTTCTTGGCCACGGAGCGAGCAAATTTCACAGGGAGCAGGGCTGCAGGGGGTAACACTGCAGATGCGCCTGAAACAGGGGACACAGAATGAACAAAATTAAGACACTAAAAAGTTAAATTAAACTGCTTAATACTTTTCATATAAAAGTGTTGGGGGGGGGTCTTAAAAATGCAGGAAAACAGAAGAAATGAACAGAAATCTAAGTAGCGGGCAGAATGAGCCATTCAGTTGTTACAGCGGGACGTGCCTCCCGTTCGGGATCCCATTTGCTCTGTTCCCTCCCCCTGCTCCCCTTGTTCTTCTGCACCTGCCCCAGCAGTCAGTCAGCATTCCATGGCTACTGGGCATGCTCAGTACTTTGGGGGGCTATGTGTAGCCTTCAGTACCCAGACATTAGAAACAGAGGGGATGGTGTAATGATAGAAATTTGGAAGTGATGTGCAAACCAGTGCTCTGTCTACTTTATTTAAAGGTAAAGGGACCCCTGACCGTTAGGTCCAGTCGTGACCGACTCTGGGGTTGCGGTGCTCATCTCGCTTTACTGGCTGAGGGAGCCGACGTTTGTCCGCAGACAGGTTCTGGGTCATGTGGTCAGCATGACTAAGCCGCTTCTGGTGAACCAGAGCAGCGCACGGAAACGCCGTTTACCTTCCCGCTGGAGCGGTACCTATTTATCTACTTGCACTTTGACGTGCTTTCGAACTGCTAGGTTGGCAGGAGCAGGGACCGGGCAACGGGAGCTCACCCCGTCGCAGGGATTCGAACCACCGACCTTCTAATCAGCAAGCCCTAGGCTCTGTGGTTTAGACCACAGCGCCACCCACGTCCCATCCCTACTTTATTTAGGCTTTTATAAAAATACAAAATGCATTCATGAGCTCCATATGATCTACTTTAAGTGGGTATAGTTTGATATTATGTAAGAAAAATAAGCAAATCCCCCACTAGAAGTATAGGAAAGCTTATAAAAATGTTTTTGTTTTTTTGTTTTTGGTTTTTAAAGCCCATTAGAATTGGAGTCTTTCACAGGTCAGAAGTCCTGGAAGACACAGAAGTTCCAGGCAGCAGAATACACCCATTGAAATCAATGGGCAATTCAAATAAATGGAAAATGAAACAGATTAAACTTTTAAAGTGAAAGGAAACAGATAAGTGAAATGAACTCTCTTGCATACATTTAAAATCTGATCTCCAGAAAATGTACCACAATAGGGCACTGAAAGGATCTTTTGAGAAACTCTCTAGGCTTTTTTCCTGGCCTTCCTGAAGATGCTAGTTTTTGTTTTATTTTTCATGGGGGAGCAATCAACTGTATGAAAAACTGCAGTCAAGCAATATTGCCACCTGATGGATGACTTGTTTTGAAAGTCCGTGAACACATTTTTTAAAATAAAAAACCCTGATGATAAATAACATGATTTGCTCTGTTTGAATACACTAACATTTAATGTGCAGGAACCTGGTGTTGGCATTCATCTGTCTTGGAAGACAATGCCAGGCCAAGGGTGGGCCTTGGGGGGAAATGCCACCAGAAACTGGATCTCCTAATCAGCACCTTCACCAAACCTGACGCTGGAATTGCGTTTTTCCTTTCATGTGCTCTCACATAAGAGCTATGTGCATGAACAAGTCAGCTAAGGGGGCAGCATGTCGAAATACAAAAGGAATATCCTATTTTTGAATACTCGACCACTAGTCTTTAAAAAAATAAAAATAACAAAATCTGCAGAGAGTAAAGTTGCTCATCCGGCTATGCTGAGCCAACTTCACTCCCTTTGCCAATTCATTTCACTGCATCAAAAACACGACAAACCTCCCACTTCCACCATTCGTCCTCCACCTTATTCTGTATAATGGGGAGGCCTTTTGCTCTGAGTCTTCTCACAAATGAACTGGGAATCTTGAATCGAACTTGCCAGCGCATTCTGCTGCACTGGTGTGATTTGACTTGAGCCTTTCATACTTCAGAGTCTGTCAAATCACTAATAATTAGATCCTGGGAGAGCAAGTCACACTGCAAATGGACAGAAATGGCTTCAGAACCACAGCTAAGTCAATTTCTAGCCCTGATCAGGCGATCCCAGAAGCAATGCAAGGAAAGCAGCTGTCGAAATGTTGCAGACATCCATGCCTAGTTTCAAATGCTAGCATTCTGCAGTGGTAGTTGTGAGGATATGGGAAGAATAATTTTAATGACAAAAACTAGTTTTATTTTGTATGGCAAAATGAATATATTCAGATCTACGATTTGCATGATTAATTCCAACTAGAATTTTATTACCTTTGTACAAAATTTAGATTTAACTCCTCATTCCCTACAAAAAAATTCCTTCCAGTAGCACCTTAAAGACCAACTAAGTTAGTTCTTGGTATGAGCTTTCGTGTGCATGCACACTTCTTCAGATACACACTCCTGTCTCTGAGGTACATTATCTACAAAATAACTTTCATTGAACTCAGTGGATTTTTGTTTAAACAAACTAAACTTAAAGGATACCTTCCCAGTTTCACACTTCCTGTTCCTTTTAGTGAATTGTGCCCCTTTATTGAAATACCAGAATTGAAGTTCGCCAGAAGCGGCTTAGTCATGCTGGCCACATGACCCGGAAGCCGTACGCCAGCTCCCTCGGCCAATAAAGCGAGATGAAGGCCACAACCCCAGTGTCGGTCACAACTGGACCTAATGGTCAGGGGTCCTTTTACCTTTACTATTTAAATACTAGATTGGCATCCATCAAAATTTAAGTCCTTTTCATTCCCACTAATTTCAGCAGAATTAAGCAAGACTATATATGACTTTTTTTAGAAAACATCAACAGAGCAGAACAGCATCTGGCTGCAAACAGAGAGTTCTTAATCTGCAGTCTTTGCACAACTCTTGGTTTGCACCAGATTTGTCTAGAATGTAAGCCAAGTTATCTGCCCCCAAAATTGGGAAATAGCTTGCCTCATTTCTGAACTTGGGCTGTCCTTTGTCTCCACTGTAACCCCATTAGACATGTTAGTACAGTTAAGTAGTGTATAAATTTTGTTAAATAAAATAAAATAATAAGCCCCCAAATCCCTCCCACCCAACCAGTCACTGGGTGAAGGTACGAGGCAGGACTTTATGGTGTATGTCAGTCCACCACAAAGATGCAAGATCCTGGTAGCCCTTGGGAAATGTAATTTCCCCAAGGGCAGCTGAAACCTTACATTTATTGTACTGCTCTACTCTGCTTCCTGGAACAAGAAGGAACCATGCAGTCTTAATTTTTTTTGCTGTAACTTCTGAAACCTCCGTGAGAAAAATCTTCACTTATTTGCAAAGCTAACTGTCTGTGATTTATTCTAGCCCAAGTAGTTTGGTGAGGAACATTTGCTTAAATGTGGTTGAGGGTAGATGCAAATCTAACCAGGTTTTAATTTGCTTGGAGCAATCTCCATGTTGCTAAATCTGTTATGAGAGACTAAGAATCTTTCTTCTAAACCTCACTCTCCAATACAGTTGGGTGGATGGGTGAGAAGGGAAGTGGGTGCTCCACAGGTGAAGGGGCCTTAAATGTGAATTCTTCTCCAGTTGGAATTTAATTATGAAATATCCAGGGCTCTCAATACTCCTCCCTTTGTTGAGACGAGTCCTTGAAATTCATATCCAAACACCAGGGATATGTGTTTTGTTGGTATCTCTTATCCTTTGGAGACATCCTCTTTGCTAACCTTAGAGATTGTGCACATGAAATAACAAAAGCAGATTGCCAGTGGTGAACAGTGAAGACACTTTTTTGCAGCACAGATATCACTTTTCGTCCATGAAGGCAAAACTCTGGACTTCTTAGATGAGCTACAGTTGAGGCTGTTTGTCAATAGAAAAAGCGTCTTGACCATTTTACAGGATTTCCTACCAATTTAAAGCCTGCAGATCCCCCTCCTTTGCCTCACAATCACATGGGTGGGAAGGAGAAGAAAGAGAAGAAAACTACAGCAACAAACAACCTTGTTTCTCCTTCTTTTGGTGTTAAATTTTAATTTTCTCTCCTTTAAATTTCTTAGCACTCTCTTTTAAATAATGCTAAGTGTTTCTAAATTATACATAGGCCTGCAAGTGCCATCATTATAAATTCTGCTTTAAGGAAAAAGGTAAGTACAGTCATGCATTATTAAAGTGCCCTATATAAATATTACCATACTTGATTTACTTTGAGGGCTAACACACCAATCTTGCAATTTAATGAAACAGGATCAAGGACAAAAAACAACAACCAGTGCTCCCCCCAATATACATACCTCACCCAGAATATATGGTGTGTGTAAGTGCTTAAGCTTGCTTCTGGCATGATCAGGGGCACAGTCTACCAGACAGGGGTGCTATGCATCTAGCGGGGAGCCCCACCAGAGTGGACAGAATGAGAAGCTGGATCTGGGGGAACCCAAGAGAACAAAAATGTAAGAATAGTCCTCCTGCTTGTGACCCAGGCTCAATCTCAACACAGAAATGTAAGAGTCCTACTGGAGCAGACAAAGCCCTGTCTAGTCCAGCATTCTGTTTCCATAGTGACCAACCAAATGCCAATGATGATGATGCTTTTTCCAGAAAAGTGGAACTCAAAATGACTTTCCACCAGGGCATGAGCACAATAGCCCTCTCCCGCCAATTCCCTCCTATTCAGAGGTGTCCTGTCTCAGATATTAGAGGCACTAAATAGCCATCATGACTAATAACCACTTTTACCCTCCATGAATTTGTCCAGTCCCATTTTAAAGCCATCTAAGTCGCTGGCCACCACTAAATCCCCCAGGAGCAAATGCTGTCGTGCAACTGGGCACAATGTGCAGAAGTGCTTCCTTAATCAGGCATTCATCTTCACTGCCTGACCCTGGTTCAAGTATTATGAAAGAAAAAGAGCGAGTCTTCTCTCTGCCCACTTTTTCCATTTTATTTCTAGGTCCACAATATCGTTTTTGAGTTGCACATCCTGTTTCCCACAGCAGTCAGCCAAAGCAACTCTGGACAGTCAGTATTTTGCAGGAGGAAATATATGCACATGCCGGGAAATTCGAGGTTGCGCAATTAAAGCAGATGAAAGTGCTCTCTCACACTAGTGCTCTCTCACACACCTGACCGGATGTGATGCAAGTCAGCTGCTCCCTAGTTCTCAGATAACCCTCCTTCCTCAGCTGATCTGTGCAGATCAGGGTGTGTGTGTGTGTGTGTGAGAGAGAGAGAGAGAGAGAGAGAGAGAGAGAGAGAGACCACCAGGCCCATACAGAGCTTGTCTGAGGTGCAGGGCAGAATGTGGTTCTAGGCCCCCAAAAGGTTAGCCACCCCTAATTTCAGCAATATATGGTATCTATGTGGGGGTTTTCCTTGGAGTGCATGGCTAAAGAGTATCTTTGGGCAAACCACAGGGATTCTGAAGAGGAACAGGAGTAGGGTTTGTGACAAGGACAATGAACCTGCTCTTCCCTTGCCTACACTCATGTTTATGTGCCCAGGCAGAACAGTGAGCCAGAAAGCCACTTACCTAGTTATGTGGCCAGGAAGGGTAAAGCAGGTGTCTTGATTGACAGCACACTAACATGTGGTTGACACTGTCAGAGCTGGCAACTCTGGTCAATGGTTAGTCAGTGTATATTGGTCCATGTGCATCACATTTGTACTGCCCAGTATTTGGGTGCAGGGGGCTTTTCTTTTTCCTAAGCTCTTCTTTTCCACAGCTGAATCTTCTTTGTGCTAACAGATCACTCTCACTGCATTGTGACATAAGGACAGAGGCCCATTTCATAAAATGCAAGAGCTTCACATGTATCACTGTGTGCACAATCGTCGCCTACACTCATCACATCACTGCCTGCCCCCATGTGCTTTTTTGAGTGGGAAGAGTTATGTGAACTTGGCTATCTCTGCAAAGCCCTCGTGCCACATGTTCAGGAGCTGTGAGATGAAGGGTTTGGGTGCATGGTTACTCCTACACCACAGAAAATGTTTTCAGAGTCCTCTGAAACCTTAAAGACTAGCTCAGTATGTGTTCAGTGGGGGAAATCCATCATGTGTCTTACTTTAGGCTTTTCTAACCATTTTTCATCTCTCTAGAGACTTGATGGAAGATCTGGCCGGCTTGCGCCTCCCTCGCCCATGGGATGGCATTTCATATTGCCACACGATGCGCTGGAAGGAATGAAGGTCACTAGCACTCCTACAGATGCTTCTTAGAGCTGTCAGAACAGGACCAACAAAGATGTTTGCAAAGCTCCATGTGCTTGCGCTGGCTTTATTTTCCAAAGGAGGCTTCCTTTCTCTAGGTGACCACAACTTTATGAGGAAAGAAATTAAGATTGAAGGAGACCTGGTTTTGGGTGGTCTGTTCCCTATTAAGGAAAAGGGCAGTGGAGCAGAAGAATGTGGGAGAATCAATGAAGACCGAGGTATCCAGCGTTTGGAGGCAATGTTGTTTGCGATTGATGAGATCAACAGAGACAGCTCCTTGCTCCCAGGAATTAAGCTTGGAGTTCACATTTTGGACACTTGCTCCCGGGACACGTATGCATTAGAACAGTCCCTGGAGTTTGTCAGGGCTTCTTTGACTAAAGTGGATGAAGCCGAATATATGTGTCCTGATGGGTCGTATGCGATTCAAGAAAACATCCCACTACTCATTGCAGGAGTCATTGGAGGTTCTTACAGCAGCGTCTCTATACAGGTGAGATATCTTAACTCTTAAGAACAAGTTTTCCATCTCAGTGTCCTTTTACCTACTCTACAGAATCCAATGGGGAAACACTCATGAGCCCATGTGGGTGTCAGGGAAGAACCAGACATGTGGGTCATGCTACCCAGCTGAGGCTCATCCCAAAAGGAGCTGGAAAGTGTAGCAGCTCCTGTCAGGCAGAGCCACCTGAATTACACTCAGCTAGCAGGCAAAATAGGACGGATGGATAACCAGGGTTGCAA
Source organism: Podarcis muralis (assembly GCF_964188315.1). NCBI lineage: Eukaryota > Metazoa > Chordata > Lepidosauria > Squamata > Lacertidae > Podarcis > Podarcis muralis. The sequence continues at coordinate 3,365,486 of NC_135664.1, read as the reverse complement.
AGGATGGGTGGTGTGTGGCTTTGGGTATAAAAGGGCAGAGAAACCACAAGAATGAAAGGGAGTTTGAGAGACTTGCTGATGAAGATTGGTGATCATCATTTGACCACAGAGAATAACCCTGAAGCATGATGTTCACTGGCAGGAGCAGGAGTTCATCTCCTTTCCTTCACTAGCTGGAGGCCAGAATCAGGACTAGTGGAAGAGAGGGCATTCTCCTTCCAAAAGCCCAGGAATTGCCTTCCCACTGCATGTGGTGGACCAAGCTGAGTTCAATTCTGCTATGGATGACTTTGACATAAGAATACTGAGTTCAGTTTGGAAATGTCTTCTCTAGTCAAACTTGGATCGATGTGAGATGTTGTCTTTACCCCAACTCAGTAGTGGAGCACATGCTTGACATGCACAGAGTCCTAAGTTCAACCCCTGGCATCTCCAGGCTCTCAGGCAGACTCTGGATTTAAAAAATCCTGCACTTGAGAACATGGTGAGCCACTGCCAATCAGCGTTGGCAATACTGGGGTAAGGGTAGGCCAATGATCTGATTCAGTATGGGGTCACTTCAAATATTAGAGGGGGGGTCACCTCTGGCCTGGAGACCAAATGTCGTCCTCCTGGCCTCTCTATTTGGTCCTCTCCCCAAGAGACACCCCTCACTCGCTTGGCTCTTTGAGCTCTTTTGCCTGGCTGGAACGTGTCCTTGAACTGAGACGATGCTTGCCTGGTTCCTAGTTGCTGTGGAAAGCAGCTCTGTGGTGTTTAAATTTGAGTCTTAAACCAACACAGTTGTCTCCAGTTCTGTACATGTACCTGCAGGCCCTCTGATGTCCTTCCCGCATAATCAGCTAGATGTAAACAGAGCCAAGGCTGGAAGTGATGGAGGAACACTGCTCCCCCGGAGATGTCTTGAAATGGGACAATTCTGCTGGTGGAGAGGGCCACCAGCAAAAGCAGAGTGACAGCGAGCCTTGGAGGTAGTGCCTGACAGGGAAGAATAAGGGTGCACTATGCTCCATTTGCCCTCACCACAGGCTATTTGAGAAGACTCTCAAAGAAGGGCCCACTTCAGCTAGATCTTCAAGGTGGACTCTAACTGTTTCCAGACAAAAGGAGGCTTGGGGAGAATAAGTTGCTCCTCTCCAAGAATGTCTGGGTGCTCTGAGCTGTAAGCAGACTTTTGTTCTCAAAGAATTGTGAGTTTTGGACTCAGTCTAGGGGGCAGGACCTTGCAATATGGAATAATGAAACTTACAAATATATTGGTTTCCTCTTCTAGTGAAACTGGCATAAATCACTTGTGGGACTAATAGTGCCCACCTTAGAATCAAAGAAATGGCATTAAGGAATGTAGACCTTTGGCGTCATCTCATCTAGTTTCCACGGCTAACAGAAGGCTCAGAGCACTGGAGTACATTGTCCAGTTCCAAATGCTCAGGCTCTCCTTCATGACTTGAAATTATAAAGGTGTAACAAGTAATGCATTTTGTACCAGCTATATGTGTTTACAAGCTTCTGACTCAAGCAGACCTTCCTCCTGAGATCAATAGCAAACGGCCTCAGTGCTAGAATGCAGGATTAGGGTCCAGTTGAAAAGATTTTTTTCTGGAAAAGAAATAACAGCTGTGGATCTGAAAGTTTGCTCAAGCACTTGAAACTCAAACTGGGGACAAGGTGACAAAGAACTCAACTGGACAATGCACATAGTAGTAGTAGTAATACAACCCTGGCCATCTGGGGAACTCTATATGCACTCTATGTTCAGTAAGGTTGCCATTCTGTGACCATTCAGCATAAAACCATGGTCACAACAATTCAGGGAGACAGGGTTGATCTGTGCATGCACATTGCTCTGTAGAGCACACACTGAATAGGCAGGGACCTTCCTTGGACAGTGGAGAGGTGAGCAGACACCCCGCCTCCCATGATGCATGTAACATAGCATCTAAGATAGCATCTAAGATAACATAGCATCTAAGATAACATAGCATCTAAGATAACATAGCATCATGGAGGCGTGACTCTACATCACCAACATATAAGGTTGGCAGAGAAAAAATCTGCACCTGCAATTTCCTGATTGTCAGCTGATTAAAAAACCCCAACTCTTCTAGCAGCAGTGGGAAATCTAAAGCAGACCCACCTGGCCTCACCATTTGGCTCATGAAGCCATGTTAGCCAAGCCACAGCCACCTGTCTTACATGTCAGGTGTGGGGCAAGTAAAGATCTCTTTGGGTCAAAAAATGGGTTTGGAGGCTCCACTGATCATCTGAACCTCTAGAGTCTTGTGTGTGGCATTTTGAAGTTCCAACCACGAGCTGATTTCAGGGCAACAGGCGTTGTGCCTTGTAAGCTTAAGCCTACATGGTTTATTTTCAAACTGTACAGATGAAGGGGGTCACCTGACAGCACTGTCACATCAGGTGCCCACCTGTCAAATTGGCCTGTTGGGGTGGGAGAGATAAGGATCTGGACTTTTAGCCAGATCCAGATCCCCACCCCTGATTTTGATTATTTATATGCTATTCTTTGCATAAACCACATTTTACAACAGTGGTCAAATAAAATTAAAAGAATACATAAAATCCATTTAAAAGCAACAACAACAATGCAACAAACCCCTAAATCACAATTACTAATAGGAGCAGCAGGAATGAATTCCTTTGTCTAATCAGGTCTGCCTCCTCCAGTAACCATAAAAGGTGTGTCCTAACCAGTCACCTAAAACTGTATGGAGAGTTGGGGCCAGATGCACCTCAGTGGACCACCACTGATGTGTCCCTTTTAGTCACTATGCTACAATACATCTCTGCTCTAGTGGCATGGTCCTTCCACATGTAAATATCTGTTGATCCTTTTAGATCTATTTGGGCTTTCAGTTACCTCACATGTTTAGGGTTGCCTGAGGGTGAGCATGGCCTTGCTGCCCAGCCCAGCTGCTCCACAGCATCCCAATGCCCAGCCCCACCATCGGCCAAGCATTGAAGGGGGAACGTCTACAGAAGGGAGCCTCAGGAAGCTGCTGCACATAATTTTGAACCCTGGCCATCCTGCATGTTCCTGCTGTGAGCATTGACCTTCCAGAATATGGAGGGTGGCAAAGCCTAGAATGGCAGCATGAGTGGGGCCACCCCCACTCGTGGGGGAGCACTGAATGCCCAAAGAGAGTTTAAGAATCTTAAATATACACTCCTAAATTAGAAATCAATGGGCCAATGGGTGACAAAGTTGATGGGCATTAGAGCTGAAGTCTCCTGGATTGGGCAATTCCCTCCAGCACCTGATGCCTGGGCTTCCTGTGGTGCTTTGAAGTCCCAAGTTCGGGACTTCAAAGCACCTGTGATGTCAGGTGACTGACAGGTGGGCAGTCATACTGGGTGCACAAAGCCAAAAAGGTTCCCTACGCCTGACATAGGGGATGTCAGGGCTGGTTCAGCAGCAGGTCAGCACTGAGACTCAGAGATGAGCAATAAAGGTGATTCTTTATTCAAGGAAACAGAATTCAAACTGAGAATCCTATGTGCAAGACTGGCCCTGGTAAAGCAGTTGCCAGAACTGACCATCTGAGTCTCGCACTTCCGCCTGTCTCCTTCCCATCTGGCTCTTTACGCACCAATCTTAAACTCCATGGGGGGGGGGCTGTGCTCCCTGTGCTCTTTGTTCTGCAAAAGCTGCAGGAGATAAGCGGGGAGGGGAGCTCAGTACAGCAGGACTGGCAGGCTCCTCCGACTCTGTTACAGCCTCACCCCCCTCCTTCCCAGCTGCCTCTTCTTCCTCTCTCTCTCACCTGTCAGCCCCCCACCATTGTGTTCCCCTTCATCCCCTGACCTGTCTTCCATGTCCACCTCCTCTCCCCTGGCTCTGATCCTCTTCTGAGGCTTCCACAGAGGGTTCTCCCAGGGACCTACCATCACATCAAAACCTCACACTTCCACACATTGGAAGTTTTAGATGTATGCACATCCGAGGAACTCCCTGCTTCTCTGCCGCAAATGGAACATATGAAATTTGCCCTAGGTCAGTGGTCTATCTAATAGCCCAGGGTTTTCCTCAATGCAGCTGCTCTCCAAGGTCTCAGGCAGAGAAAGCCTTCCTCCATGTATTGTTAAGATCCTTTAACAGCAGGGTTTTTCTGCGTGCAGAACAGAAGCTCTCCCATTAAGCCATTCGCTCTCTCACTTTGTGTTCTGTTGCGGGTGGGGGTGGGGGTGGCTTGCTTTCATTAATCCCTGAAGTGGGATGATCCATCACCATCATTGTTCCAAAACTGCCTGTCAAAGAGAACAAAGGGAATCAGGGGCATCATATTGCTTAAATATGGGCAGTGGGTGAAGTAGGTTTGAAGCCACCTTCTCTTGAATATCCTTATGAAAATCAGTAGGAAGGCTCCACAGGATGTGTCTTGAGGCTCATAGCTCACCCTCACTGCATGTTTCATGATAAACACTGTGAAAGCAGAGTGATAAGGTGTGCTGAGCTGAGCTACTCCAACAAAGAGCACCTCCGTTTCTGCCTTTGTTGTAATTTGCAGCAATATTTACAATGTCCTGCAAATTCTGTCTGGACAGCTGTCAGTCTGATCCTTTCTTTCTCCTGCCAGATTCTTGCTTCCCTCATCATCTCTCCCACCCCAAAAAAATGGTAAATAAGCAATGAGCATCTTGACACACACAGTCAATAGTAAAAATAAAAATAAAAATCTAAAGAGCATAATCTGGAGCCAATTAAAATCATGTGAGTTTGAAAGAGAGATGGCAGCAACAGTTTGCCTAGAAAGACCAGTGGGGGAATAGCACTGTGTGAATTTAGCTTTGCTAGAGAAGGAAGAATATCATTCTTCTCATGCACCCCTCATTCCTGAGCTCTTCTAATGTAATTCCATTTTAATTAGCTGTGCTTTCCTTCCAGATTTTTCATGTCATTTCATTTTGGATGCAATTTGGGTTCCCCCAGTCTGGTTTACTAACAATTTCTAATTAGGATTTGATTACCGTAATATAGTTCACACTTTTCAGTACCTGCTAACTATCCAACCATGTAAGCATCTCCACCACCTTAGAAGGTATTCCAGTATTCTGAGGTCTAATTGGTCATATAAAGAGTATCGCTTCTCAGTTCTCTAAACTCAACAGCTCCATAAAAGCTGGACACCACAGGGGCATAATGGGGGGGGGACTGGGGTGTGTGGATCCAGGCACATTTTTGAGAGGGGACACAGCCAGCCACACACACACACCGCTCCATAATCAGAGCCTGGCTCCAAATGAAACCAGCATATAGGGTGTCAAGAAACGGCCAGACATAGTCTGAAGTACACTTTCCCAGCTTGGTGCTCTCAAGAGGTTTGAACCTCCCAGCAGGCCTAGCTGACATTACCAATGTTCAAGGATGCCGGGAGTTGTAATCCAAACCATCCAGAGAGCACCAGATTAGAGAACAATGGTGAAGGCACCTGGTACACCAACAGAAAAAACATTCTAATGGTAAGAACTGTTTGACAGTACAGACATAGCTATTGGCCACAGTATGTTACCTGAACCGCCAAACCTGGCTGTGATAGCCCTTGGATGGAGAGCAGTTCAGAAGTATTGTGAAGAGCTATTGGACAGTGAAAAGGTCTCCCTTGGGAGATGGTGGACGCTCCTTCCTTGGAGGTCTTTAAGCAGAAGTTGGATGGCCATCTGTCAGGGATGCTTTACTTAAGATTCCTGCATGGCAGGGGGGGTGGACATGACCTCCAGGGATCTTCAGGCATCTCCTCCAGGTTCTGCCCAGGCTGTGATCCACCACCTGAGGGCCACAGGCTGAGAGCCCTTTCTTTTCATTCTTCAGCTTATGCCAGAGAACCAAGCCTCAAGCAAGATGTGTGACTTTTATCACCAAATACCTGGGGGAGAGAACAAACAGCAGACAAATGTTCAGATTGAGCTGGTCCAGGTAGAACCCCTCTCTCCCATTTCTCCCTGATGTCATGTGCTTTGCTGGGCCTGCTCTTTCAACATCTACACTTTCATAGAATCATAGAATTGTAGAGTTGGAAGAGATCTTGAGGGTCATCTAGTCCAACCCCCTGCGATGCAGGAATCTCAACTAGATCATACACAACACAACAGATGGCCACCCAACCTCTGCTTAAAAACCTCCAAGGAAGGAGAGTCCACCACCTCCCAAGGGAGATTGTTCCACTGTTGAACAGCTCTGGCTGTCAGAAAGCTCTCCCTGGTGTTTAGTCAGAATCTCTTTTCTTTTAACTTGAAGCCATTGTTTCGAGCATATCCAAGTGAACAGCAGCTCAGATCTCCATATCGTAAGGAGTCCCTGCACAACTGGGGTCCCAATCCCATGGGAGAGCCTGTGCCTGTGCAGATGTTCTTAGCAGATTCCCTCCAGGCAGCCCCTGTGGTGTGTGGCTGCTGGGGTCCATGCTCTGAACATGAGCGCTACATACAGAGGACAGCATGATGAACAGGGTTCCCTGGGCATCTGAGAAAATTGTCCAGGGCCAGAGAAGCCAAGGCCAGAGCAGTGAATCATCCATCGTTACTGCAGGCCCCCTCCCCTGTGGGCAGGACCTTTAGGCCTGCAGGTTGTCTGAGAGCACAGCCTTTGCAAAATACAGGGCTATGTCCGTGGCAGGAGGGCACGGGGGGTGGGGTGGCATACCATCCATGTTCCTCCGCAGATAGAATGGCAATGCTGTAAAGTTGGCATCAAAAAGGTGTGAATCAGGGCCTCCTTTGGAAGGAAAGTGCCTCCGCTCTGACTGTTCTGCTTTGCTAATCAAGTCATAAGAGGCTTTAAGGCACTGCCTTCCTGGGGTGCTATAATAGCAGATAATGAATATTTAGCTAGATTTTTACAGTTTAATATCCAAGATGGCTGGCAGGCAATAACTCTGAACAGGCACAGTTTCATTTTTCAGGGTTATTTTTTCTTAATTTTTTTCCCTGCAGGCACCAATGTGGTTAGAGAATCTGTTTTAAGCGAATGCAATAAAATCTTCTTAGAATATCCTAGTGATGCAATTAACAGATTTAGCTCTCAAATTTCCATGAATGCACTGTATAATTTTAATATCTATTGACTGGGGCCTGAGTAAATAACTCGGTAACTTCTCAGACTACCTCTTTACAGCTTCTTGGATAAAATGTCAAAAAGCATTTTAACATGAATGTTGTTCACTTGCTGATAGTAAGTTCGAGTAGCTGATTTGCCTGCAGGAAAAAGCCAGCACAGATAAAACTCTAGAAAGTAACCTTTCAGGTACCCTCAAACACAATAAACTTCCATGGAGCTGCTTTGCACATTCAAGCCTGGCCAACATCTGCATCAGAAGGTGGTGGCAGAGTGCTAAGATATATTGTTTTAGAAAACAGGTAGCAAATACCATTTAAAAATAGATCTTTCCTGGGGGGGACACCCCCAAATCCTGCAAGGAGAAATTTTCATCATATATTCCCTCTAATACATCTGGAACCAATCTGTGTAAAACTGTCATCATCTGCCATGTGGGGCAGATCCACCCCATATCTTTAAAGCACATTCAATATTCAAAGTGTGTGACTTCCCCAAACTAAACCTTGGCGCTGTAGTTTGTTAAGAGTGCCAGAAATTGCAGCTTTGTGAGGAGAAAACTACAGTTCCCAGGATTTAGGGAGGAAGTCATGTACTTTAAGTGTATGTTGAATGTGCTTTAAACAAATGCTCTGGATCTGCCCCCTGCTCACGGTTGCAATGGGGTCATATGAGCTAACATATCTGTTCTTTTTCCTAGGTTGCAAACTTGCTCAGGCTTTTCCAGATTCCTCAGATAAGCTACGCCTCGACCAGTGCCAAGCTGAGTGACAAGTCTCGCTATGACTACTTTGCACGGACGGTGCCGCCTGACTTCTACCAAGCCAAAGCAATGGCTGAGATCCTACGGTTCTTTAACTGGACTTACGTGTCAACCGTCGCTTCTGAAGGAGACTATGGTGAAACAGGCATTGAAGCATTTGAGCAAGAGGCACGCCTCCGAAATATATGCATTGCCACCTCCGAGAAGGTTGGTCGCTCCAATATTCGGAAGTCCTATGACAGCGTTATCAGAGAGCTGCTCCAGAAACCCAATGCCAAGGTGGTCGTCCTCTTCATGCGCAGTGATGACTCCCGGGAGCTGATTGCTGCAGCCAACCGATTCAACGTTTCCTTCACATGGGTTGCCAGTGATGGGTGGGGAGCACAGGAAAGCGTTGTGAAGGGCAATGAGCATGTTGCCTATGGCGCAATAACTCTCGAGCTTGCTTCTCATCCGGTTAAAGAATTCGATCGATACTTCCAAAGCCTCACCCCTTACACTAACCATCGCAACCCCTGGTTCAAGGACTTTTGGGAGCAGAAATTTCAGTGCAGCCTCCAGAACAGGAAACCCCACAGAAAAACGTGTGACAAACATTTATCTATCAACAGTTCCAACTACGAACAAGAGTCTAAGATCATGTTTGTGGTGAACGCGGTATATGCAATGGCGCACGCCCTGCATAAAATGCAACGGACCATGTGTCCAAACACAACCAAACTCTGTGATGCCATGAAGCATTTGGATGGCAAGAAGCTCTACAAAGACTACCTACTGAAAGTCAACTTTACAGGTAAAACGATTAACAACACTCTTCTGATGAGGGGACTACAAAAATGTTGCTGGAACGGGAAAGCATCTGACCCTGGCATTGATGCTTGTAGTAAAGGAAGATGGGTGGAAGGGAAGCTGGGGGTTTATCCTGCACTCAGATTTCGATCTGAATGGGATCAGATGTTCAGGAAAAGTGAAAACACTCCCCTCTTTTTTTGGGGGGGTAGGGGTTTTAGGGACCTTGCCACGGTTCATTTCTGAGCCTGGTTTGGAAAACATTGTCACCATCTCTATTCTAGAGTGGTTTGTGGTTCAGTAAAAATAGCTTGTATGGCAATAAATGGGAGTAGCCCAGCCACCTTATGCCCTGAGCTTCTCTACATCACAGTCAGTTGCCAAATCCAAGGAGATGTCCATTTTTACCCTCAAGCACCCCAATACACACCCAGGGGTGGGTCATTAACCTTACAGGACATCTGTGATATTTTATTATGGAAATTGGTTGTGACAAAAAAAGTTGATATATTATTTAATGTTTTTTAACCATTGATTGAATGAGGAGCCATTGTAGATGAGGCCCATTCTCATGTTGCCACCCTCTCATGGAGGAGGCACAAAGAACCACTGTGATGCCCCCTCCCCAGCTCCTCTTTTCCCAGGCACATCCTACACCCCCAACAGTGCAGTGAATGCGTCTGTTTGTTGTAGCTTGTTTTTACTATTCTGCCCACAAATACTGTAGCTAAGGTATTTCTGTCCAGTGTCTCACTAGGGAGCAATTTTTTTGTCCTAGCAAATGAGAGCATGAATCATTCAACAAAACAGCCTGCATAATAAGGAGATTGAGGTGTTGGATTAACTAGCTTTGATAATTTATTATAGATCATTTTTGCCATTTGATTTGGACTTGCTAGGTAATCAATATTTCACAGCACAGGGCAGTCTTCAGGGCAGTCTGCAATGATGAGATCTATTGATCTGACATGTTGACAACATTTGACACTATCTGCAGCTTTGGCTATGAATTGGTTGTAGTTGGGACAGTGATCTAACCCTGTGCCTTCTTATCCGTACACAAGTTCCACTGATTTTGAAGACACACATGTAGGAGTGAAAGTGCACAGGAAAGCAAGTTTGTATGTTACATCTCTATGCAATAACAATGATTAAAAGAGGCTCATTGGATTTTTCACTGGCTATATAATAATAATCCAGTCTTATAAAATATATATCCCCATAGGTCAGGCTTTTAAACATTTACGTGCCAGCATTGTATATGACATCTCCAGGCAACCAGGTATTAAAGTTTTACACAACTTGGCTCTTCTTTTGGCCGCAAATAAATAGCAGAGGTCTGTGTATATGGATGGACTAGTAACTTTGGTAAACCTATTTTCATGGTTCATATTCATCCACTGACAGTCAATACATACGGCAAGCCTAACAGTTGCTAAGAACCATAAAAATAAGCCTTAATAACCTATACCTAACTGCCTTTCATCCTAAAACCAAGAGATGGCGTACACCTTTATGAATGGACAACAGCCAGCCAATGAAAGTCTTTGACCAGCAATGTGTTTGAATGTAGACAAATTAGACAAATTCACAGAATCATAGAATTGTAGTACTTGACAATTGACGATTGGTTACAAGGTAATGTCACCGCTGGAGAACGAAGAAGAAGCATGTTATGGATTTGTTCCGCCTTTTAGAATTGGACTGTGACAAGTTGGAGCCCTGAAACATACCCCCAGCCCCTCGCAGGAACGTACCTGGTTAGGTCTCCAGCCACCCTGAAACAAACCCTTGCTGGGGACTTACATGGGTGGGGGGAGGTTTGAGGCTGGGTGGGGAGAATACACATTTTCCCTTTGTTCGCCCCTGAAACCTCCTCATATAATCAGGAGGATTTTTTAAAAAACTCAAGATGTGTGTCTGTGAACCTTACCTCCAGGCATACTTACTGTAAACAGCTCAGGCAGGCCCAGCCCCACCTTCTTGGGCTCCTGGTCAGGCTGTTTAAGCAGCATTAGGAGAAGGAAGGAGAAAAACCTTGTCTGTCTAGTGAAATAGCAAGCAGGTCCTGACATCCCACCGCAAACTAACTTGATGAAGAAGCGAGAACCCAGGATGGATGGGTATGTGGTCAGTGGTCAGCACAAGCTGTGTTTCCCTCTGTACCAGTCATGCACTCTGTCAGGGTTGCTTCAAGATCCTAGCTCACAGAGGATCACGCTAGCCAACGGTCATTAAGTAAAAGTCTTTATTGAGTTACAGTTTCCATTCTCAAGCTGCTGCGTGCAACCCTACGTCTAGTAGCTAGATCGGCGAAGCTCCGTCTGAATCTCCGCCCCTCGTACACCAACTTAATATCCTAGCCCTGCTCCACCTTTTCCGCCTGACTGTTCTTCTCTGGGTCCCTCTGCCCCCCTGGGTCTCTTCCTTCCGGGATTCTTCGGACGCTGACCCCCCGGACTCTCCTGTCTCCTTGCGCCGGGCTTTAGGACCCGGCTCTCTTTCCGGGCTGCCTACTGCGCCTCCTTCCTGTGCATTTGAACTTGGCGCGCGCGCCCAACCTTCCACCTTCCGTCTAACCGTTTCTTCTCTCCCAGATGGAGGTGTGGCCACCCCTGACTCGTGCCCTCCCTCCTGCTGTGAGCTGCCAGCGCTTGCCCCCTGGCTCCTTTCCTCTTCCCTGCTCTCTGGCGGTGACGCTGGACCCGATCTCCAACTGCTCTCCTCTGATTCCCCTCTGGCTCTATCTCCCTGGGGTGCCCCCCTAAACTCCCCCCTTGCCTTGGCCACTGGTGCTCCTTTCTGTGAATCCTCCGACTCACTGGAGAGACTCGGAGATCTCGGGTCGTCGTCATCGCTCATCCTTTCTTCTGCCTCCTCCCCTTCGCTCTCTGTTTCCTCCCTTGCCCTTGCCTCTGCTCCTGAACCCCTGACATCCATCCCCCCCTCGAAGCCCCCCACTCCCCCTTCCCCTCCTTCCGGTGCTGGAGCTGGGTGCTGCTGCGTCAAGGAGACGAATGTCGGGTACCGTTCGGTTCCCGTAGCGGGCCTCCCTCCGAAGTCTTCCGGTTCTTCCTCCCTTCTCTCGTCGACGACGGTCACCTCTGCTTCCATCTCTGTGCCGCCGTGCTCGAAACCTGGATCGTCCCCGAAAATGTCCATGTCCGTCTCTCCCTCGCTTCCTCCAGGCGGCGTTGCTCGGCCTGGACCTTCTTGCCACTTCCTGCGCCACTGTTCCTCTGGTTTGTCGTCCCACCAATACGAGGGTTCTGAGGCAGATCCCGAGGGCGACCCCTCCGGGGAACGGACGTCTCGTATTGGGTCCTCGTCAGAGTCGAACTCCCGGAACGTGCTGCCCGAAAGCGTGGGTGTGAAAAGCCAGTCGTCGAAAAGTCTGCTGGCATCGGTCTATGTGGGAAGAGGGCATGAAACTCGTCTTTGAGCAGAGGTTCGTCCAAGGCGTAGTCCGGCACCCAACTGTTCGCACTGGCCGGGGTGCCCTCCCTGGCGAGAAAGTATTCTACCCCTTCTTCCCCCCATCTGGAATCCAAAATCTCTGTGACTTCGTTGATGCGCTCCTTCTGTGCCACTCCTGCGTGCCCTGTTCTGTCTCTGGCCGGACTCTGCGCCGTTCCGGGTTCCTGAAACCTGTGCGGTGCCTTGTAGGGAGTGAGCACCGATCTGTGGAATACCGGATGCATTCTGGAACCCTCCGGAAGCGCCAGCCTGAAGGCCACCGGGTTGACCTGCTCTTCGACTTGATAGGGCCCCAGTTGCTTATGCCCTAGTTTCTTCTTGGCCAACGACCTGGCCGGCACTGCGTGGGCTGCTAACCAGACCCAGTCCCCCACGTGTAGCTCTTCGCCAACCCTTCTGTGTTTGTCCGCTTGTACCTTGTATGCGTGCTTGGCCAGCTCCAGGTGGCGCCTCAGCTGATCGTGGACTTCCTGCAGTTCCGACGCGAACGCATCTGCCGTCTGCGGCTCCCCTTCCCCCAGCCTTTCCAGTCCCGGGAAGGTTCTGGGGTGCCTCCCGTTGTTGGCGAAGAACGGTGTGACCCCCGTGGACACGTGCTTCGTGTTGTTGTAAGCGAACTCGGCGAGCGGCAGGTAATCCACCCACGTCGCAGGCTGTTGATTTGCATAGCACCTCAAGTACTGCTGCATGATGGCATTGACCCGTTCTGCTTGCCCGTTGGTTTGCGGGTGTCTCGCCGACGCCAGGTTGATCTTGACGTTCAGGAAGCCCATCAGCCGCTGCCAGAAATTTGAGATGAACTGCCGCCCCCGGTCGGACAGAATAGACCGTGGCAGACCGTGAACCTTGAACACGTGGTCTATGAACAGTTTGGCGGTTTGTTCCGCCGTGGCCACCTTCGCACACGGAATGAAATGTGCCATCTTGGAGAACAAGTCCACCACCACCAGCACTGCCGTCTTGCCCCTCGAGCTGGGCCGATCCGTGACAAAGTCCAGGGCCACCCTCTCCCAAGGTTCGGCCGGAGTTTGCAGCGGTTCCAACAGTCCGGCCGGCGGTCTAAGCACTGGCTTCGCCCTCTGGCAGGTGTCACACCTCGCCACGTAGTCCGCGACCTCCCTTCTCATTCCAGGCCACCAGAAATCCCTGGCTACTAGTTCCACCGTCTTCTCCTTGCCGAAGTGCCCTGCAGTGGGCGCGTCGTGCAGCTGCTGCAGCACCTTGGCGCGAAGTTCGTCTCCCGGCACGTAGATGGCCCCTTTACGGATGAGCAATCCATCTCTTAGCTGGAAACCGTCGGCCGCTGCTTTGCCCCTTTGCACCTCTGAGATCTTTGCTTGCGCGAAGGAGTCCCCTTGCAACGCTCGTCGCACCGCCTCCAGATCCACGGTTGCCGCGGCGCACGCCCACACTGTTGGTGCGAAGATGTGCATGGCGGCCGCTGGCGTTGCTTCCTCCAGATACTGTGGCTTGCGGGAGAGAGCGTCCGCCATGATGTTGGTGTCCCCCGGGACATACTCTATTCGGAAGTCGAAGTTCGCAAAGAACTCAGCCCAACGTATCTGCCTCTGGTTCAGGAACTGTGCCGTGCGCCAGTGCTCTAGGTTCTTGTGGTCCGTGCAAACCTGCACCGTGTGCTTGGCGCCGATCAGAAAGTGCCTCCACGCCTTGAACGCTGCATGAATGGCCAGCAACTCCCTGTCCCATATGGTGTAGTTCTGCTCGGACTTGCTGAGCTTCCTGGAGTAAAACGCTCCCGGTCGCCACACCCCCTGCGGGTCTTTTTGCAGCAGGACCGCCCCCACGGCTCTGTCCGAGGCGTCAGTCTCCACCCTCATCGGCTTGCTGGGGTTGACATGAAGCAGCTGCTCTTCCGACGCGAAGAGACGCTTGAGTGCCTGAAAGGACTGTTCCGCCTGCTCTGTCCAAATGAACTTCTTTTTCTTGGAGCTAAGCGTGTCAGTGATGGCCGCCGTCTGCATAGCGAAGCCCTTGATAAACTTGCGATAGAAGTTCGCAAAGCCGACAAACCGTTGGACTTCCTTCCGGTTGCGCGGGCTCTTCCAATCCAACACCGCTCGAACCTTGGCGCTGTCCATGGCGAGCCCCTTGTCAGACAGCTTGTAGCCCAGAAAATCCACCTCCGTCACGTCAAATTGGCACTTCTCCAGCTTGGCGTAGAGCCTATGGTGCTTCAGCCTGTTCAGTACTTCCTTGACGTGTTTGTCATGCTCCTGTTGCGACTCCGAAAAGATCAGGATGTCATCTAAGAAACAGACGCACGTCTTGTAGAGAAGTCCCGCCAACACGTGATGCATGAATGCTTGAAAAACGTGGGAGCCATTTTGCAATCCAAAAGGCATAACTCTATATTCGTAGGTCCCCAGTGGCGTGAACATGGCTGTTTTCCACTCGTCTCCCTCCCGCATGCGAATGAGGTTGTACGCACCTCGCAGATCCAATTTGGTGAACACTCTGCCCTTCCGCACCTTTGCGAGGAGGTCGTCAATTCGGGGCATGGGGAAGTCCGACGGCTTAGTCACACTGTTCAAGATCCTGTAATCCACTACGAGCCTCTTTTGGGGCGTATCCCGCTTCTTAACGAAGAACACCGGGCTGCCTCCCACCGCCTTGGACTCTCGGATGAAACCGCGCTCCAAATTATGATCTATGAACTCCTTGAGTTCTTGCAGCTCGTCCTCTGACATGGAATACAGTCTCCCCTTAGGCAGCGCCGCCCCTGGCAGCAGGTCAATCTTGCAGTCATATGGCCTGTGAGGGGGTAGCCTGTCTGCCTCCTTCTCGCAGAAAACTTCCAAAAATTCTGCGTACTTGTGGGGAATCGCTTGCAGCGTGCCTAGCAGTAGCTGTGACTCCTCTTCCTCTCCTTCCTGCCTGGGCACGATGCAGTGTTCAGCACAAAAGGAAGAGCCGAAGGTCAGCTGCCTCTGGTACCAAGCCAGCGTTGGGCTCTGTTTGTCCAGCCAACTCATGCCCAACACAATGGGCGTGTCCGACAATTGAGTGACGTTGAAGCTGATGACTTCTTGGTGATTCCCAAGTCGCATCACCATCGGTGGCGTCTGCTGCACCACTTGCCCTCCTAGCAGCTCCCTGCCATCCACCGTGACCACCTGCAGGGGCAGTGTGGCCGGCAGCAACTGTATAGCATGCTGGTTGACGAAGTCCTGCCCCATAAAGTCCGCATTGCTGCCTGAGTCAATGGTGATTGGCACGTCCATGGTGATGCCATTGGGCAGCTGGAGCGACGCGGTGAGCCTCACCACTGGTTTGGGCGGGAGGGGGTTCACGGGCTGTAAAATCTCTGGGGACTGCATCATTAATACGTCTGGCTGGGCCCCAGTGCCTCTTCCTCCAGCCAGACAGCGTCGTTTCCCTGCTGTGGTTCTCCTTGCTGCGTTGCTGCAGTCGCCATTGCTGAGGCTGCAGTGAGCTTGTGGAGCCTCTGGGGACACTCTTTCGCCATATGCCCTGGCTCCTCACAGACGTAACACTTCCTGTTCCCTCTAGGAGGCTTCGCTTTCACTGCTGCTGGTGCTAGGGCTCTGGTTGCTGACTGAGCCCTGGCACCTCCAACCTCCATCGGTTCAGCTCCTCCCCCTGGCGGAGGCGTGGATTGCGTACGTGCTGCTTCTCTGGGAAAGAAGGAGGAGCCCCTGGCTGGTTCGCGCCCTCCACGCCCTTCGTCCCTGCTCCACGGACGTCCTTCCAGCCGTACCCCCACTGCCAGCGCCCTCTGCACGACCTCCTGGGTGGTCCGGGGTCTCTCCCCCCTCGCAATCTCATCTTTTACAGAGCTGTTTAGTCCCTCCCAGAAAAGGTCTCTTACAGGGGTCGCATCTCTGTCCCATTCTAGGGCACTGGCCAAGGCGAAAAAGCGGGCATGGTACTGCCGTACGCTGGCCTTTCCCTGCTTCAGTCCATGAATCTGTTGCCGAGCAAGATCCACGTCAATGCTTGATAAAAAACACGCATCCATCGCTTTAATAAAGGCATTCGCATTTTGGAGCGCCGGATCGTTATCCCTCCATAAATTGCGCAGCCATGCTCTGGCATCCCCATGCAAATAAGACATGATGAACCCCACTTTCTCTTGCTCATCTCTAAAATCTTTACTCAGCAGTTGCAGTGCACACAGTACGTCTGCTTTAAAATTGGGATACTGTTGCAGGTTCCCATCGAAGTGAGAGACCAGACCGCCTGTGCGTCTCCCCAACCCAATCCCCTCTGGTTTGGGTGTCTGTTGCCCTTGCTTCGTAAGCACTTCCAACCTGACCTGGAGATCCCTGTAGGCGGCAGCTGCGTCCTCCTCTCTCTTCCTGGATGCGAGAGCCTCGGCATTCAGCTGTGACACTGCTTCTCTGAGTTCCGCTATCTGCTGTTCAGCCGTCATGTCGGCTGCCGTTCGTGAGCTCACTAGTAGGCACCTGCTTCTCTCCTCTCCTCGAGGCTGTAGATGCCCACAATTCGAGAGACGGAGCTTACTGTCAGGGTTGCTTCAAGATCCTAGCTCACAGAGGATCACGCTAGCCAACGGTCATTAAGTAAAAGTCTTTATTGAGTTACAGTTTCCATTCTCAAGCTGCTGCGTGCAACCCTACGTCTAGTAGCTAGATCGGCGAAGCTCCGTCTGAATCTCCGCCCCTCGTACACCAACTTAATATCCTAGCCCTGCTCCACCTTTTCCGCCTGACTGTTCTTCTCTGGGTCCCTCTGCCCCCCTGGGTCTCTTCCTTCCGGGATTCTTCGGACGCTGACCCCCCGGACTCTCCTGTCTCCTTGCGCCGGGCTTTAGGACCCGGCTCTCTTTCCGGGCTGCCTACTGCGCCTCCTTCCTGTGCATTTGAACTTGGCGCGCGCGCCCAACCTTCCACCTTCCGTCTAACCGTTTCTTCTCTCCCAGATGGAGGTGTGGCCACCCCTGACTCGTGCCCTCCCTCCTGCTGTGAGCTGCCAGCGCTTGCCCCCTGGCTCCTTTCCTCTTCCCTGCTCTCTGGCGGTGACGCTGGACCCGATCTCCAACTGCTCTCCTCTGATTCCCCTCTGGCTCTATCTCCCTGGGGTGCCCCCCTAAACTCCCCCCTTGCCTTGGCCACTGGTGCTCCTTTCTGTGAATCCTCCGACTCACTGGAGAGACTCGGAGATCTCGGGTCGTCGTCATCGCTCATCCTTTCTTCTGCCTCCTCCCCTTCGCTCTCTGTTTCCTCCCTTGCCCTTGCCTCTGCTCCTGAACCCCTGACACACTCCTTTTTGGTGTCTTTTATTTTAATGATTGGCTTAAAAGCATTTCTCACCTGCCTGACGTCTGAAGCAACTGATGGATGATGCTTCATGTATGGCATAAGCAAATAGCTCTTCTGCACTTCCGTGGAGCAGTAAAGCAGATGCACTTGAGAACACCTTGCAGAAAGGTGCACCTCCCCACATGACCTGAGTGGCACAGCCCACACTGACAGAGGTGGGTGGGTGCAATGGGCCGCTGTAAACAGAGCACACTGACCTGCCCACCGCCAGTGGCTCAAATATAGTGTCACGCTAGGAATAGAGTTTGAAACTTAAAAGCTCATTCGGCCATGGAACTCAGGGAAGGACTTTGCTCCAGTAGCTTTCTCTTTGCCCAGCCTACTTCACAGCGTTTCTGGTAGGACAGAGCATACCACATCATCATCATCATTATTTTAATGGATTGCAACCAAGACTTGTCAGAGGCTTGACACGGCTAGAGCTGTGTGGGATGCTCTTCCCTCCTCGGCCTGCTCAAGCAAAAGAGAGGAGCTGGGCTGGGGGGAGAACAACCACAGAAGCAGCACGGATTGGGAAAGTAAAGCATTGCATCAATAGGAACTGCCAGGGAACTCTTTCTGGGTTACAATGACCCAGGGGTGAGCCAGGAAAGTGAACTCCTTACAAGAACAGCTCTTGAGGGATGAGTAAACGAGAATGAGATCAGGCCAGAAACACAAGAAAGTACTCAGTGAGGATGAGTCTCAGCCCCCCTACACTAGACTCACTAAGATCTTTCTGAAGAAAAGAGGAGGTTTTAGGGCTTTGGGGGCCCTACGAGTTGGTGACTCTTATCTAGAGGGTGATTTCAGAAGAAGATGTATGTATGTCATTCACTCCATTTTATGTTACTGGGTGACAACCATACTTGAAATATCTCAGTGTCAAGGTGTTCCAAGTGCCAAGCACTGTGCAAATACCTGAGAGTGTTTGGAATGGCATTGCTTAGTTGCAGCACACAAGGTGAACAGTGGTGTGGCACTGTAAGCTGCATTACATCATTTCCCCATCCACCGAACATTATTTCCAGTGACTGAGTCACTTTCGCATTCTTCCCGTTTCTCCATTCTGTAGAAGAATCAGGTGAGAGAGGAAACAAAGCTGACACACAAACCTCACAGGCGCGGAGAGCATGACTGAATATTTTAGAGCTGTGAAAGAGAACACCACCTTGCCATCTGTGTCGGAAGAGTGGAGTACAGATGGACAAGACTGGCAGGCAGAGGATTGTACGGCAATTATTCTTCCTCTGCTGTCTCACCTGTCAACATGCAACAGCTGAGTCTTCTGTTTCAAAAGCTTCTCAGTGAATCTTGATCTGGGGCTGTAAGGAAAGCTTGCAGAGGTTGCATCGAGTTCCCTGGCTAGTGCCATGCCTCATTTCTAAACAAAATACCCCCTTCCCACACAGAGAGACAAAAGAGAGAAAGAAAGAAAAAATCCGCTATCCTCCGACAGCTCGCAGATCTACCTGTCCTTTCTCATCCTGACTGCTTCACTGCAAACTGACATCTGCGTTTGTTTTCCTGACATTTCCATGGATTTCAGTAGAGCTGCTGGTTGTCTCTTGATTTATATAGCTAGATTTAAAAATAGCACCAAAGGCATTTGCAGTTATTTATCTTTGTAAATCAGTCAACAGAAGAGATTGTTAGCTTCGTCTGGGATGCTAAAATCCTCAGCTTCATTGAGACATTGAGCTGGTCACTGATCAATTAACTGATTAAAGGCAAAATGATGTTTAAACACTCTAGAAAATTCTAGAAAGCTTTACTCCAGCTCCAGACAACTGTACAAACAAGTCATCATTTCAGTACCATATAACAATTTAAAATACAGCAGAAAACTAAAGTGACAAATTTCAGTGCAAATGGCCACCAGCCGTGAAAAATGTCCCTACAATCATCATCATCATCATCATCATCACCGTCATCATTTCTATATCTTGATGGCCTTCATCTGGTAGTCACAGGGCAATATAAAAGAATGAATGAAGAAAGAAAATAAATACTGCGTGATCTTAAGACATACTAAAAAGCATGCAGTGGACTCAGTCATCTCACATTCACGGTCATATACGTACTCACTGTTTCAATTTCTCAGCTTCTCCCCTAAGTCTGACTGATTAATAGGTACCTTCCAATGGCAACAAGATGGTGATAATGAAAGGGTAGATCACAGTCCCACAACTGGCAAAGTGTGGTGGAAAATGCCCTACAGACACAAACATAGCACACCATTAGGTGCTACACTGCCAGGAGAAGGTGTGCTTTGGGCTAGGCATTTCTACTCATGAGCAGGGATGAGGGAGAAATTTGGCTTTCCAAAATTATCTGCGATCCTGAATTTACACTTCTCTACATTTTGTGATGCAGTTCTCCTACCAAAACATGTGTACAAAAATATGCATATCAGGGGAATGTGTGCATAAGAATCCACATATTAGTAATATGACATAGTAAAGTGCATTATATTAGGCCGACTTGCATACAAAGTTTAGATGAATGCACACTAAAAGGCTGGTGAACTTTTGAGAGGGTTAAAAAAAATCTGATGCAGAAATGTAGCAAAACTAAATTCACAGATCTGCCCATCCTTATTCGTGAATAATCCCTTTAGAAACAAGGCTCAATGTGAGTAAAGTTTCTCAGAAGACAGTAAATACTGAACTAAATTTACCTCCTGCAACTCTTTAAAAAAATCAAGAAATTATTTGTTGTATATTTTTCTCCACTATCCCTCAGCCCTGCCCAGTCTCCACTCACAAACAAACCTCTCTTGCTTTTTACTTGTGGGATTTGCTGGACTTTAAGAGGTGAAAAAACATGCCATGAGAGCCCATTTCCATGGTAACCACTTTATTCAGGTAAAAAAAAAAGCAAACGAGCCATTGGCCTGCAGCAGGAATTCGTTCCCTGGCTTCTGAGCACATACACACACACACAAACTTGATGCCCCATCTGCACTAGTTCAGCCATTCAGTTGACTAAATGTGAAAAAGTTATTCAAGCTATTCAGTTCTATGCTAGATCTGCCCTGGGTCAAACCTGTGCACAAGAGTCACCATGCATCAGGGGCAGCCACAGCCTCTTACAAGCGTGTAAGAGAGAAGACCAGCTGCACATGTCAACCTCGACTGGCCGTTGAGCCATCTTTCACCTCCACCTGCTCACAAGACCCACCTTTTAAGTTTCCCCCGCATATCAACATGTTTCTCTCCCTCTTTCTCTTTCTTCTGGGGTAGCTGGTTGGAACATAAAAACCTAAGAATAGCAAGCTGGATCGGGTCAGTGGCCCATCTAGTCCAGTGTCCTGCTCTCACAGGGGCAGAACAGATGAGAAACTGCAAGCAGAACATGAGCACAAGAGCAACACTCCCCCCTCTTGTGGCTCCCAGCAACTGTTACTCACCAACTGTGGAGGCAGGACATGCCCTCCAACATTCCTCCAAGAAAAATAGGGACGTCCTATTCCACTGCCATCATCCTTTTATTATTTATACCCTGCTCATCTGACTGGGTAGCCCCAGATACTCTGGGCAGCTTCCAATATATATAAAAACATAATAGAACATTAAGCATTAAAAAGCTTCCCTGTAGCGAGCTGCCTTCAGATGTCTTCTAAAGGTTGCATAGTTACTTCTCTCCTTGGCTCGGGGGTTGCATAACTCTATACCCTCCAACATTTCTCTGGTGAAAATGGGGATGTCCTAAGGAAAATTGGGATATTCCCCTCCCTGAAATGAGTCTTGCAAGAAGCATTCCATTTTAGCTAATAGAATTGTTCGTGTGTGCGCTTGATTGTGGGGCTGCCCACAACAATTTCTCCAGTTTGCAAATGTGCCCACAGTCTGCTCTAAGAATATCACCAGGCTCAGATGCCTCCTAAGGCAATACAGGAGCAGGGCAATGCGGGGCATCTCTGATGGTCCCTGACACTCCCTCCTCCCCATCTGGATTTGGGCCTAAAAGACCAGGGAAAAGTGGGGGGCGTGGAGGGTAAGTTGTAAGCAAGCACCATTTTTGACATTGCACAACCTCATTGTGGGTCATGGCGCAGGTCTGTTAAAGCTTCTGCCTTCGCTTTCACTTTCCTGGCTTTGTGGGGCATGAGCCAATGCAAGATAGCTCTGACTCTGATCTTAAATCTGCTGGGTGTATATATATATAATATATACAGTGGTACCTCGGGTTAAGTACTTAATTCGTTCCGGAGGTCCGTTCTTAACCTGAAACTGTTCTTAACCTGAAGCACCACTTTAGCTAATTGGGCCTCCCGCTGCCGCCGGAGCACAATTTTTGTTCTCATCCTGAAGCAAAGTTCTTAACCTGAAGCACTATTTCTGGGTTAGCGGAGTCTGTAACCTGAAGCTTCTGTAACCTGAAGCATATGTAACCCAAGGTACCACTGTATAAAATATTAGGGCTGAGAATTAAATATATATAGTTTCAATCTGTTATTTACAAATACAGCCGCTTTCCATGTGTTTCTGGTAACTCCCTCAACATGTTTATTGTTTTTTCACCTAACCCATTTCAAGTCCTTCGTGTAAAAGCCCCAAGCTTTCCCCCCGGGCTCAGGAACGTTCCTGAGCATGGGCCTCGTGGGCAAACTCAGGGACCACACAGCTCCCTCGAGCCTTAAAAAAACAAAAACCACCTGGAGTTTCTGCGCAGTCCTCCAAAGACTGCTGTGTGTCCCAGGAAGATTGAGGCATATCTGTTTGACAAACAGTTCTCCACTGCTGAACA
The DNA here is from genome assembly GCF_964188315.1 of Podarcis muralis. Classification (NCBI taxonomy): domain Eukaryota; kingdom Metazoa; phylum Chordata; class Lepidosauria; order Squamata; family Lacertidae; genus Podarcis; species Podarcis muralis. The sequence continues at coordinate 3,343,333 of NC_135664.1, read as the reverse complement.
TCATCATCTTAATTTTGTTTCCTTTAAAATATATATGTTAAATGAGGATAATCGCAAATCACAGGTTGGCTGCTCAATATGCACATTTCAACATGAAGATAGATCCTTCTGGAAAGCCACCCCACCCCTAATGCATCTGATTCCTAGATTTCATATTGATGACAAGCAGCTGAAATTCATGTGAATACTAGCAAAAAGGATCACGATACAACAGGAGGTGGGGGAGAAACTCACTAGCCCTATTCAGGTATTATAGAAACGTGGAAATTTCTCGCACATGAGGAGCAGCATATTAGCATTACCTCCCCCTGCCTCTATCCTGTGCCCTTTGCCCTGTGCAAGTTGGTGAGTGAATGTCTGAAATGGGAAGCCTGCTTCTGCTTGTGGAGGTGTGATGTAGAACTCTGGTTCTCCAGGGTTTCCAGGATCTACATCATATGGAGAGACTCCACAAGTCCAGGTGTTTCCATCCCTCTCCAATAGGGGTGTACTTATTACCTCAGTGGAGTTTTCTATGGCCCCTGAATAGGGCAGCTGATCGCAGTCCTTAGTATATAATGGGCCAGCTTGTGTCACAATTAAGGAGAAGTTTACTAACTTATAATTGATGGGAATGTGACTGGAAGCTTGAAGGTCTCTCAGAAGGTAAATGAAAACCATGGCACCATAGTACCTTTAAAAAAATGCATGTGGTTGAATTTTTTAAACATCCATCATTCCCAGTACTTGCCACTGTGAATGTGAGCACTCGGTGAATTTTTCCACCCATGAAATAAGCATGCATCTTAAATTCATTCTGCAGGATGGAAAACAAACTCTGCATCACAGATGAGTATTATTATTATCATTAAGTCTCCCATCGTGTTAGCAGCAGGGGCTTTAGGATCAGGGCCAGATGTTATGTCTACATGGTTTGCTGTTGAATAACTTTCCTTGGTGGGCAGCCAAATGAAGAAAAGTAAAAGTATCATCTCAAGTCATTTTATAGCATTTCCTCTCTTTTCAGGTTGGGGGGGGGTCATATTTGTGTCATGTAATGCAGTGGGAATGAAGTCTCTAGACTCTAGATAATTCATTGGACTGGAAATGGCCTCTGGACTTCTAGTTCAGATTTAGCTGTGCAACTCAGATTTAAGCAAAACTGAACTGAGACTAGTTCCAGAGGTGTGTGAAACCAGTTACCAAACCTTTATTCCAGCCTTCACCAACTTAGTGTCCCCCAGGTGTTTTGGGCTCCAGCTCCCTTCAACACCAGCCCTCATGGCCACTGGTGGCAATGGCCAAGGTTGCTGTCCAACAGCCGCTGTGGGCTACAAGTTGGAGAACACAGCTTTACAGGCTTAAACTAGAACCAGTCACAGACTTATCAACCTGAATCAGGACCAAGCCCAAAGTGTTTAACAGCTCCATTACACACACTTTTAGAAATATGGTACTTTCACCTAAACGCCTCATTGAACTGTTTCCATGTGAACAGATACTTGTTTTTTCAGACGAAATAAATAAAAAAATAAAAAAATTGTCCAGGGGCACCTTAGAGACCAACTAAGTTTGTTCTGAGTATAACTTTCATGCTACTGGACAATTTTTAATTTTTTTATTTATTTTGACTGTGTCAGACCAGCACGGCTACCTACCTGAATCTTGTTTTTTTCAGATTCTTGAGTGACTAAAGCAGCATTTAATTCTTTGTGGTTCTGTGAGGAATCAGAGAGGAACATAATGAACTTGTCCTGTGCTCAGCCAGCTTCCATTCCTAAAAAGCATTCAGTACTAAAAAGAAGCAAAGACTGAAAGAGGCACTTAGAAGCAGCATATTGAGGGAACTTTGAAGTTCTTGGAACAGCATGACACCTCTTGATCTTCACTTCCTCTTCTTTGAATATTCATGTTTTCTACAAATTCACTTGAGGAGAGCTGATCAAAATATAAATTTCTACCTCTCAGAATGGGGATTTCTGGAAGCCAGTGGATGGCTGGGTCTGGAGCCAAACAAGGGACTTCCACAAAGCAGGAGAGACGAGGCTGCTGAAAGGATGAAGCACTTGCTCCTACCATTTCTCCATCCTAATTCCCACTAAACACCTGGAGCAGGTTTGCTTTTGGTTTTAATGGCATCGGGGCCCTGTTAAAAGTTGATATGTAGCTTGCCTCGTATTACAAGATAGTTCTTGGATCAAGGAATCTACACATTTCGCAAAATGAATTCTGGTAGAATTCTGAACCATACACTTTCAAAGTGCTCTCTCACATTTAAAAAAAAATCATTGCATGTAGAAAATTAGCAGATCAGAGCAAAATATTTACAGTAGCACTCTTGCTTGTGAGCTAGTTTGCTATATAAGAAGAGGTTTCCCTCTCACCGTTGGAGCCTGAAATAGTACAGACCACAAGCCAACTATGATGACAAACTACAGTGTGGGGTCCTTCCCTCCTTCCAGGGGCGTACCAAGGGGGGTGCTGTGGGTGCACTCCGCCCTGGGTGTCCCCACTGAGGGGGGTGACAAAATTGTGGGTGGCACTTACCGCGGGGCCTGCAGTGCGCCCGAGTCACACATCTCTCCTGGGAGCGATGCGGTGGCTTGAACGCCCACTGCCTCCCCCTCAGCTGTAGGGCGGCTGAGTGGGAGGAGGCAGGCAGACTCCAGAGGCCCCACGGAGCGTCCTGCCCCAGTTCGCCCGCCCCACAGGCAGCTGGCCCCAGGCACCCGATCAGCTTGCGCCTTCCTCCCTTTCTCCCTCCTTCCCTTCTGACCTGGAGCTTGTCATGTTGCCAGGGTGGCACAGGGAGTAAGGAGTTTCATGGCTCCCACAATGCTAGCATCACTTGAAAAGGGAGTTACAAGGAAGCAACACCAACAGAGGATCAAGCGATGCCATTTAACTGAACTGCAGTTCTATTTTTCACGGGTGTCTTTGATAGCTGAACAATTATTCCAACTTTCAATTCATTGATCTAAAAGCAAGAAATCTCGGTGAATCACAGCTCCTAAAGCACAGTCTTTGTGTGCCTTCCCTGCTGCCCACTTTATTATTGCAATTACAAGCATCATTATGTCATCTTTTTGCTTCACTTTTTGTTTTGTATTGAGTGGAAAGATGATGAGATGAAAAGAGTATCTCACGCAGCATTTTATCTCCAGGGCACTTGGCCTAGGGCTGAACCCAACTGTGCTCTCAGCTATATGTTGACAAATGCATATGGCTAAGAGAAAAAGAGATGAGGCAGAGAATTTTAATGAATTTTAGGCTGGTGTTACTAATTTCCTTTTCAGAAGAACTTTGCAGGCTTTTTTTCCACCTTCAGCCTCTCCATGGGTCGGTTCTCCTGCCTTTAAGCAAAGAAATAATACATCCACAGTCCTCTTCTGTTCCTGAACTGATTCAGTGGAGCAAAGTATTGGGAAGGGAAATAATGTGTCGCAGTGGTCCCTGACCTCTCTCTTCAAGGGCAGAAGGATTTGCAAATGGGAAGGAGGGTGTGCAACTTACATGCTCTAGACAGACGCTGTCGGTTGCATGATGTGTGCATCCCAAGATTGCCAGGTCTCAGAGGTTTACTTGCAGATTCAAGAGTTCAGCATCCCCCTCAGGGGCTCTGGGGGGGGAGTGCTAAAAAATCATAACTGGTGGCCACTGATAGCCCTGTTCTCCATGAATTTGTATGATCTGCTTTTAATGCCATCCAAATTGAACTATTTGCCATCATTGAACTCTGCTCTGGGTGAAAAAGGGCTTCCTTTGATCTGTCCTGAAACTTCCAACAGTCACCTTCATCAAATAGTTTTATGAGAGAGGGAGAAAAACTGTTCTCCATCCACCTTCTCCATGCCAGGCCTCATGTTATAGCCTTCTCTCATGTCACCTCTTGTTCACATGTTCTCTAAACTATAAAGGTCCCCAAACTTGCAACCTTTCCTCGTATCGATTATTGATATTGATTATTGATTGATATTGATATTTAAACTCCAAGTCAACCATCTGAAGCAAAGTAGAAAATAGTTCCTTAGCTGAGCAAACAGTGGCCAAGAATTAAGGAATTAAGAATTGTGATCAGCATCAGAACCAAGCTCACTCACAACTCCTTTCACATTATTTTCTATCTAGGCATTATTTTCTAGCAACCTAATTGGGAAGTGAGGCTTTTCAGTTGTTTCTGTTATTAGCCTTCTGCGAGTTCTTCTTGTTCTACTGCAAATTTCCCCATCAACTTTCTGCCCCTCCCTGCATTAGCGGACCCTATTTACATATTTATCTCTCAATGGATCTTAGGAAGAACTTGAGAAGAGCAGCGTCCAGACAGATGGCCCTATCAAGTGGCTAAGAGATGCTGCTGTGAAATGGGAAGTTATTCCTTCAGAGCTGCTCCCCCCTCCCCCACGAAGTTCACAGGCTCACTAGGCAGAGAAGCCGATATCTCTTACGTCCCTGGCCTCTACAACTCGGGCTGTGTATCTATATTAAATGCAATGACCGATCAGACTGTTTTGAAGAATAAGGTAGATCTCCCCACATCTTTTTATAATTAATATTTTTTTAAAAAGAGTTTCAGTTATAGAAAATAAAGTGATGAAAGAAAAAAGTGCAAAAAATACATTAAGAGTATAGCATAGTATGTTAAATATAATCAGTTACATTTCCACACACTGTTATATAGATATATAAAAATATTATTGTCCTAATTCATGTATGATTATTAATAACCTACCATATTCTGAACAAACCCATTCCAAATGTCAATATATTTGTCCAGAAAAAGTTTATAAGCAATCCGTTCCTCTGCTGCGAATGTTGTCCTGTCGTCAATTCACTGTTTGTCTTTATTCTTCCAGTTCATCAGGATCAGCCTCTTGGCCACAGTTTGGGTGTGTAGAATCCATTTTTGTTGTCTCATTGTCAGCTTCCATACAATATATTCAGAATAATATATTCCTCTGAAATTTTTAACTTTTCCCCCACAGTCATATTTAGTGAGTATGGGGCACTGTAAAAACATATGTATCAGAGGCATTATCCTTATTACATCTCCAACAAAGACCTACATTAGACAGTCTTTTTAAAATACAAGTCCAATAAATCCTAAATATTATTTTATGTTGTATAAGTCATAATTTAAGAGCCATCAATACGATCACTATAGAAGCTAAAGCTTTTTCCCACTGCATAGGTAGTACTGGAAGATCCTATTCTTTATTCCATTCATTTCTTAAAGTCTGCATATCAAACTTATTTATTGATAATAAATATATATGGAAATTGATCACTGGTTTTTTAGTTTCAAAAGATTTATTCCATTGCTCCAATATCTCTGGTGTCTCAGAAGCTGTAAAAACTGCCAGTCCAAACATGAAACTTAGAAGATGTTGTAGTTGCAGATACTGCAGATCTCCTCACATCTTGCTAAAATCACTTAGATGCCTCTGCCTGGATTCTGCACAGACTCAAGTCAAGAGGAAGTAGAACCTGGGAGCAATTCTTTAGACCATGTTGAGTTACAATTATAGCCACGTCACACATGTTCACACATACAAGAAAGATGTTTAAATTGCAATGTGTGAATGCAACAAAAGATAAACAGATATCAGATAAACAGCCATCAAGGAATATAGGCGCCACTCTAGGGGACTGTGGGTGCTTGGGCACCCACAATGATATAATTATGGGGGCCAGGCACCCACAAAGCCAATGAGAAAAGCTGGCAGGCGGCTGTAGTGCTGCCTGCAAGAGAAAAGCAGTTCAGCTCCACCCTCCACAGCCAGCAAGTGAGGCACACTTTTCTGGGAGGCTCCTCCAAAAACGCAACACGGCTTTGCGTGTGACATCTGGAACACTGTGTCCAATTCAGAGAACCATAATTTAAGAAGGATGTTGACAAGCTAGAACCTGTGCAGAGGGGGGCAACCCAGATGGTCATGGGTCTGGAAAACAAGCCTTAAAAGGAGCAGTTGAAGGAGCTGGATATTCTTAGCCTGAGAGTGTGATGTCACACATCCGCATCACAGTGGTGGGCACCCACAGTCTTGAGGGTGAGATGGTACCCCTGACAAGGAAACATGACCTGGGCTTGCCTCTGTATAACACGGGGAAATGACCTTAAACTTAGTCCTTGCAGAAGAAGGCTCTGTTTTAGAAGGGGACAGGAAAAACAGAACTTAAAGGGTGGGGGTTACACTTCCTCCATCTCTCACCCTATTTCACTTGTGGGAGACGGTTGCAATTCTGGCTACCGAAGATAAAGAAGCAAACTGCTCAGAGCAGACCAACTCTCCCAATCCTTCCAAGACAGCTTGCAGTAAAAAGTACCCACTTCACGAAATCCAGCTCCAGTTCCCAATAGTGCAATCTCCTTTCCTTTCGTTTCCTTTTAGTTACACGGCGTAGATGCAGCACTACTCTGGTGCCATCTGCAGGCTCCTTCGCTGTCTAGCAAGGGCAGCATGTTGAGCACACCTGTTTTCATTCCTACGAGGAGGAGGAGGAGGAAGAGGAGGAGAAGTACAAACTGACTTCTGTTTATCACTTGCTGCCCCTGGGGATTTCTTTACCTGCATAGCATTACCTTCCTTAATTTGCTGGAAACTACCCAGAGTGACTGGGGCAAATCCAGTCAGATGGACAGTATGTAAATTTAATAATAATAATAATAATAATAATAATAATAATAATAATAATTGTTTCCTATAAGAAAAGCCCTTCTAAAACAGACCAAACACCCATTTATTCCTGTATTCTATTTCCAGTCATGACCTACGAGTTGTTTTTGTGTTTCTCCCAAACAACTGTTATACCATCTCTGAACATGATGTTTTCATTCAGTAATTGCTGCACACAGCTGTTGATAGATCCATCCTTTATGGAATTTAAAAGCCATCTCTGCCATCTAAGCCAGATGTGAAGAACTTTGGGATGGGATGCCCAGTGTGGCCCTCTCCACTTCACCTGCCTTGCTTGGCTCCCTCTAGGGGTGCTTTTACCCAGCTAGAATGTAGCCTTGGCCTCTGATCATGCCACTTGCTTGGCTGGACAGAAATATTTATTTATTGGTGGGTGTTTTTCTTTTTGTAAATCTAACAAAGAATAAAATACCATCAGGATTAAGGGGCTTTCTCAGGACAGTGGAAAGTGTGCTGTACCCTGGGGGTATAGCGTTGGTAGCAATGCTCTGTGCAAATTGGGCTGTCAAGGAGGGTCGTGGGGGGGGGAGTGATAAATGTCCCTAGTTTCACCTGATGAGAGTTGGGGGTTTACAGTAATGTCAAACAGTCTGCCATAACTATGCCTGGCCTTGTTTGGTGCTGCAGTCAAGCCACACGCATGCAGGGGACCATTTAGGCATTTCATTCGGCAGGCATGATCTTTTGAGTTGAGGGGAGTGGGCCTGAGAAGTGGACACAGCCCCACACAAAAGACACCATATGTGAACCTGGAATTTGCACATGCCAATTTGTGTGTCTCACTTCATTAATGGCTATCTTTCCCCTTTTTGGCAAGGATGAAAGAGTGTGGCTCACACCTGATTCCATCCTTTGAGTGGTGTCAGCTGCACTTGCTCCCGAGTTGTGAGTCTTTTCCCCAGCACACAAAGGATGTTACTGTGAAGGCAAAAGTCTGAACCAGCCTCATTCCTGAACCAGACTATGGATTTTCCTTTGAGCACAGTCAGAAGTGCGCAATGAAGGCGGAGTACACAGTGAAGGCAGAGTGAAACAACAAGTTTTGTCAGATCATCAAGTTCTGTGGGCTGAGCGTTGCTAGCTGCTTTAACAAGGCTATAAATCAATCTTCACAGCAGAACCAGGTCCTGCTATGAAGTATGGCTCTCTAAACACATTTGCAGGCCCACGTTCCATCCACTTCACAGAATTGTACATCAGAGGAACTTTTTAAGGATCACACAGTGGTTTTCCATAAGGCCCAGAGGTGGCGTGAGGCTGTGGGGGGGGAGGGGGAATGGGCTTTTAATTTCCTTTGTAATTAGAATTTGATTGCTAGCATAAATTATCTTGCAATGCTTCCTTCCTTTTGTGCAAGTTATTTCCCACAGTGAATAACTTCAAATTAAATGACTCTTATCAACCCCAAGGCATCAGTGTTTAAAATCTCAGAGTAGGTTCCTTCAGTCTGGGAATTATAAATGAAACATAATTATGTTTCTTTAAAAAAAACAACCTATGTTGAGTTTTGATTCCTTTTTCCCCATTTTAATTATATTGTCATAATTCCTCCCCCCGACACACCAAAAATAAAAAAGGAAATGCAAATTGGAATGGCAGCCAATGGAAATGAGATACAAAATTAAGATTAACTTTTCGTCAGTTCAGATTGTTAGAGTTGCTGCAAATGGTACCCCTGACTTGACCCTTGTGCAGAGTAGAAATGAATTTGCTCTCCAAAGTTTCAAAGTTTTACTTTAAAATAGCTACATATAAATATTATAAAGATACACAGTTACAATTTATGCTTAAACAAGCAAGCAATGCAGCCCCATCTTCTTTTTTAGTCCTTAATGCAGTTCAGTAAACTTTCCTCTCTCTGGTCCCAGAGAGAGATAATAAACTTGTTCATCATAACAGAACATCCCCTCCAACATTTCCTGCTGTCCTAAACCCTCAAACGGAAACATTCAACACCCAACCGTTCCTTAGCATGTTTACTATAGTTAAACTCCTAATGTAAACTTCTCTTTCTAGCATTTCAAATACAATATATTCAAGCACAGCATTTTATGCACATTAAGCATATATATTTAACACTGCAGTGACAGACAGCTGAGCCAGACCAGAGCCTGGGGGTGCAGTGCCATAGAATTCCACCAGAGGGCTGGCGCCTCTCTCTGATTGGCTGCCAAGAGAGTTAGTCAGAACAGGGTGGAGCCAGCACTTTGGGAGGGAGAATAAAAGGAGAGAGAAGCTGATAGTCTAACGAAGGGAAAGAGCAGGAGGGAGAGTTGCAGTGTTGGTTCTGGTCCGTGTGTGGAACATCCACTCTGAGGAGCAGAATATCCACAGCTAGAGAAAGGGGTCTCTGAGCTTAGATACAAAGACCGAGTGTAGTATCTTGGGAGAGTATTCAGACAGGAGGAAAGGGAAGGCTGAGTTTGAACAAGGAGAAGTAGAGTCTGTGAGGATAAAGTCTCCTTGGGTCTCCAGTCAGTCAGGAGGGGAGGGATCCTCTAGACAGAGAAGCTCCCAGACCAGTTAAGAGGGGTGTGGGGATCCCTTGGATCCCCTGGGATGGAAGTACCTCAGGAGTGGCAGTGAGGAAAGGTTGGGAAACTGACAGAAAGTCCCTCCTTGTTTAGGAGCCAAAGTGTTAAGCTGAAACACCTTCACAAACCACTAAGTGAAGGAACTGAAGTGAAATAACGGGAGAGAAGCTGAGCATCAGCCATCTAGGCTGGAAACCTGTAACATTGAACAGAAGAGTATTAACTGAAAATAAGCAGCTGAAGTTGAAAAGAAGCTGTGTGTTTACTACCTTGTTTAGAAGCCTGAAACACCCGCTAGATTTATTAAGTTAACTGTTCCCTGAAAGAACTTCATCTCCCGACAAATCATTTGTTTTACCAACTTTACTCTGTATAATAAATATTTCTTTATTTCTTCTGCCTGAGTCTCCTACTATCAAAGTTTTACTTTCACACAAAAACCCAAAGTCTTCAAGACGATAAGGGTAAGAGAAACATTGGCTGTGCAAGTAACACTTGATGGATAATGTGTAAGGAAGTCTCTGGAAGTTCTAAAAACTCGGCAAGGATGATCTGTTTGCCTACAGTTGCTTAATCCAGATAGCAGGACTCAGTCTTGTGGCCAGACATCTTGCTGTAGAGAAAGGCTAAGGGACAATATATTTTTTAGGTGTATCCCTCACAGATGTTAACAACATGTCTAAAAATGTTATCTGAAAATGTGACCAATTCCTCGAGACAATTTTGGCTGCAGCTTAGTGGCCAATGGGGGAAAGCTTGCTTCTGCCCATGACACCTGCGTTCTTCATGATCCATGCAAAATTCATTATTGCAAAACCTTGGATGTGTTGAGTGTGAGGGTATAAGACAGAGAGAACAGCATACCTTCCCCAACTCAAAATTATGAGTTGAATGTGCAGAAAATGTAGTTTCTCAGGAAGCAACAGCGTAGCTGAGGCAACTGTTTCTGAATCATGCTCCAGAAATGAGTAACAATTCTCCATTCTGCTGTAAAAGTAGACATAATTGGGATCATGAGGCATGAACACCTCTCCCATCCCTTCCTGCTGCCCCAGCTGCCACACCCATGGGGTCCTCCGCTGCCTCTTCCCATCACCCCAAACTTCGTGGTTAGAGCAGCAATTATGACAGCCATGGAGAGGCCTCTTTGCAAGGTCTCCATTCCTCTCTAGTACTCCAGAAGAAGCATCCTGTGCCTGAAAGACCTCAACCATTTATTTTGAGGGCCGTCCTATTTTGAGGCACAACACTTTGATGTCCCCCAGCTTGTGGGGCTGATGGTGGGGAGAAGCACGACCTACAAACCAGGTCGTGGGACAGTGGGATGGCGGCGTTCCGCCTCCCTGCTGTCCCCCGAGCTTGTGGGGCTGGTGGCAGGGAGAAGCGTGCTTCTCCCCACCGCCAGCCTCCAAACCAGGTCGGGGAACCGAAGCCCGGGGCGCGCTGTGCAGCGTGCCCCAGGCTTCGAGATACAGGCTTCTATCCGCAAGCCTAGGGAGCCCAACGGAAACTCGCGCGGGCTCCCAAGGCTTGCGGATAGCTTCCTGAAGCCTGGAGAGCGAGAGGGGTCGGTGCGCACCAACCCCTCTCGCTCTCCAGGCTTCAGCGAAAGCCTGCATTCGCCCCATAGGACGCACACACATTTCCCCTTCATTTTTGGAGGGGGGGAAGTGCGTCCTATAGGGCGAAAAATATGGTAAAAAACGAACAAAACCATAACTCTGTACAAATGATTAGAAGATTAGTTTATGCAAAATTATTTCTTTGCTGGTTTTAGGTTTGTTTAAGCTCTGTTGAAAAAAAGTGAAATTGATTGTTTATGCACGCTGAAAAGAAGGGCAAATGCATAGACTAGAAACATTGTTTTCTCTCTCTTATTTCTGGCAGCTCCATTCAGTTCTTCCAAATCTGCAGACAACACTGTTAAATTTGATATTTACGGTGATGGGATAGGCCGATACAATGTCTTCAATTTCCAGCACAATGGTGGTAAATATGCCTACTTAAAGATCGGCCAGTGGGCAGAAACTTTGACCCTCGATGTAGACTCCATCCAATGGTCCACAGATGTTGTTCCAACTGCCCAGTGCAGTGACCCCTGCCAACCTAATGAGATGAAGAACATGCAGCCAGGAGATGTCTGCTGTTGGATTTGTATTCCCTGTGAACCTTTCGAGTACCTTGCTGACGAATTCACCTGCTCAGATTGTGGACTTGGGCAATGGCCCTCTACGGATCTCACCAGCTGTTATGACTTACCGGAAGATTACATCAAGTGGGAAGATGCCTGGGCCATAGGTCCTGTGACTATCGCATGCCTGGGCTTTGTTTGTACTTTCCTAGTTGTGGGGGTCTTCATAAAGCACAACAACACTCCCTTGGTCAAAGCTTCAAGCCGTGAGCTTTGCTACATCCTCCTCTTTGGAGTCTTCCTCTCCTACAGCATGACCTTCTTCTTTATTGCCAAGCCCTCGCCAGCCATTTGCACCTTGCGCCGTCTGGGCCTGGGCACATCGTTTGCCACGTGCTATGCTGCCCTCCTGACGAAAACGAACTGCATTGCCAGAATATTCAATGGGGTGAAGAACGGGGCTCAGAGGCCTAAATTCATCAGCCCACGTTCTCAGGTCCTCATTTGCCTGAGCCTTATCATGGTGCAGATTGTGGTGGTGTCTGTGTGGCTGATTTTGGAGGCCCCGGGCACTCGTCGATACACCATCCCTGAGAAAAGGCAGACTGTCATATTGAAGTGCAATGTCAAGGATTCTAGTATGTTGATCTCCTTAATGTATGATGTGATCCTTGTAGTCTTATGCACTGTGTATGCCTTCAAAACAAGGAAGTGCCCAGAAAACTTCAATGAAGCCAAATTTATTGGCTTTACAATGTATACGACATGCATTATTTGGCTGGCCTTTCTGCCAATCTTTTATGTGACATCAAGTGACTACAGGGTAAGTTTCCACCATCATTTTAGCCAGATCCAGTGCAATATTAAATATTCTGCTCAGATTAACCAATGAAAGTCTGCTGTTTTTATGTGTAGTGGCTAGGGAGCAGTGTATCCTGGAACAGGAGAATCTCAGCCACTGCTTCTTAGAATACACAGGATGCTAATGCAGGATTGGGGCTTTGGGTTCAAAGAGAGGGGGGTTTAACTTTTCTTCTCATCAACTGTGGTCCAAATGAAAAATCACTCCACCACCCCGGTTTCCCTTCCAAGACAAACAGCAGCTTTGGGGGGACAATTTTGTTGGGACTATGTTGGTGTAGGAAGAAAATGAAACCTGCAGTTCTGAACCTGATTGGGTTCCCTCACACTTGACATTTACACAACTTAAACACACTTAACATCACACAAAGTTTGGCACTTAGCATGAGAGTAAGGTCATTACATTTACCCAAGTAAATGCAGGAATCTTTTTGCCTAATGTGGGGCTCAAACCCATGACCCTAAGATTAAGTGTCTCATGCTCTACCAATAGATCTGGATGTCATCTTTGTAGTGCTGGAGGGAAAGCATATATGAGATGGTAGTTGGAAGTATAAGCACTTGGGTGGAAATTTGATCAATACTATTCAGCAGCAGCTTGGGTCTGAACATTAATGGCTCAAGGACAAACAATTGTAAAAGTCTGCTGCTTGCAGGAAAATTTCAAGCAGGGTGTGAAGGCATTCAACTATTGTTGGAGATTGTTCATGCTGGACTACATGAACTCTTGATCTGATCCACTGGGACATATTTTTGGTCTTCTGCTCCTATGTTCCAAAAGGGATTGAGTTTCTCTTCCTGTATGTCTGCTCATCATGGCGGCAGTGTGAGTGCTGTTGCATTCCCACCCTGCTTGTGAGTTTCCCATAGGTATCCCATTGGCCTCTGGTCTGATATTGTGTTTGTATTGGAAATTCAGAATTCATCCCTGCTGACCCTTCTGGTTTTTCTCCATGCAGGTTCAGACGACAACCATGTGCATCTCCGTAAGTCTCAGCGGCTTTGTTGTCTTGGGGTGTCTGTTTGCCCCCAAAGTGCATATTGTCCTCTTCCAGCCACAGAAGAATGTGGTCACGCACAGGCTGCATCTCAACAGGTTCAGCGTCAGCGGAACAGGAACCACTTATTCCCAAGGTAATTAAAGATCATGGCTGCTGCTTTCAGCCCCCCCCCCCATTCTTGCTCTCCTAACTTCTCCATCACTTGGTGGGGTGGGGGGAGCAGGCAGAGACAAAAGTGGGCAGAGAAGCACATGTGAATTCTACCTTTGTGCAGGAGGCAAGTTGCTATGTGCAAGGGCATATAACATGCCCCCCCCCCTTAAACAAAGTAAGACACTTTATTTGAGGACATTTTCCAGCCAGGGCTGGACATGCCTGGAGGAACACATTTGGTCCCAGGGGGCTGCGATTTCTCGGTCGTGGTTTACAGTAATTGAATTTTGAAATAAACAGTGCCAAGGCAGGTGGGAAGTAGCAACTGAAACACCCAGTATTGAAAAGGGGGGGGGGGTCTTTCAAATTTCAGCAGCACCCTGTGCAAGGCAAAAACTGCCCTGCCCGTCTTTCCCCTTCCGTTCTGCTCAGTTCACTGCATCCCAGTTGTGATGCCCTGCAGTGCCCCCTTTGCCCAGCACCCAGTCCGGAGGAAGCTGTTGCGCTGCTCTAAATCCGCCTCTGGCTGAAAGCAAGCAATAAAAAACCAGAATTGGTTTTATTTTTATTTTTAAAAACCCCAAGTTCCAGAAATGGAACAGACGCAACTAGGTTGTTTTTTAAAGACACTTATAAAGCAACCAGCTTGCTAAGAGCCACAGAAGAGGCAGGAATCCAAGGGGAGCTGGTCAGGCATACAGGATGGACGAAGCCCTTCACCTGCTGAATTTCTGCCTCCCATGCAGTTGTTAACAAACAGCACCGGAGAAACAACTGGTATATGGATGTGTGAGGAAATAAGGGTATTCCCTTTATACTTTCTTTCAACCCTTAAACACGCACACAAAACACATGCTCAAAGCCTGCATGATCCAGCTGACAAGAGTCCTGGATACAGAGTGCAAGAATTCATTGCGTTCCTTTGGACAAGCGTCACCATCCATTTATATCTACAAAAGCTAGGTGTATAAGGTTTAATTGGTAGATCAGTCAACTGAACCAGTGTTAGCTTGATTGAACAATTGATTTACTTACTTGCAATACTTATTTCTCACTTTTTATCCCCGAGAGACTTTAAAAGTGTCTTGCACAAGAAAAGCACGCTCTAGTTCAATAACATGTTGCTTCTTAGGTGCCTAGCAGCTCCCTGGGGCAACATGTCCCTCCCTCATCCTTGGTCTTCACCCTTCAGCGGCCATCTAGGTGAGGGAGTGGATCTGAGCAGCTGAATGGTGCTCAGGCCATGAGGGGGACAAATCCTGCCTTGCTTGCAGTTGCCAAGGGACAACTCTCCCTGATGTCTTCTGAGGCAAGAGACTGGAGGTGAGCACCTGAACTCACCCAGCCCAAGACGGGGGCAAATCTTCCTTTGACTGGGCTCTAATAAACTGAAAGCAACTGATTACTGGATTACTGGTAAGAGGCATTACCCCATAAGCCAGAGGATTTTGAAAGTGCTGAGACTTATTTGCTAGAAATCTCTAGCCACTGCAATTCTCAGGATTCCACACTTCATATTTATGGTATTCTTTGAAACTGGCCTACATTTATTATTTATTATTTTATTTATTGAATTTATAAACCGCCCTATACCCGAAGGTCTCAGGGCGGTTCACAGAACAAAATAAGAATATAAAACCACAAAATATATAATCAAAATGAAAACAACAACCCAATACCCCCCCCCAAAAAAACCCCACATTTTAAATAGGATGCCCTACTATTATGCAGTCCTAATGGCTGTTTCTGTATTATCATCTGTCTGGTGTTAAGGCATTTAGTTCTCCTCTTCATCATTTCAAGAGCAAGGAAATTGCACTTGTATTAAGAACTCTCTGTAGCTCCTGGCAATGTTTCTCTTTCAGCCTCTGCCAATGTGTATGTGCCAACCGTCTGCAATGGAAGAGAAGTTGTGGATTCCACCACCTCATCTCTGTGATCTTACAGCTGGCGCTGCCATTCCTAGACAGCTGGGAAGAATTGCACATTTCTTGTGGACTCTGGAAAAAGAACAATTTTTTTTTTAAAAAAAAGACTAGCTTTTTTTTCTAGAAACAGTGGAATAAATTATTTTTGAGGACTGTACAGTATATAGTGATGTTCTTTTTAGAACAAATTTAGAGCCTTCTGTGATTAACTGTTCTAAGGGATGTTGCTGTGCCACCATGTTGACTCCGCAGTGAGTGGAAGGTCGGCTCCCATGTTTGGTGGCTTTCTTTCTAATGAGACTTTTTGTAATTCCTTGTTGTAATTTACTTAGACCGCATTTCTATGTTGTATATTATGGTTACATTCTGTGCAGCAAATGATTTTCACAGCTGTATTAATTAATGTAAAGTTGTCAATAATAAAACCTGAAATGCTTTTCAGCATAATTGCCCTTTTCCCCGCTAAGAGGTTACTAAATTTCTTCCCCAGCAGGTGTAATGATAAATCTGCCTTAACAGAGCAGTTATTTTATACTGGTTTTATTTATTATTTTATTTCAGAATTTATAAATTGCTCTACATTCAGAGGATAACAGTTTTACTAACCTGGGTGATCCTAACCAGCTGACAAAGCTCTTTGTGGATTCTTTGGGTCTGGTCTACATATTATCAAGGCTGGCCTTTATTGTAAGGGTGAGGTATCTCATTTGAGGTGACAGTTTTGAGGGTTGCAAATGTCAATCATTTATTTTTAACCACTAGGACAGGTGCTGAGATTAAAGGACCCCTTCATTTGGCTCTTTCAATCTTTTGGCACCAAAATATCTTGAGCCATTATATCTGCAGGTTATGGTCACCAGGGGGAAACCTCTGTGGAGCAGACTTCATAGGGTGGCAACTGTCAGCCTGCTGCAGCCAGAGTTCTTTGCCGGTGCAGGTAGTAGTCCACATGCTTGCACCATGACACTGAATACACACCCCAAAATGGGGGCATATAATTCACAAAGCTTAGAAGAAGTACCCCCAGAGGTAAATGGCAACTGCTTTAATAAAAGAGCACATAAAAGAGGCAGTCAACAGTGATGGGCTAGTCCTGTTATTATGGTAAGGCAACACTACCTTGCTGGTTAACTTGACAAATTGAAATTTTGTGCACCTGAAAGTTTCCATTGAAACATCTTGAGGAATTTCCTATTTTATTGCTGTTTCCCTATATTTGCTAGTACCATATTGAGGCTTCCTTGGCAGATTAAAGGAGTAAAATATTGGGGTTCTGGCCAAGATTATTCACACTCAAGTAGATCCACTGATTTCAGTGGATTAACTGCATGTGTAACTTAGTTGGATTTCACCCATAATTAAATATTGTAACATCCTGTCTGTTACTTGAGATCTACCAGGGAAGCCCTTCTCATTATGCGATTACCAAGCAAGGCTCAGCCTTTTAGAACTCATAATAGGGCCTTCTTGGTGATGGCATCCCGGATGTGAAACATTCTTATCCTGGAGGTTAGATCAGCATCAACACTGTTCAGTTTTGGGTGGCAAGTGAAAACATTTCAATTTCCATCAGACCTTTTGAGTAAACAGATTTGGCCCATGTGACAGTGGTGTATGCTGAGTTTTATACAGTGATTCATTTGCTCTGTAATTTTGTATCTGATTTTAACTTCATGTATGTTGTATGTTGTGGCCCATTCTGAGATTGTTTAACAATGAAGGGTGGGGTATAAATTTTTAAAAACAAACAAACAATGTCGTCTTATCTGCAAGAAACTCTTGTGTTGGGGCAGCCTGTACCTCCAATGCATAAATATTATTATTGTTATTATTATATTATTATTATTAGGGAGAGGTATCAATGAACAAAAACATTTTGCAGAGTAAGATAAGTAAAAGACCGGTCCCTGCCCTGATGAGTTTGCAATTTACAGGTGACTATTAGTCTCTCTCTCCAAGGCTGGGAGCGCTGTACACACAAATATAATGGGGGATGGAAATTGGTCCTCTATGTACAGATTTGACTCATGAGTGTGATATGAAGAATTACTCAATGTCAGTTAAATTAGCTGAATAAATGTAGACATTTATTACCGGTAGTTAAAATAAAGAGTTTTAACAACCTCCCCCATCTCCAAAAAAAAAAGAAAAAAGAAAAAGAAATGAAAACAGCAGCAGCAATTTAATAACCAATATGGCTACACATGATACAAGAGAGATTCCAGTTGCACAATCAAAATTCAGTTGGGAAAATCTCAGACTCAGATTTTTGGAGAAACTTTTAAGTAGCTTCCATGAACCCCTCTAGAGTTATAAAAAGTTATGTTATAACCATGCTTCCAAAATGTGCCATTTCATGCTGAAACTTTCACCAGCCTTTCTGCCCTAGACAATGGGCAGCCCCAAGGCTAAACCGTTTTTCTCCACCAAGTGTTTCATCTCTGGTCCCTGATGCTGCCCTTGATGACATCATTCTCAGACACCATCCCACAGAAAAGGCAGGCAAGGGCTTATGTAATACATAGCTTGAAGAAAAAAGAGGCTCTGACAGAAGCCCTTTTCAGGCATTCCATATGAACATCCATGCAGGCATGGGCTAACCCTGACCCCTAGATGCCTACATCATGCACCACAGCCATCATGGAAGTGACATCGGCCTGGAAGTATGGAGTCACATGGGGCTCCCTCCATTGGATGCAAAACTTTTCAATTAAGGTTCAAGTCTCCATTGAGAGAGACCTTTCCACATGCAGGGCTGCCTCCAGACGGACACTGATTGTCAGGGCATGGCTGGCGCTCCAAGTGGCATCTAGAGGCTGAGGCTGGTCTGTCTGCACAGGAGAGACCCTCCCGAGGTCCATCATGAAGACGGCGACGGCTAGGAGTCTCCAGCTTCTCACTCCAAATTTGTACTGTTTTAATAGGTTCTATGTTCTCTTGTCTCCACATTGTTGGACACTACCCTGATATTTTATGAGACAGCAGTACAGAAATAAACAAACAAACAAATAGAAATTCTGTTCTGCATAATCAGAACAGAGCTTTATCCATGCTTCCCATGCTGTTCATTTGGGACTAGTGAGGTCTTCCTCTCAGCTCTGAATACCAGCCAATAATCAGGACTCCTTGCTCCTGCCCTTTCACTCTTGATCAGTTCAAAATGTTGAAAATGTGTTCTTGTCCAGGGAACTATGGGCATCCTCCCCCAGGTTCAATAAATGCATAACAGCAGAGACAGAAACCCAATCAGACACAGAGAAGCACTATTAACATGTTAATAATATGTTAATCTTTGAAGGATGAAATTGGGTGTTCCAAATTTGAAAGGAAACTGATGTGAGCATAGAGGGGTGTGTTATCTGCAAGGTTTAATGGGGGAAAATAATCATTTGACAAATGTTGAGTGGTGGCAGTAATAAACATGAAGGTGCTTTGGAAATGAACAGTGAAATGGTGTATGATGAAAACTAGGGGTATTTCCCCCAATCCCCTTGTATCTCAGCAGTGATAAGGCATTGCTGGCAACGTGTTTGCCCAGGGAGGCTATTAAGAAAGCAAAGGTCTTCACTTTGGAGGAAACTAG
This sequence comes from Podarcis muralis, assembly GCF_964188315.1. Classification (NCBI taxonomy): domain Eukaryota; kingdom Metazoa; phylum Chordata; class Lepidosauria; order Squamata; family Lacertidae; genus Podarcis; species Podarcis muralis. Next base: position 3,324,468 of record NC_135664.1, on the reverse strand, counting down.
AAATAACCATACCTTGTTCTTTAGGGAAAGAGAGAAAAGGAAAACAAATTTATTTATTAAAAATATATGTGTATCCTGCCACACTGAGTAACTTCCACCATTTTATAAGATCGCAATAAAATATAAAGTGATATTTAAAATTAATAAAATTAAAACAGCATCAGCAGCACACCCACCCACAACAAAATTGAAGAGTCAACTCAACTTGAGCTGGTAAAATATAGTTAAGATCTTCTCTGGGTTGGAACAAACAAGTCTTCATTGGAAATCTAAATATCAACAGAGAAAAGTGCCAGAATAGGCCCCCAGGCCAGGATGTCCACTAGCCGTTGGGATCCTGACCCAGAGAATCAACCAAAGAGGTGAGTAAGTAGGCAGGATCTTGTGTGAGAAAATGACCTTGTCAACATCCTAGTCCCAAACTATTTTGGACTTTGATTGACCAGCACTTTGGATTGGTCTCAGAAACAGGAGTTTTGCTTTTCTGGATACCGAGACTTTGGGAGGCAAATAATTCTGTTTTCCCTCTACCCCGTATACGTTGACTGACACCTGGCTCCAGTATCCAGCTGGAGCTCCCTTGCCTCCCAACACTCCCTGATCCAGTTCAACCTAGAGCAGTTTTTACATTTTGGAGTTTCATACCTGCGCTATGTGCTAAGAGAGGTCTAAACCGTATTTGTCCATTATGAGTAGCTGGTATACGTTAACTCAAATAACAAAAGAGAACTTTATGAGGCAAACAGCTATTATAAAAGTTTAAGAACAGATAACTTGACAAAGCAATGGGAGCACTGTATAATGTTTCAAGTGTGAACATCTGACTGAGGTGAAATTAGTTTGGTTTTTATTCAGGTGGACTGGGCATATGGTGGGTACCAAATATTGCCCTCCAAAAATTAAAGTTACTTGTAGAACTTCCTTGCTAGGCAGAATTCAATGCTCTTTAGCAAAGAGGCGGTATATGCCAACAGCAAAGTGAAGCGCAGAGTTACAACACAAGCCCAAAACAGGACTGCAGGAAACTCCCTGTTGGTGCACAGGTTGCATTCCAGGTCAATGCGTGAAATCACATGTCATCAAACACCCATTTAAAAAGCCTGCAAACACCCTGTTCTGCCCCTGCCTCTGCTCCACCCCCATTTCAACCTTTTAGTGATGTTTCAGTGATGTCTTTATGACTTTGGGGGGTCATTTTTGGGTTCAGTGCTGTGCGCATGTGCACGGTTGTGCACGTATTGGATGCACCTAAACTGGGAGTTGCCTGGTTTAGAAACAAGAGGGAGTTATTAGCATGCTTTGAGAAACCCCAAGATTTACAGAAGTAGGGAGAGAGGGCTCTGTGCCTGTTGGGCCTGTTGGGTGAGAAATGAAAACTTGGAGGGAAGGGGAATGGAATGGAACGGCTGGCTGGTACACTAAACAGGAGCACTCCATTTTGTTGTAGATTTCTTAGCTTCTAAAAAGCAAAAAAGGAAACTTCAGTGCATAGCAGGCACTCAATCACAGCCGATGACATCAATTAGTCCAATGCATCCAGGGCTGGCCTTGGGGGTCCCTCATTGTATCTACCTGAATGAAACGGGATGTGCAAAGCTGGAAGTCAAAGAAAGAAGCACAACATTGTTGTGGGCAGAGGTCACTTTGTCGGACTCAGATGGGGCTGATGAGAGTTGTGGTCCAAAACATCTGGAGGGCACCCGATTGCCAAAGGCTGTTCTGGGGATTCCAACAAATTCCCCACCTTGCCTGCCTCCGAGATGGTCCAATTAGATGGCACACTTTAACCATGGACGACACTATAAAATGGCTTTATTACACATGGCCTTAGTATCAGACAGGTATACCACTACAATGCTGTTGCAATAAATACCAAACATGGGGGATGTTTTGGGAAATAATGGCCTAGGGGCAGCACACACTGCCTACGGAAGATTGCCAGATCTTTCCCAAATACCTTCACGGAAATCCATGGCTTAGAGAAAACAGAAGTGAGAAAGTACCATGCGTACAACTCTGAGGGTGCAGTTATTTCTACCTCTTAATCAATCCCTGAAGAAGAGGGAAGAGCAGCTCTACTTGAGGACTACAGATAAGAGAAAAATGTAAATGATCTGCATAAAGAATTTCCACAAGCTGGTTCATGTGGGGCAGGGAGGGTCCATAGCTGTGCACAGAGCACATGAAATGTACACAGACGGTTCCATTGTCAATCCCCCTTATCTGAGATGGGGCTGGGAAAGATCTCAGGCCAAGGCCCTTGGTGAACTACAGGCAGAGCAATAAAACTTGCTGGGTTAAAGGAAACTGAGTTCTCATATGAGGAAGCCAAATGACGAAGCCACATATTTTCATGTGGTCAAACTAGACTCCACTCAATGCATCCAGAGCCAAGGCAAGAGTCACTCAGCTACGGATACAGTTGCAGTGACTCAGAATGATTTCCGTGGTCAAAGTCATAATCTTTTCAGCTGATGAAGCCATGGTCACCACTGATAGATTACTGCTGCTGTGTCTGCGGACGGGCCATCTCCCGCTACCCTGTTGAAGGTGCCCCTGGGCATTCCGCACTTGGCGCTCAAGTCATCAGGCTAGTCCTCTGGGGCAACTCACCTGTAAGTCAGTGGGGTGGGGCAGAGGGAGGTTTGGAAGGGGACACATCCAGGGGTTGACGCTGCCTTCACCTGCTTCAGATTAGTCCGCAGACTTTGAATTTGCAATACAAGCTCCAGTGTAAGAAGTTCTGTTTTGGTGACTGCATTAGGACCCGACTGCAGTGCTTCCCAGTCATTAGACCAGGGGCTACTTCAGACATTACTTTTCATTTCAAAAGGGTCAAGTCTCCCACCTAAGAAAACCTAACAAAAAGAGGCAGAGAAGTCACAGGAACACCAGAGCATATCAATGTCTCTCTTTTGAGGCCCAAACATGTCAAATTTGGATCGAGTATTTCCTCCCAGGTTGAGGAATGACTTACAGAAGCACTCATGCATTGCCCCGGTGCAGTGTGCAAAGTGGCTGACCTCTTCGGGATCCCTTCTCCTTTTTAGTTTCTGAACATTAAGGGTCATTAAGGGTCATTTCTTAAATGCCAAAAGCTATACAGTTGCTGCTTGACATGAAACTCGATCAAAGCTGCCCCTTGCATCCAGCCCACATGCTTGCAACAATCTTGACCATGTCACTGCACCATTTGGAATGGGAAGCATTGCTCCATCCCAAAAGGGCTTGCCATGGGGAGTTACATCCACCTGACGACCCTCCAAGCTAGACGTCTTAAGTCTCGCCATGTTCCTCAACTAGTAAAGTGACCTTCAAGTGAAGCTGCAATCCTAAACAATATCCTTACACAGGAGAAAACTCCACATCTGAGTAAACGTACACAGGATTGTACTGCTAGCCTTTCAGAGGCCTTGCATTTTAATTATGTCTTTTCACTCCAGAAGTTGATTCTGCAGGAGCAGAAGCTGAATTCTTAATGTGAGGCAAAACACTACAGATTTACATTACAAGCACTCTCCTTTCTGAGGAGTAAAAAGAAGCCTGTCTGCAGGTCTTCGGTTTCAAGTAGTGACTAGTGGTGTGATTTCAAGAGAAAGCCAGGATCCTGCCACCTCCACAGATACCTGTAGTGACTAAGGAATCATCTCTATTCTTTCCAAAAGCCAGTCTCTGTTTCGGCTAAGTGACAAAAGTGATTGGGACTAAAAGGGGATACAAATAATGAAGCATGTGCCATGCCATGTAAACTTCATGTCAGGATATGACCTCTTTCTTAGGCAGTACAGGGTGAAGCAACCCACCTCACAGGGGCAGAGAACATTAAAGGGCCGCAAACCATCTTCTGTCTTTCTTAATATATTGTTACTACTCTGGGAGGTGCCATTTTGGGTTTTCTGCAGCAAGTACCCAAACATCTTGGGCTGCCACTGCCCATGTTTCCTTTGTCCCTGAGCAGACCTTCATTCCCAGCTCATGAGCTCATCTGCTTGACTTTCCTTTTTGGCAAGTGACTCAGTCTCACAATAAGGCAACAGTCTCTCGTGTTCTTCCCTGCTAGTTTCTTCATGCTGGACTGTGCAACATTTCCCACAGGAAACCACCCTTCAGACACAAACCAGGACATGTTAGAAATGTGCTCCTGCTTAAATCAAGATCAGGTTTGTTGGTTCAAAGGCAGAGTTAAAGTCTTCATATATTTTGAGATCTTGAGGATTTCAGCTGAACAGATTCAAAGCGGTCTTCCTTTTCCTGCATAGCAAAGAGATAAGTGCTTATATTATAGAAACAGATATAGATATGATGCACAGATCCCATTCACCAGAGGGCTCCTGATCATCTCCCATAAGGATGTGATCTGTTCAGCAGCATTACAGTCCCAGATGCTCCCAGGCTGCTCATTGGGCCCATTCCAAAGACAAGTTATGTAAGGCTCAGTTTTGCCAAACACATATATCCACTGAATAGAATAGAATAGAATAGAATAGAATAGAATAGAATAGAATAGAATAGAATAGAATAGAATAGAATAGAATGTTTAACTAAGAAATTATTTCAGGCCAGGGACTAAGAATTTCTTTACAGTTTGGGGTATGATGCTATGTTAATTATACATTTGAAAAGGTAAACTGTAAACAAAACATGTGGACACCCATGTTGCAAAGATATGCATCATGCACACAAACTCATTTCAGACCCAGGACTGGCTGTCACTCACTGCCTAGTATACTTTAAGTGGCAAAACCAAGGTTTGCCCTTTATGTAACGTGTGAAAAACCCCAAAGCAACATGCATTTGCAGACTGAAAATCCATGTGGGCTAGTTAATATATTCATGGTTTGCTTGCTTGTTTTTTTAAAGTCAACACCATCCAGGAAACAGAGCTGGACTTGAATCTCAAAATCTCACTTCTCAAATCAACATATCGGAAGCCTTGAGAAAATCAATATATATGCTCTTTGAAGCAAAGCTTTTATTCATTTGATTATTTGGCCTCACAACCTTCATAGAAAAACCATTTTATTTTGAAAGCTTTTACTGTCTAAACACCTATTTTGTGGTTTTCTGTTAGCCACCTTCAGATCTTGGTGAGGTTGGGATGCAAGTACTTCAGATAAATAGACATCCTTATCTCCCATCCGTTCCATGGGAATAGCAGGGAGTAATTCAGCCATGCTGCTTTGTTGCCAGAACCAATAAAAAAATGGCATATCAACCTGCACACTTAAAAAATAGCCTGGAAACGATATATAGCTGCAAATTACTGACAGCAGCTGCTCACCTTGGTTGCCAATGATTTGAGTTTTCCTAGTAATGACTGTTTGTTCGAATATACTATTTCTTCCTCGTTATCTTCCCCTTCCATGATCGCGCAGCTGTCAGCAGCAGGAAGCTCACATTCTTTTGAATTTGCTGTCATCACCAGTTTAGAATATTTATACTCCAACCTAAAGGGTATAAATGGAGACAGTGGCATTTTTGTTCTATCATCTTCCAACACATCAAACCTTGTGACAAAACCTCATTATAAGAATTCATGGCGGATTTTAGTATTGCAGATTTGTCAGAACTTAGCAGCTAAAGTAGCCTTTTCCCAGCTTGGTGAAGTCCAGCAGTTTTGGACTCCCACTCCCATCAGCTCCAAAGAGCAAAGTACCAGGTGGAACTCAAGTCGTAGATCATTCTCAGATTTCAAAAAGAGTCGACATGATGTGACCCACAGAAGAGACCAGCAGGGCTTAAAGGGGCCTTGCTTGGCTGTGGGTGCATCTGACCCTTGTGGGGGAGGCATCAGAGAACATCTTTCTGTGCAGTTCAGCTTCCTGAGGTTCTGGACCAGCCCCAGCCATCCATGCTCCTAGACAGCAAGGGCTATCCAGGGCAGCCCCTTTCATTTGGGGGGTGGAGGATTCCCCCAGAGCAACAAGAGTCTTCCTGGCTCTGCAGCGTTTCCTCTTGGTTCCTTGACTTTGACCTCCAGAAGCATCTCCTGCCATCGTCCCCACCCTTGAGCTGCCTATGGTTCTGCATGACACCACAGCAGCCTTCTGCTTCCAGGACACTGCGCTTTGGATCTCCCAAAACCTCTAGACCCAACTTCTTTGGGCCTCATTACGTATTCCTTTGGCTACAAAGCTAAATGTCCTGCACATCTTTTTCCTGGCTCCAACTGCCATAGCTTTTGCCTGGCACATGAAGATGTATAACGAAGGCGCCAGGCGAGCCTCCCTGTGGGGAGCATTCCACAAATGGGAAGCCACCACAGAAAAGGCCTGTTCTTGAGTTGCCACCCTCCGGACCTCCCATGGAGAGGTCACACAAAGAAGGGCCTCAGAAGACAATCGCAGGGTCAGGGTTAGTTCGGATGGCGAGAGCTGGTCCTTGAGGTACTGGGATCCTGAACTGCATAAGACTTTATAGGTCAAGTCCAGCACTCTGAAATGGGCCTGGAAACTAATTGGCAACCCATGCAGATGGGCCAAGATTGGCGTTGTATACTCAAGCGGTCTTGCCTCCGTGAAGACCCTGGCCACTGAACTCTGTGGAAGCTGATGTTTCCAAGTCATCTTCAGAGGCAGCCCCACATATAACACACTGCGGTAATCTAACCTAGAGGTTACCAGATCATAAAGGACAGAAGTTAGGTTATCCCTGTATAGACAGGGGCACAGCTGGGCTACTAGCCAAAACTGATGGAAGGCACTCCATGCCACCGAGCTCCATAGTATGAAATGGCCTCTGCTATAACCCCAGTAGAACTGGCGCCCCTGGTGGAAGCCCCAAATTTGCTCTGCTGGTGTGGCCATGAAGGCCTGATCTCGCCGCCACCCTACAGGTGTGCTGCAGTGCCACCTATGTGGGGAGAGCAGCTCCATGCAGGGGCAAACATCCGTAATCTTTCATAATATGGCGCCCTGCGCAATGCCAAAATATGGTGCCTCCCAATGGATCTTCTCAATTTTGCATAGCAGCTTCTACAAGAAAGCAGTCAATAAAACTGAAAAGAAGAAACTCAAATAGTACAGAGAGATGGGTATTTGCTCCTGTGAGAGTATATCCAAAACCATCAGGGAGCACATGGTTAAGCAACAGATGGTGGCCCAAGTATACTGTCCACTGACAAAGCTTCTGGTCAGTTAGGCATCACGTATGGAACACAAAATACTTACTTTTGATTCTTCTTCCAGAAATAGCAGGTTAAGGCAATCAGCAGGACACCTGTGAAAGCACCAACACCTGCACCAACCTTTAGCCAGAACTCCACTGTTTCACAAATGATTGTCTTTTTTTCAGGCAGGGAAACCCCTTTTGTACAAAGCTTTGGTTCATTCCATACATATAAGGTTTCCTAAGGAATGAATGAATGAATGAATGAATCATTTTTAAGCCTGAAATCTTACACACGATTACTAAGGAGTAAATCCTACTGGACTTACTTAAATCCACTTGGACTTACTTAAGAATAGATGTGAATAGGATTGCACACAAAGTGAGTAACTTCCAAATTGCATGGCATGAGATTACACGAGGGCCTCCTGGTGGTTCCCTCATTGCGAGAGGGAACCAAGTAAGGGGCCTTTTTGGTAGGCGCACCCGCCCTGTGGAACACCCTCCCAGCAGATGCCAAACAGATAAACAACTGTGATTTTTAAGACATCTGACCTGTTCAGGGAAGTTTTCAGTGTGTGGTGTTGTATAGTGCTTTTACTATTTTTTTGTTGCGAGCTGCCTAGAGTGGCCGGGCCAACCCAGTCAGATGGTCAGCATATAAACAAACATATTATTATTATTATTATTATTAAATTATAAAACCGTTAAAGGCTCCCACTGTGGATAATTGGTTCACCTTTAGTGCAGGGATCAACTGACTGCAGCCTTGCATGGTCTATTTTTTAAAAATTAACTAGCATCCCAATGGTCTACTGATTTCCATTAAATTTGCAAAGGATGGTTGCATACTCATTCAACTCTTAAGTGTTCCTGAACAGTATATAAGAAGTACCTTACTGAAATTTAAGAAGCACCTTGCTAGGGAGGTCGGCTCAGCCCAGTATTCTCGGCAAGAATTCCAGCAACCAGCAGGCAATAGGAATTTATTTATATGCATATTATTTAATGGGACATTATCCCTTTTCTGTCCCATGAAACCATATTCCAAGTAGCTAATACCCTAACCCTTTCCTGTGGATTCAGGGCATCTTACAGCATTTATCTCTATCCCCAAAGGCTTTAAAATCTATGCAGTGCTTTTTATATATAAAAGAAACAGAAAGTGCCACCCTTTTAACATTTGGAGGAGGGGAGGTACCTGTACTGCGTATCCTTGAGTACCCCCAGGAAAAAAGCACTGACTCTATGTAAGTTGATGGCCTACAGACCACTTCTTGCCTTGCACTCCTCCTTTGGTATTCATGCCGTGTTTTGTATAAGGCCTGAGATTAATTGTGTTTCATAAAGTGCCTTATGTTTCAGCTGATTCCTGAGGAGGAGAATCTTGTTCTAAAATCATGTCATGCCCTCTATAGAGGTTTGCAGGTGGAGTGTTTCTAATGCCCCCCCTTGGGATTGCAGTTGGAAACTCCAGCCTTCTCAGCCCCCTGCCTTGATGTGCAACCTGTTTATTACCTGATGCCCCTTTTTACAAGCCCCTTCAATCTCATGATAGTCCTGCTCTGTGCACAAGGGGCAGGCTTCTGCACTTTCCCACAAGAAGTGGAATGTACACCCATCACAGGTACCAGCAGGGCAAGAACTAGAAGAAGAGAAATCCTCGTGTTATAAACGGAAATGAAGAAAGCTTGGGGGGGAGGGTCAGTTGAGTTCATTCTCGCATAACAATTTCCAGAAATGCAATAACAGTGCAATAGCGGTGAATCTATATCAGAGCACCCACACACCATTCAGCTTTCTTTGTTGTTCTGTGATGCTTCTTCAATGCTACAGCATTCTGGCCATCTAGAGTGGTACTGTCACAAAAGTCTGTGATAGCTCAGTGGGCTGAACATGAGACTCTTAATCTCAGGGTTGTGGGTTCAAGTCCCATGTTGGATGCAAGATTCATGCATTGCGGGGGGCTGGAATAGATGGCCCTTGTGCTCCCTTCTTACTCTGCAGTTCTATGATTTTATGAAATGGGACCCAAAAATGTGGAACATTTGTGATATAAAAAGTTACAGCATTTCAGCAGGAAGCATGCACTGACTGAAAACAAGGCCATAGGTCCAACCCTAAAACTTCTGCAGGGGCAAATAGCACTGAATCAGGGATTATGGAGACCATCGTGAGCACAAATCATGATGAATGCACATTAAAATGGATGCCTGGAGGGGCCCTGTGTTCTGGGAGTCCAAAACAAAATATCTGTTGTCATGCCACTGCTAGGTAGATACAGCTCTGACCACATGCAGATCCCTGCACAAGGAAGCTTCACCACAGCAGAATGATAGGACACCATTTTGAGGCTAAATCTGTCATAAATGACAGGGCTAATTGATACTTGCATATACGGCTCTTTAGAGTTCATCACTCACCTATAGAATACTCAGCCTGAAGCTGAATGGGTGAATTGTCCAATGTCTGAATTGATGGACTGCAGATATGAAAATTCTGCCGGCTTTGATCTGTGTCTAAGAATTGCAAGCCCCCACCTAATGTTGTGGTTACAGGAGCAACTCTAACTGAAATAAGCAATGGTGCACGTGTGTGAAACTCTTCACAAAACAGAGGACACATAATTCATTTAGTCCTGTGAGCCTGCTATTCCCCTTGCAGCCACTGAAACAAGACTTGGCTGATGGTGCTCAAGAATAAGGGGGCAAGTCCTAACTTTTTGCAGGTGGTTTTCGCTGCCTTCGTGGCCCTTAGATCAGGGCCTTCAATCATCTTGTAACACAGCAGGGTCCTGTTCTCTGCATTTCCTGTGGTCTGACCCCAAATCTGTGACAAGAAAGAGTTTTGCCATTCCATTACAGTTTGCAACTAGTTGTGCTGGAGGACCAGTTTGGAAGAGGAATGGCCAGAGATGGGTACAAGCCCCCATTGTCATGAGCTCTCCTATCCCTGGTGTCATCACTAACAAATACCTGGGAACTGAAATTTCTCCCTGGTCAGATTTTGTTGGGTTACATCTCAGTATCACGACAGAAGCACGTCCATTTTCACAAGTGGCTGTAACTCTTGAAGACCTAAACAGAAATGAAAACAATTTGTTTGTTATTTTCGGCTTCTGCTTTCCAAGAGCACCTCCTATACGTGGCGTGGCACCCATGGTGGTGTGGCACCCGGTGCGGTGGAGGGTGCGTGTTGCATGTCTGGGGGGGTGGCCGTGATGGTCCGCCCCTCCCCGATGGTGCTGGGGCAGCGCGCTCTCCCCCCCCCCATTCCTCCGCCAGTGCATATGTTAGCATTTAATGAACGAGCCTAGATATCTATGAGGAGTTCAGTAGTTTTTGCTTCTGGTCTAGACTAAGCACAGCTTGTTGTGTCATCTGAACCCAGCAAATAACAGTTTGTTAACCACAGCTAAGTTCACCATGGTTAGTGATAAGCCAACTTCAAGCAATAGTTTGCGAAACCAGCTCCCCTTCCCCCGCCCCCGCCCCCGGTAAGTTTAACCACAGTTTGGAGTGCAGACATAAAACTAAACTGTGGTTAATCTAAAGCAGAATCTTCCCTTCTCCTGGTGACTGTGGCTTGTCTACAACTAAGAGAGAGAGAGACTTGTTGAGTAAAATGTAGTAACAGCTGGAATGGATATAATAAATTGTTGGTGTCCCCTGGTTCTATAGCGTTGGCCTCTTATCATTGTGTGGATTTCCTCTGAATTTTAACATTCCAGCAAAGAGTAAAGCTTAATGCACCTGCAGGGTTGATGCTTCTACTTACTTGTAATAGAAATACACATCAGGTATTGTCTTTTCAGAATGCTCAAATATTTCCGGCTTAGCATTAATATTTCCCAGAGTTGTTTCAATGGTGGCTCCTGCAAATAAAAATAAAAATAAATCATCTCAATATCCTGAAGGAATAAATGTTGACATTGAGAAAGAAAGTTCTCTCATATTTTATATATAGTATATAGACACACATTTATATATACAGTGGTACCTCAGGTTACATATGCTTCAGGTTACAGACTCCGCTAACCCAGAAATAGTACCTTGGGTTAAGAACTTTGCTTCAGGATGAGAACAGAAATCGTGCTCCAGCAGCGCAGCGGCAGCAGGAGGCCCCATTAGCTAAAGTGGTGCTTCAGGTTAAGAACAGCTTCAGGTTAAGAACTGACCTCCGGAACGAATTAAGTACTTAACCCGAGGTACCACTGTACATACAGTGAAGTGCCAGCATTTGAGAAAAATGCAACAGTTCCCAAATTTAGCAAGGGCGGGGGGGGGGCTGGCAAGAGCATGCATGGGCTTCCTCCTGAGGCCAGCCTGGTGATGGGCAGCCATGAGCCCCTCAGCAGAAATCATCACCCAGGCAGAAGGCACTGCCAGGCACTGCCAGACACAGAGGGAGGTTGTAACACGGGGTGTGATGTCACTGCAGGAAAAGAGGGTGTCCTTTTACACAGTTTTTTGGCAAGGCATTCTGGGAACGAGGAGGAGGAAGCAGGTTGGCTGAAGGCAGGCTGGGACAGAGGCACAGGTGTGAGTGAAGCATATTTCTTAATGACCCTCGTCTCTGCTGTGCCTTGATTGCCCAGTGGAAACACCAGCCTGGTGCAGCCGCTTGGCAGAGAGTGGGGTGGGGTCCCCCAGTGTGTCCCACGTGTCATACAGGCGCCATCCTCGGGGGAGACACATAAGAAGATCCCAGCCAATCCCCAAGTGGCAACTTTGCAGGCTGGGTGTAGTTGCTGGATTAGGCCATGTAACCTCCACCTCCTCCTCCTCCTCCTCTCCTCCCGTGGCTTTAGAGCGGCTCAGCCTTGATCAGAACAAGCAGAAGATTAAAGCGCTTACCGAGAAACACGTCTGCAAGGCTGCTGGAGTGAAGTGCCAAAGCAGTTCGGAATCCCTTGCTGTCAGGTGGGATGATGGTAGACTGGCAGACAAAGGCCCGTACAATGTCGGAATAATCTTCTGAGTCAGCAACCATATCCTTTAGCTTGATATCTGTGATATTGTCTGCACAAATTGCTGTCATTTCTCCCTGTAGACATTAAATGAACAGGGAGATAATTTTCTTGTTTTCATGCTGGATTTCCTACCTTCTTGCAAATCAGAGGTCAGGCACTTCTTGCTGCAGCTGAAAACCAATTTGCCACCAAATTATAAAGACAATCACAAAACTTGAGCTGCACCATCATGGAAGAACCCAGGCAATTCCTTTAAAGACCATCAAGTAGTTACCCCCTTTAGAAAATATATAATTAGAACTGATCTTGAGAAATAGCTGTTGCTTCTTTTTTAAGGTATCCATCAATGAACTATGTTGCTGTCTTGCAGGGCATTTGAATTGCTAGCTAAACGCAGTTTGGCCTTTAGATAATGATACACCAGCTCACTAAAACTTTAAAGTGAGAATTTGGTGAACAGAAGGGGTACCTTTCATGGAAGGCATAAGCAAAATGGCTGGCATATTTCACCATGTAGTGTCAGACTGTGTAATTGCACTCTAATTATGGACCTCTTTAGTTTTCCCAATAAATTGATGTGGAAATATTTATTCATATTATTCAAATATAACAAAACTTCATACAATTTGCAGACACCCAGCATTTCACAGTAGCAGTAACAAAAAGTAATGCAGCTTAAATAGGGTAGCACAGAATATTCTCCAGGTTAAAGTTTCAGGATGCAAATATTTGGGGGGGGGGGATTAATTCCTCTCAAAACATTTTGTGCAGACATTAATCTTTTAATTCTTATCTGATTCTTTGGTTCCTGCTCCCTCAGTTTTGGTTGCCTTTTTGTCATTGTATACATGCCTGCTCTCATGGGATCACATCCTGAATGGGAGGACATGAATGTGCTCCACAGCCAACCAGATTTGGTTATGTGATGATGCCATTGAAGGCAAATGGGGACATCTAAGAGTGCAAGAGAGGCCCCCAAGGCCAGTTGCATGGGTGATCCCAACAAATCCATAACCATGTCCATGCTCCGTAGCAAAGCATACCACCAAGAGGGAGAGTAACTCAGGCAACGTAAATCTTCCTTTCTAAGGAGTGGAAAACAGCACCTTTAACACTGCCAGCGATCTTTGCAAAGAAATGAGCAGTTTTGTCTCAGCCCTAAATTAAGTAACTATGAGCAACCTTTGGGCACATGGTGTGGGCAACAAGAGTATATCCACATTAGCTACCCAGTGTGTACCCTTCCCCTCCCCCATGCACCGTGCAATGCTTGCCCCGGCTTCCTCGCGAGCAAAGCCCTCCCATCTGCTCCTGCTCCACTTTCAAGTAATATGATGAGCATCCCCTCAATGCCTTCATCCAAGTCATTTGTAAAGACGTTGAACAACGACAGGTCCAGGACAGAACCTTGCAGCTCCCCACTTGTCATTTTCTCCCAGCATGACCAGGAACCATTAATGAGTACTTTGTGGGTTTGGTCAGTCAACCAGCTACAAATCCACCTAACAGTTACCTCATTCAACCCACACTTTACCAGCTTCCTCGCAAGAATATCATAGGGGTCTTTGTCAAAAGCCTTACTGAAATCAAGATACACTACATCCACAGCAGTTCCCTGATCCACCAAGTTTGTAATTCCATCAAAAAAAAGAAGACAGATTGGTATGGCATGCCTTATTTTTGAGAAACCCATACTGCATCTTAGTAATCACAGCATCCTTTTCTAAGTGCTCACAGGCCACTGTTGAATTAAATGTTATAGGACCTTTCCTGGTTTCAGCATCAATCTCACTGGTTGATAGTTACCTGGGTCTTCTTTCTTCCCCTTTCTAAAAATGGAGACAAAATCTGCCCACCTCCAGTCCACAGAGACTTCACCTGTTCTCCCAAAATTCTCAAATATACACGCTACTCTTGCTAAATAGCTATCTGGGCATCTTCTTCTTCAGACCTGTGCTCTGACCTGGATAGAAGGATCAACGCCATCACCATACCCCTTCCAGCTCAGTTAAACCCCCTCATCTGACGTGGCCCATGAGCAACCAGAGGCTTCTCCTGCCCGGCATCTCCAGCTGCTCCTGTTGCTTTAAGCCCCTCTAGTCCTTGGAGACAGAGGAGAGTCTAACAGCCAGAATCTCTCTGGGACCACCTCTTCCACCTCTCTGCTCTTCCCCCACCTCCTCTCCTTCTTCCTCTTGACTACCTGGACTCTTCCTCTTCTTCCACCCCAGTTCCTGCCCCACAAATCGCTGGAATTGGGGGGGGGAGGGGTGTTCCTTGTTGTTAGACAGAAACAGCGTCATTTGGGGGGAGGATCAGTAGTGTGATCTCCACCGTGAGAGTGAGCAGCAGACTTCTCTCAATGTACTCTTTCTCAAGGTGTGTGAATTAGAAAAAGAATCCTCCAAATGAAATGGGTTGTTATTGTATCAGTTTCAGTAAAGTATTTTTAAATACATATAAATATATTCTTCTACTAGTTTAGCAAGAAGTACATATTATGTAGGAACTTTGTTCATGAATATATTAATTTATTATTACCGGTATTTCAAAAGAGTACTTTAAATAAATAAATAAATATAAATGCATTATTAAAAATTCTTCGCAAATTCAGGAGAGAAGGGGTGCAAAACACCCCAGGAAGGGTGGGAGGTGGCATTTCCCAATTTATCAAGGCATGAGTACTGGCACCTCATTTTTTTCAGGAAAGGGACTGGCACTGGTACATGGAAGGCTAGGAGATGCCCTGGTTTGATGGCCTCCTCTTTTTACATGTGGGATGGAGTGCTAGCCTTAGAAAGGCAGGTGCTTACTTGGTTCCCACACAGGCTGATGTTGAAGAAGTGGAAGAATTTTGTTCCTTTCGCCGTAAAGCTTGGTCCGTTCATTAATGAGCCTCCTTTGCTCAGGTTGCTGAAGTCGTAAGTCCGGCTCTGGTTGTTCTTGACATATGAGAACAAGCAGTCACTGAAGCAGGCGGAATGGTCCTTAAGAAAGGAAAGCAAAATGAAAGTGAAGGGAAGTTTCAGATAATCAAGTTGTAAACTCTGCACCAGAAGAAGCAAACCCACACAAATGGTCATTAGGATGTCATCAATCAAAAGCGCCCAGGAGGCAGGTCCACTGCATTTGCTATGGGGGGGAGGCACTGTTACCTTTAAAACTCTGGAGTTTCCTGAAATTAATATACTTCTCTATGTACCTTTTAAAATAAATTGTGCTCAACAAACTTGAGCATCTGGGGAAACATTGAATCCTATGGGGGAGGAGGCTGCTCAAATATCTTCCCTACTGTAAAAGTACAACGAAATTAAACAATGACAAATTTCATTTAAGACTTAGATGGCTTAGAGTGTAGACCTTTCAATAGCCATTCCCTTGAGAGCTAAATGCAAACTCCAAATTCAGAGCCAGAGAATTCTAATCACCAGATGATGGGACATGCCACCTGAGTTAACTATCTCACTTTTGCTCCACTTGTGAGCTTGTTGACCACTGCTTTAAAAAGTACTGAACAAGATGGACCATTGACTTGATTCAGGTTATTCTTATCTTTGTCTGTTTTTAAACATCAAAACTACTGATGGCACCTCTCTACCTTGGTGCTTTGGCTGCCAGGCCCACAAGGGATACATGGTTCTTGGCTGTACATTTGATGAATTGACAGGTAGGTTTGAGGAGGACACTCCTTGCATTGGTTGGTTTCCTTGTCTATGTAGTGACCAGCAGGGCAGGGAATGCAGGAGGAGCCAGACTGTTCAGAACCAATGGCACAGGCACGGCACGATGAGGCAACACCATCGACTGCATTGGTCACAGTAATCGAGTAGATCTTTGCCACATCATTGATGAGCTTCCTGGTCTGGAAAGAGCAATGGGCAAAAATAACTCATACTGAGGGGACACACTACCATTTCCTCAAATACACCGCCTTTATTCTCTCACTGCTGATGCTAACCTTGCAAAACATATGAAGCTTTAATAGCAAGACAGCAATGGAAAGCAAGGTAACTGAAGGAGCTCCTGGCAAGAGAGTTGGGCAGCTGAGTTAATCCAGGGGTGTTGACCTGGAGCATGGCCTACCACACGGTTGTAAGCCCCCTGAGCAGTACAGGATACCTTTGGGGTTCCCCATAAATCAGTAAATCATTTTCAGGGATCACTAATAGGCTAGGAAGTGCATTTCTCAGTTGGATGATGAGCTGACCTCCCTGCTGCTGCTGCTGCTGCTGCTGCTGCTGATCTCCTTCTGCAATCTCATTTAAACTGGCAGCCCAGCACAATTTGCTGATCTTTGAAGTCAAAGAGGGACAGGCAGCTTTTATTTTATTTCTTAATTCCATTTATATTCAGTCCTTCCTCCAAGGAGTCCATACATTCTCCTTCCTTCTCTTTCGACACCCAATTCATGCTCACAACAACCCGGAGAGATAGGTTAGGATGGCAGAGAATGATTTGCTCAAGATCATCTA
This sequence comes from Podarcis muralis, assembly GCF_964188315.1. Taxonomy (NCBI): domain Eukaryota; kingdom Metazoa; phylum Chordata; class Lepidosauria; order Squamata; family Lacertidae; genus Podarcis; species Podarcis muralis. Next base: position 3,307,917 of record NC_135664.1, on the reverse strand, counting down.
GAAATCTTCACCACCCTGACTTCAGATACTTCTGTAGAGTCTTGACCTGTAGAAATGGGTCTGTGGATAACAGGGACATGCGGGTTGGCAGAGCGTAGGACTGGAGCCCAAAGTTGGGGCACAATACCCATTGCACCCAAACTTCCCCTGGTGGCTTAGAATGTGGCAAGCCTCCCAAAACTGCCTAAAAAAAGTTTTATTCCACAGCATTAGTGTTTTCTGAAACCTAATGAAATATGTTCATTTCCACTAAGATGCCTGTGCTACTTACATCTTGGCCTTGATTTGTTCTCTGGAAAGCCCATGTAAATGTAAAAGAAGCGTTTTTGGAAATGATGTGAGCATACGACTGCTTCTCCTTAGTTCCGCTCCACGATTCCACTACATTTGTGTTCTTTTTATTGATGTCCTAGAAGCAAAGGACATAAAGTAAACATACAGTATCAATTAGCAGAACTTGGGCTATTTACTAAAGCAGACATGCCAACTTTCATCATTGTAGGTGTTTCTGCTACTGCTTTGGCCACAAGGAAGGGAACTTATACCAGATTCTCTCTTGTCAGGAACTTTTCACTCAGTTCCCTTCATCTTCTTTTCCTACATTATTCCACATACCTACTAGTAGCAGTCTAGAATCCTGGTAACATGACACGATTGTGCTTGATTAAACTGCCCTATAAGTCATTAGCCCTTGGAAATGGTGTGGGAAAAACAGGAAAGAGATTTCTCATCCTTGGTATATGCCCAGGAACAAAAACTTCTGGAATTACTGGGCTCGGGGCTGTTTATAGTGTTTTCTAGTTTCATATGTTGTGATGAATTTGCTTAATTTATATGTTATCATAATTTAATGTTTGAACTGGATAAAGTGTATAAAAATGTGAATTTCTCATTAAAAAATTAAAAAATAATAATTTATATGTTATTGGGACCCACCTCGTAAAAAAGGTGGATATAAATCTATTCAGCAAATCTAAATAAATAAAGGCAAGTCAAAATGTTGAACATGTTCTTGCTTACCACCATGAAATATAGCACACAATCTGCCGAACAGACAGTTTCAAACACGAATGCAATCCGTCCAAGTTCTGACCCCGTCGCCCCTGCTATGGAAGTTGGAGGCCTGTTCAACACAGAAGAAATGGCACAATCACAAGGTCCTTCCAAAGGTCCCTGCCAGAGTGAAACACCCAAACGAAGGCGCAAGCCAGTTTCTCACACAAAAGTGCTCCTGTCCATTTTGCCTCACCTTGCAGGTTCTGTAAATGCTGGAAACAGACTTTCATTTTCAAAATGAAAGCTGGGGATGTGGGGACTATAGATCATCCAAGTGCAGGTGTGGGGCAGGGGTATGCTCCCATGTCTTCCCTGCAGATACCCATGTGGATGTGGTACAAAGTTGAGAGTGGGCTTAAATGCTCCCCGACTTAAAATGTCAATGAAAGCAACGTGTTAGAAGATGACTCATTGGATCATGTTCCCTGGATGCCCTCAGAGGTCTCACATTCAAGTAAATGGGTGCGCACTAATGAACTAATGAGTTGTGTGTCCACTCTGCCCCACCGACACACGTCTCCAGCAGAAACTGCATTTGTCTTCACAGATCTGCTCCACGTGGCGTTTAGGACCTCAATCCCCATTTATAACTTTCTTCCTCATGTTGTCTAAGCACAAACCATTTGAGATAGAATATAACGTAAGATAGGGGAAAGGTGAGGAATAGCATTGAAATTTAATGATTCCTTACTTAAATCCTGGTACGTGAAGATTCACAATGAGATAATCGTTATCCGTCCCTCCTGCCCCACTTCGGATGTGGTCACCAGCTACTTCCCAGCCTGAACAAGAAAAAACCCCACGTAAATATAATCTTGCACGTTGGTTTATTAAAAAGTATACAAAAATCACAGCGGGGAGGGGGAATATCCAGATGCATCAACTGGTTAAACACAGATGCAATATATTTAGGCCAATTCAGTGCAATTAGATGCAACAAAGCTGGCTCAGGTCTAAGGGAATCTATGTAACTGATTGTTTTATTCCAGCCTAAGGTACATGTTTAAAATCAAAGAAAAGAAATCTGTGCCACAGTAGGAAAATGACTCAGGTATCCATAATTTCAAACAAACCATCTAACCAGTGGGCAAACGTTCCTTTCTGTAATTTTATGGGATAAACCCACATCACTTCAACAAAACCTTAATTACAATATCTGAAAGAAACAAGTAATCTTGCCTGTTGTTGATCTTTCTCAGAGCCAATATAAGCAAAATCCTCCTTGGACTCTCCTGCAGTGTTTCATTGCCCCTGCCCCATTAAAAAAAACTCTATTTATGCAGAAAACTAGCAAGTCAGGGAAGATGCTATACTGGAATGCTGTCCCTTGATATGCTACCTTTCCATGGACACAGAGTTTTTATGGAGGAGTCATTATTCTTGTGACAGTCCACAAACACACTTGCAGTCTGACTGATACAATCCTGCCTGGTTGGTACCATGCATTATTTTCTGAATGTATACCTCTTTTCCATAGTTCCTACTGGAGTGGTGGACCCTCCTTCAGTGACAAAGATAAACTGAACCAACAAATAAAAGTACTAATTTACAAATGCTGCTGATGAGCATGGGGGAAAACCAACAATAATGATATTTAGCTTTTATCCAGAGATTTTCCAAAGAGCCCAACATATCTCACCTCATCAATTTTTACCACAGCCTTTTAAAGGTTGATCAGTATGACTATCTGTTTTTAGAAATGCCACAGGCATTTAATGCCTTAACCCTTAACCCTCACATCAGCTCTTAAGAACATCCAAAGGAACAATAAGCTAGTGATGAAGGCAGACACGCTCACCATTCATCCCATCACATTTTGAATTTCCAACATTGAAGCAAGAAGTCCTCATGTTGAAAGGGAGCACGTTCCACCATTTGTATTCCAGGCCCAGAGCAGGTTCTGTACCAGCAGGGCAGGCCTCACAATCTACAAGGAGAAATGGGACAGGATGAGCCTACATGCAGAAAATCAGCCAGTTTCAGAATGAAACATTTCATTAGATGTGTTACGAATCAGATAGAACTAGCCATTCTTGGGTGGTTCTCCATGCTGGACTGTGGAGATCAGGGCAGAGTACGCCTCAGGATGATGACTTCCTCCACATAAGAAATGTTGATATGGGGAGGAGGCATCCTAACTGAGAAGGCATCATGACTGGAGGAAAGTTAAAACCAAGCAGACACATTGGGGAGGACTAAGTGGCACTGGAAGGGCATTGAAGAAGCATCCTATTACAGCTGGGGCAGAGTGATACACTCTTTTGCACTGAGTGATACAGTGAATGGTGTCACAGGGAACTGGTGCCCCAAGCACCAGCCTGTACAGCACCCTGTTGACATTCTCGAGCCACAATATGTTTATGGGGCATAAATCCATTGTCAGGTTTGTTTTAAATTTACGTTTTTGCCTGCTCTCTGCTTATTTAATTTGATGCACTATTGTTGCTTTAAGCACTACAAGCTGCCCTGAGATCTTTGGACGTAGGACAATATTCTGAAATAAATAAATTATCCCGTGTATGGTAGCTTTAAAAAGAGTTGTACTGTATTAAGCAAGAAACAAAAATAAATAAATAATGGGTATCCTATGACTTGCAGTATGTAAAAAGTGAACACACCAACAAAAGCCGTTCTACAATAAAAAGAAAGAAAGGAGGCTGTGTGTGGACAAGTTGCCTGGTGATGGAGGAAGTCAGCCAAGGCAGAAGGCAGAGAAGAGTTTAGTTTTTTGTAATAAAGCTGAAAGAGGCAACACGGACCTTGGTGTTTGAGCCTTCTTTTCATGGCGTCTGGTGAAATGGATCTTACAGATTTAAAGAATGAGATAATATCCTGCAAGATCCTGTGAAGCATAGATGACCATGCAATGAGTGCGTAAGCCAAGGACAATGGTGCCTCTATATCATCTTCAAAAGGTGGGATAGAAATAATTCTCTCTCCCAAGCCAGGCAGGCCAGCAAGTGCCACAACAGTGGGCTGTACCCAACAGGCCTGCTAAGCTGACAGCAAGGCTTCCGTCAGCAGAACAAGGAGAGAAAGAGTTTTCTGGCATTTCCCCCTCCACTTCTCCCCCCACTCGAGAAAAATATCTGTTCCAAAGGGTTGGGGAACCCTTTGGAGCAGATTTATTGGTGGGGAGGGTGGACTGCAAGTGGGAGGGGGAATGATCTCTCCATTCCACCAGCAAAAGTGTACCATCAGTTGAGCAACAGGGTGGGATACAACCTGGTCTTTTCAATGGGCTCAGGTTCTCATACCTCGAGTTCCATCAGAAAACATGCCCAGGGGGCAAGGAGTGCAGAAAGAGGAGCGGTTGTTGTAGAAACCAGGGTTGCAAGGGGGGCACTCCTTCCTCTCTCCAGAAGGAGGCAGCTTCACTGCTTCGGAAAGATCTTCCCTACAGATCTTAGGCTCTACCCATTTGTACATGAGCTGAGTCTGAAAGAAAGAGAGAAAATATGTGAAGTTAAGATAAGGAATATTTTACTCAGCTATTCACAGGACTGAACAATTCTTAGGAAAACAGTCAGAGAGGGGAGGGAGGAATGTGACCAAAGTTTTCCCCTGCAGAAAACAAATGCTAGCAAGCCAATGAACCCTTAGACAAAAGAGAAGTTCCTATCAGACAGTCACACAATTACTGTAACAACTTTGCAAAGTGGTCCCTTCTCGTTGACCTTTTCCCCATCCATCCCCTCCCAGGCCTACCCTGTCGTCCTCTTATTGGCGGCATTCCTGCAGAACACCCACAGACTCTCCCTGTGAACTGGAGCTCTATGAAACCAGGGTTTCAGATTGCAGAGAGAGCTTACACATCATAATTAACTGTTTTAATGGGCTTGTTCCATTGCACAGGTCAACTGTGCGTGTTTGATTTAATGTTTGGGTCGGATTGTTTTATTTATGCTCATATTTTGTAATTGCTCTGGCGGATTGAGCAGCCGAGACCAAGAGTGGGTCCAACAGTCAGGAAGGTGGTTTCTGCACATGCAGTAGAGGGAAGTGAGGTGGGGGGGGGGGACTCATCCACCTGCAAAGGTGGCCCACCTAGGAGGAGGAAATGCTGATCCTAAACCTCCACTGCTTTATGAGACATCTTCAGGGGGAGAAAAGGCTAAGGAGTAAACCTTACAGCAATCTGGAGTCCTTAAGATGATTGGATGGCGCCTTGAACGCCTTTCCCCTGCAACTCCTGCAGCCAAGCTGGTGCCAAACACCTTGCTCTGCTTTCCTTTGGACCACATCAGCGAGGCCGAGAGGGGGGTCTTGTCATCTGGGCAGCCCAGGACCTCCAGACAAGCTGCCCCGGCTTATGCCCGGGAGAGGTCACTTCAGTGCTGCTAACACAGCAGTTTGACTTCACCTCCAGAGGCATACTCCATTGTCTCTCAAGACAGAGGGATGCCAACAGTATTTTGTAATTGGTTTTATACCTGCAAACTGCTTAAAAGTCCATTTAGCAAGTCAGCAGTGTATAATATAGTAATAAGATGATGATGATGATGATGATGATGATACAACACATGTTCAGTAGCCTTCCCTTCTGCACACACACCAGCAATGCATGAACAGCTTCCCCCTTTATGTGACTGTTATAAAGGTGTTCACACATTATGTTCAACAGGTATACAGTCTGTGCCCCTGTAAGCACAACAGCTGAGCCATACAAATCAACAAGTGGACATGCTTTCACACAAATACTTGTATGTGTGTAGAGACAGCTTGTTCAGTGTAATGTGTGAAGAAGCCCCATGCAAGGGAGAAATGACTGAATAGGGAGAGACAGCAGGATAATAACAAATAACAAATGTATTGCAAGTGCTTGCATTTTACATGGTGGAAAGATCCACGGCTGGGTGGATGGATCATTTTGCTGCCCTTTAATGATAACCCGTTCTGCCTTGTGAGGTCGGCCGTCTCACACTGCCTAGTCATGGGACAGGATCCAGTATCATTTCCTGCATATTCTTAAGGCCTCTGCAAATTACTACCCAGTCCTGTCACTTATTCAACCATTATTTGTGGGTAGCCAGTTTAACAGAATTTCCTGTGATCTTACACAGTCCAATCTGAAATCCACTGAATGTTTTCCATTTATTTCAGTAGCTCAAGTGAGATCACACACCTGGACAAATGTAATAAATGTGAACACAGCAAGGAAGAAAAGCATTTGCAAGGAGGCTTGTAAAAGAAAAAAATGGAGTGAAAAGACAGAACCACATAGAGAGTCTAGGCACTTAAACAGCTATGTGTCAAAAGAACTTGTGCACAATAACCAATTATTCTTCTAACATTCGTATCTACATGAGTCCCTTTCTCTGACATAAGAGTAGAAAGCTTTCTTCTATGTAGTCATTCTATATTTCAGAGGGATAATTTCCCTCTTGCTTGAGTGAAAAGGTCAGGAAGAGAAAGCAGAAGGATTGTGAGTCTAATCAAAATAAGAGAGCCTTGGGGAGGGATTTGGATATCACAGCTCAATTACACAGTGATCTGCAATTACAGCGGGTTACCTCAAGGTTCGATAGTAAATGCTCTTAATTCACAAGGTTGTTGAAGAGGTCACAGAGCACAATATCATATGACCTAAAACATGTTTCATAAATTCTATGAACTTAAATAGATGATTAACTTACAAAAACTCCCACAGTCTTGCCAAGAACATTGCAAATGCTTATCTTATGAGCAGCCGGCCAACAAATAGACTGATATTTCCACTACAATTAATATCTCAAGTTTCCCTAAGCCAAGGATCAAACTTAGGTCAAGGGGGCCAGTTCCAACTCCTCTCAGCTCCAGTCAGCCTGGCCCTTGGCCTGAAATGGGGGGAGTTGCAGTCCAACAACACCTGGAGGGTACCATCTTGGCCGCCCTGTCTTGGGTGCAAACCATGAGGACAACCAACACTTCAGTCCACACTGTGGAAGACTCCCGTGGAAATGCTTTGGGAGGGTCTGCTACTCACTTTCCCATCTCGGTCACATGGTGTGTGGATTTGGAAAAAGTCTTTCTTTGAGCAAGGAGGACGTTCAATGCATTGGCTTGATCCTTCCTCTGAAAGCAGAACAGATACTTATAAACACAGAACCCAAAATATACTTTGCACAGAATCATAGAATTGTAGAAGTGACTCCAAGGGTCATCTAGTCCAACCCCCTGCAATGAAGGAATATCAGCTGAAGCATCCATGACAGAGGGACACCCAACCTCTGCATAGATACCTCCAAGTAAGGAGAGTCCACAGCTCCCCGAGGGAGACTGTTCCACTGTTGAGCAGCTCTTGCTGTCAGAAAGTTCTTCCAGATGTTGATTTGGAATCTCCTTTCTTGCAACTTGAAGCCATTGGTCTGGGTTCATTTCTCTTCTCAATCTCCTCTTTACCATGCTAAACATACAAAATTGCCTCAACCAGTCCCTGGGATTCCAGGCCCTTGATCATCTCGGTTGCCCTCCTCTGCACATGTTACAGCTTGTTGATATCCTTCTTAAATTGCGGTGCCCAGAACTGGACACAGGGCTTCTGAAAGTAAGGGTTGCTAACAGTGGAACAGTCTCCCTTGGGGGGGCTGTGGACTCTCCCTCCTTGGAGGTTTTTAAGCAGAGGTTGGATGGTGTCTGTCATGGATGCTTCAGCTGAGATTCCTGCATTGCAATGGCTTGGACTTGATGACCCTTAGGGTCCCTTCCAAGTCTTGATGACCCTTAGGGTCCCTTCCAAGTCTACACTTCTATGATTCTATGACTCCACTTCTGACCAAAGCAGAATAGAGTGAAACTGTTACTTCCCTTGATTTCTACTTCTGTTGATGCACCCTAGAACAGCATTTGGGTTTGTTCATTCATTTGTTTGCTGCTGCTGCTGCTGCTGCATCACACTGTTGACTCATGTTACGCTTGTGGTCTATTCGGACCCTGAGATCCTGTTCACATGAGCCTGGGACTTTCTGAATGCAAGCCAGATGCTCTGCCCCTGACCCACAGCCCTCCCCATTGTATATTCTATTGAGAGACAAGAGAGATCTGTATTCCCCAAACAGCATGCACAGAGAGGTGCCACGCCATTTGGAGGAGACAGCAAAGTCCAGCATTTTTGAACCAATCATCCAATCCTTTTCAAGGAGACCCTCTCTAGGAAAACAATTTGCAGTCCTCAACATGTCTTTGCTATCTTAGATTTAAGGGCAAATTCTCTTTAGAATCTCTCGACACCACTTCATCTATGAAGCAGCCCTTTCCACAACCTCCTCAGCTAGACGTATCACGGGACATTCTCATACAACATTTTGGGGCTGGAGGGGACAAAAATAACCACAAATCAGAATTGTAGACATGGCTACAAAATCCTATTCTGACATGACAGTTTACGGTTAATTTGAACTGGACCCAGCCTTTCAGATCTCTCCACGATACCTGCATAATGTGTTTCTTCCTGGCACTTGGTGCATTCCTTGGCCCCCTTTTCCGAGTATGTATTCCTAGGACAGAGCTGGCAAGTGGAAGAGCCAGGTGTGTTGCTGAATGTGCCAGGTTTGCAGGGAAAGCATTCGGATGTATAGGCCACTCCTAAAAAGCAAATGCAATTCAGCAAGTATAGAAGCAAAGGCAACAGCATTAGACCCAATTCATTAGGCTCAGCATGACTTAAGGAAAGAAGTATCCAAACACTGCATTCTTATCTTCACACTTCTTAAAAATTTTGTGATACACTACTTGGCTCAAAAAAACACAACAAAATGCATCTAGAAATGCATGTTTTCAGATAAAATATATCACAAAATACATATTTTGAAATAAAAATGTTTCAATATGTGTACTATTTGCAGAAAGAAGACATGCAAACGTAACATGAAGTCTGTTTAAAAAACCCAAAAAAAACTTATTCATTCACCCCTAATTGTCAATGACTGACTTTATCACACCTCTGGAATGTGTTGCTCTAGGATGCGTGTTCCTAAATATATCCCAAACTATAGTGGAATCTCTGTTCCAAAGCCACTTGCCACAAGACAAGGAACGTGTGCCCGCATGGAAGCCGAGAAAGGTGTGGCATAAGAATTTCATTTTCATTTATTTTGTTCCATTTATGAATTGCTTCTGATGACAATATCTCAAAGTGATATTTCCATTTCCAGGAGTACTCCCATGCTCCTGTAAATCCTAAATGCAAATCTTCTAGGTATACGGTACGTATATTGGTATCACTGCAAATCTAGTTATCCCCAACAGAGGTCAGCAGTCGTCCTGTAACTGAGGCATTCCAAAAGCATATTGTCTAAACTAAAGTCCAGTACAGATCGCGGTGAGAAAGAGGAGTAACACAAAACAAGACAAATTTGCTGTATCTGTTCTCCCAACCTAAAGAAGCTTGTTGTGGAAAGGAAAGTGATACACAAAGTATGCAGCATGACCTTCCTTTAGTTTTTCCCTTTAAATTAAAAACCTCACTTTCTCATTGATGGTTTGCCCTGCCACTTAGTGGTGGTGGTGGTGCTTGTTACCGTATTTTTCGCTCTATAACACGCAGATTTTTTCTCCTAAAAAGGAAGGGGAAATGTCTGTGCGTGTTATAGAGCGAATGTGTGGTCCCTGGAGCCAAAAAATCAAGCAAAAGTCAAACCGCGAGTCACGGAGAAGGGAAACCTGAAAAGAGGAAGTGGCAGCTTTCTTGCATTCTGCCTCAGGGTCTTACTGCCCACCCTCCTCTGTTTCGTTGCTGTGGTTGCTGAAACGGAACAAAGAGCAGGGGAAGCCCCTCCCCTCCAGGCAAGCAGAGTGTAGTTCTTTCTAATTCCTCTCTGTGCTCCGGTGCTGCTGGGGGAGAGGGAGAGAGAGTGGGGGAGGGAGAGGGAGAGGGGGGGAGGGAGAGGGAGAGAGGGGGGGGAGGGAGAGAGAGGGGGGGAGGGAGGGAGGGAGAGAGAGAGAGAGAGAGAGAGAGGGAGAGATGGCTGGCTTGGGGGGGGGGACTTTTGCCTTTCTTTCCTCCCACCCCAAATCCCTCTCCAGCATTCTTAGCCAGCTGCTTCTCTGCACACCCCTCTCATGTCCCTTCTTTGTTTTTCCTTCGCTCCCCACTTAAAATGTGGTTACAAAGCATAGATCAACATGGATCCTCAGGATCTTTGCATTGGGTCACCCCAAATTCACCATCAGATCACATAGCATGTCCATGGCTACAGCCTGCACCAAAAAAATCACGCACCCACTGTTGCCTGGGGCTGCAATGGTGCAAAAACGTGGTTAAAAAGCATGGATCCACATGGATCCTCAGGATCTTTGCATTGGGTCACCCCAAATTCACCATCAGATCACATAGCATGTCCATGGCTACAGCCTGCACCAAAAAAATCACGCACCCACTGTTGCCTGGGGCTGCAATGGTGCAAAAATGTGGTTACAAAGCATGGATCCACAGGGATTCTCAGGATCTTTGCATTGGGTCACCCCAAATTCACCATCAGATCACATAGCATGTCCATGGCTACAGCCTGCACCAAAAAAATCACGCACCCACTGTTGCCTGGGGCTGCAATGGTGCAAAAACGTGGTTACAAAGCATGGATCCACAGGAATTCTCAGGATTTTTGCATTGGGTCACCCCAAATTCACCATCAGATCACATGTCTGTGGCCACAGCATGAAGCACAAAAATGATACATCCACTGTTTCATTCAGAATGTTTTTTCCCTTGTTTTCCTCCTCTAAAAACGATGTGCGTGTTATGGTCAGGTGCGTGTTATAGAGCGAAAAATACGGTAGTTAAGATTAGTTTGCTTGGGGTGGACAAATGGCAAGAGAGCAACAGGTACTTCCTTCTTCAGTGAATGGGGCATGGGAGAAATGTAGATAATGTACTGGGAGGGGCAGGGAGTTCACACACTGGTGAAGTAACCACACCCACCCTGGTGGATCTAGAAGGATCTAGAATCAATCTAGATTTAAAGCAGCACATTGAGCATGAACATGAATCATTCCAGACTGGGGGGAAATACAGTTTTTGTGCTGTGAATAGATTAGTGTGTACGCTGCTCAAATCCCCCCTCCCCAGTTGTCTAAGAAGAAATCCATAAGCTTCTGCTAGGGGTGGGTGACATTTATATCAGAAAGGGATTACTGTGCTGTTCACTTGCTTTTCAGAGCAGCATATTGTATGGATGTTTTGTCAGGGAATAAGTTTTGTGAAGTACATAGGCCCCCAGAAACATTCTGGGACATTCTAGTGTTTTAAAGGTTCTCAGGTCTTCTCAGAGGCAGAGAAAGCACAGATGTTATTTTCCTGCTGGGCTATCTCTAAACTTCAAGGCCTTTCGCTCCAGAGACACACTGTCTGCCCAGGGGAATCTGTTATTCTCTTTCTCTCTCTTTCTCCTACTGCTATTTTGTTTTTGCATTTATATTTGTTTTGTTAGTTTTTTACTGCTGGGAACTGGATCTGCTCTAAATGATCTAAGTTTTGCCTTGCTAGGGAGTTAGCAACCAACTTTATGCCTTAGTAAATCTCTACTAAAGACATTTCCTGCTCTCTGTGTCTTTTTGGAATTCAAGCGTTGCCAAAGTTCTGCTACTCTGCTGAAGGAACAAGATGGGGTGTCCCGAGTCTTAGGGCACTGGTTCTTGACATGTTTTACTAAACCCATCCCCTTTGTACGTTTGAGAGTAATCCCACCAAACCCAGTGGAGTTTCCTTCTGAGTAGACTTGCATAGAATTGGGAATTGTAATATGTGGCAGCCATGGTGAATATTTGTGTGATAAAGCCTTTTTTCTGGATTAGTAGATCCAGAACACTGTGTCTCTGGCTCTGCCCACCATCAGCAGGCGGCCCCTGGCAGTTTGTTCCTGGGGCATGTGGCCCTCGATAGAGAGAAAAGGTTGCCAACTCCTGCTTTGTACCTTCAATGGTGATGTTTTTCAGGAGGACAGGCTTCACCACCTGAGAACTCATAAGGATTCCTGTTGTTCTCCAGTATAATACATTAGTGCCAGATTTCAACGTTACCTGAGAAGAGAAAAACACAAAAACACACACGAAAAGGTCATTCAAACCTCACCCTGATATGAACATGATATAGACTTGTGCGTACAAGGGTATGGGTAGACTCACAGTCGGGAGCTGCCCCTGAGCACACAATGGTCTGACCCAGCACTCCCTAGAACAGATATTAAGAGAGGAACTAAACTATCAGAAAGGCACCGAGCAAGGCCTTCCTGAATTATTTCACTTCAAATGGCAAATAAAAAAGTTGCATATCTTATTTTTATTCAGGCCTGCGGGGGATAGATGATAGGTAGAGATAGATAGATAGATGATAGATAGATGATTGATAGATGATAGATAGATAGATAGATAGATAGATAGATAGATAGATAGATAGATGATAGATATAGATAGATAGATAGATAGATAGATAGATAGATAGATAGATAGATATAGATAGATAGATAGATAGAGATAGATAGATATAGATAGATAGATAGATAGATAGATAGATAGATAGATAGATAGATAGATATAGATAGATGATAGGTAGGTAGGTAGGTAGGTAGGTAGGTAGATGATGGTGATAGATGAGATAGATAGATAGATAGATAGATGATAGATAGATAGATAGATAGATAGATAGATAGATAGAGATAGATAGATGATAGATGATAGATAGATAGATAGATGATAGATAGATAGATAGATGATAGATGATAGATGATCATAGATGATAGATAGATAGATAGATAGATGATAGATAGATTAGATAGATAGATAGATAGATAGATGATAGATAGATAGGTGATAGATAGATGATAGATAGATAGATAGATAGATAGATAGATAGATAGATGATAGATAGATGATATAGATAGATAGATAGATGATAGATAGATAGATAGATAGATAGATGATAGATGATAGATAGATAGATGATAGATGATAGATGATAGATGATAGATAGATAGATAGATGATAGATAGATGATAGATAGATAGATAATGATGATAGATAGATAGATAGATAGATAGATAGATGATAGATAGATATAGATAGATAGAGATAGATGATAGATAGATAGATGATAGATAGATAGATAGATAGATAGATAGATAGATAGATAGATGTGATAGAGATAGAGATAGATAGATATAGATGATAGATAGATAGATAGATAGATGATAGATAGATAGATAGATGATAGATAGATAGATAGATAGATAGATAGATAGATAGATAGATAGATGATAGATAGATGATAGATAGATAGATAGATAGATAGATAGATAGATAGATAGATGATATAGATAGATAGATGATGATAGATGATAGATAGATAGATAGATGATAGATAGATAGATAGATAGATAGATAGATAGATAGATAGATAGATATAGATAGATGATAGATAGATATAGATGCTAGATAGATAGATGATAGATAGATAGATAGGTAGGTAGATAGATGATAGATAGATAGATATGGTGATTGTGATGTCGCTTTATCTCATCTTTTCCTCACAGCTCTTTGATGTGGGTGAAGCTGAGAGACTTCCCTGGTGACCACCGTCCTCAACCCAGGTGTTTCTCCTCCAAGGCTATCCCTCTATCCCCAATCCCCTTGATTTAGAAATGTCTCCTACCAGGGATAAAGGATCTAACGTGTTTCCCCAAAATACTAGCTTTTTACATTCAGGAAGGGATGTTATTAAGACAGGGAGGTATTCCAAATGCAACTCCCCATCTGCAGAGGGGAGTAGAACAGTCCAGGAAGGACTCTCAGTGTCATTTTGCTGCTCATGTTCATCAGCCCAAAGTCCACTCTGCTTTACCAAATGGGGTCTCTTCGTCATTGGCCTCATTTGGTGTCATAGTTACTCCAGGATGTTAGGCAAGAGCAGTGACTTCAAACTGTGCTCCAGGGAACTTTGGGGTTCCCTGGAAAGCTATGTGGTGTCTCTCCAATGAGAACAGGAATTTGCAGACAAGTTTCCATGATGCTTCCTCACTGCTTGGTCACTGCTCCCAGTTTTCCCCTCCCATGTGCAGCTGCCCTGGGCCGAGGCAGCCACCTTGAGAAGTGGAAAACCTGCTCCTGCCACCACTGCCAGAGAAGTGAGAAGTGGCGACAGAGGCTTCCGGCAAGATCTCACAAGAACGCCACAGGATCTCAGGAGAAGCTGCTGTAGAACCCCATAAAGCGAGGCTTTAGCAGAAGGGTGGCAGCAGCGGGAGCAGCACTAAGGCACGTCACCCAAGGCGGCAAGACGAGACGGGCTGCCCCCGCCAACCAGCATTTTACATGATCTGTGCATGTGTCCAAGCACATAGGTGAGCATTCCTTGAATGGAAAAAGTCGACGCAGAAAGGCTTGCATAAGCTTGACATCACTGCACAAAGCCAAGCTACCCCTGGGAGAATCCTCACGCACACCGGTTGCTGCTTCGGACTTTGCAACTACCAAGGAGTAAATGAAAAAACAACCACACCCCACTGTTGCTGCAAATTCCAAGAAGTAAAACAGGGTACTTGAAAACAGAGTACTTTTTGCCTTGGAGCTAAAAGAGACAAGGAGGCACAAGAATCTTTGAGAAACCACACCCCAGTTTTGTTGAACTAGTTTAAAGGACCTAGAGAGCAAACAATTCAGTCAAACATACTGACAGGTCTGCTTAAAACACATACAGAGGTTTCGTTTTCTCCCCTCACCCAGAAAAGAGAAATGAAGCCTTGCCCTGTTTACTCAGCTCATGGGTTTGACATGGAATAAAAATGTGAGATAAGGTATCTGCATGCAAATAAAAGGAGAAACTCTGCCTCAGGCCTACACACAGCTCACACAAGGTGATTCTTTTTCTGTGTGGTTCTGAGAATGATCCTTCATTCAGTCTCAAAAATTTGAACTTTTTATCTTTACAGTGAACCCTTTGAAATTTTGAGTGATGCAGCCACATGAAGCAAGTGGAGGAACGGTTTTGTCTCTATCTCCCTGCCAGCCTACAGGGGATAGACATCAGGTTATCCCACCCACCTGTCAAAGTTGGCTTGTGAGGGTAGGATAAAGATACTTATCAGGCAGAACTTATCTCCCTTGTCATTGGCTTGTGAGGGGGGGGGTTTCAATCCTGCTTCCTGCAGGTTGTGGATGTGCAAGAGAGTTTTCAGCATGGAACTCTTTTGCACCAAAACCAAGCAGGATTGAACTGCCCACACATCAGCTGATGGGAGGGAGGGGAAGTTGAATCCTGCTTCTGCAGGGAAAGCAGCCAGGCCCCACAGCGCCACAGCATGTAGGGGCATGTAGGCAGTGGCGTAGCGTGGGTTGTCAGCACCCGGGGCAAGGCAAGTAATTTGCGCCCCCTAACCCGTGGATTTTAGCACTAAAGTGCGAGCGTGCCCCCCCAGATGTTGCAGCCGGCCCCCCCTGCACCCCCCACGCTACGCCACTGGGGCTGGGGGCGAGCGAAGGAGCCAAGGACCCCCCCCCCAAAGGCTCAGCAGGAATTTATTAAATTTATTATTTGCGGAGCCCCCGCGGGCCGAGGCAGCCGAAGCCCCCTCCCCTTGGGCGCCTCCCCGCCCCCTCCTCTCCTTGGGCTGTAAGTGGAGCCCGCGCTCCGAGGAGCTCCAGATCCGGGCTTGGCGAGCGCCTCTCCTCCTCCCGGCCGGGTCCGGGGGCTTCCAGCCGCACTCCGTCCTCGCCGCCCCCCCCCCCCCCCGCGGCTGAGACTTGCGCTGAGAGCCGGAGCCAGCGGCGCCCCCTTCTGCCGGGAGACCCTCGCCCGCCCGCCTCCTCTTTTTTTTTGAGTTTTGAGGAGTGCAGGGCGCGGCGAGGCCCCTCGGAGCTCTCCTCCCTCCCAGTCGGCAGAAGCAGCCGCCGCCTGTGGCTGGGCCGAGGGGATGGCGTTGGCGTCGGGGTGCGGAGGCTGCCCGTGCCCGGCCAGGCGTCGGTGGTGGCCTCGGCGCTGCTGCAGCGGCTGCTCCTCCTGCGAGCAGTGAGTGGAGCGCAGCCGCAGCAGCAGCGGCGGCGGGGGGGGGCGCGCGCGCTAGGGCGCAAGGCTGGCGGTGGCGGCGGGGAGCCCGGTGGAGGAAGGAACTTGTCCCTTCCCTCTGGACTCACGCCCCCCCCCCAGATGTTGCGCCCGGTGCGGCTGGCACCCCTGGCACCCCCCATGCTACACCACTGCATGTAGGAAATAAGATTTTGAGGGTATGGGTTGCTGATAGGAAATCAGTCAGTTCCTTGATGGGGTTCAGAGAACTACAGAGTGAAAAAGACATCCAATCACGAGATGATCAGGTTTCCACTATATCTATTCTAGGCTGCATCCACAGAAGTCTAATGTCCAGATCAAGGAATGTCAGAGGCCCATTCTATTCTGCCTTGGTCAGACCACACCTGGAATACTGTGTCCAATTCTGGGCACCACAATTTAAGAAAGAGGTTGATACTCACGTGCAGAGGAGGGTGACCAGGATGATCAAGGATTGGGAAAGTCTTATGAGGAAAGGTTGAAGGAGCTGGGTATGTTTAGCTAGGAAAAGAGGCGACTGAGAAGAAATATGATAGCTACCTTCAAATATCTCAAGTCTGTCACATGGAAGATGGAGGATGGGACAGAAACCAATACAGTGGTACTTTGGTTTAAGAACAGCTTAGTTTATGAACAACTTGGATTAAGAATGCTGCAAACCTGGAAGTAGGTGTTTTGGTTTGTGAACTTTTCGCTTCCTGTTGAACATTTCGCTTCCTGTTGAGTGTGTTCCATTTGTAAATTGAGTCCCCCGCTGCTATAGGAAAGCAGGCCTTGGTTTAAGAACACTTTGGTTTAAGAACGGACTTCCAGCACAGATTAAGTTCGTAAACCAAGGTACCACTGTAGCTTCAAGTTACAAGAAAGGAGTGGAACAGTTTCCCTTGGGAGGTGGTGGGCTCTCCTTCCTTGGAGGTTTTTAAGCAGAGGTTGGGTGGCCATCTGTCATGGATACTTCAGCTGAGATCCCTGCATTGCAGGGGGTTGGACTAGATGACACCTGGGGTCCCTTCCAAGTCTACAATTCTATGATTCTATGATTCTATTCACCAAGCCATGAAACATTATACTCACAGAATGGGAGCCCCATTCGCCATTATCTGTCAGCTTCATCCATTTATCGCTTGTGGAGTCCATCTCTTGGCACTGATCATTCTGAATCTATTGATTTAAAAAATGGGAGCTTTCAGATATTGAGTTAATTTGCTGTCAGCCAATAACAGAAGCAATATTTTTGTAACACTTTGAATGTTTTCAAAAACCCCTCACATGCATCTCAGTAATCCTTGTGCCAGCCAGTAAGGTAAGATAAACAGGTAAAGGACCCCTGGACAGTGAAGTCCAGTCAAAGGCGACTATGGGGTTGCGGTTCTCATCTATGTTTTCAGGCTGAGGGAGCTGGCATTTGTCCACAGACAGCTTTCTACATCAAGTGGCCAGCATGACTAAATCATTTCTGGCACAACGGACAACCATGACAGAAGTCAGAGAACATGGAAATGCCCTTTTACCTTCCCACTACGGCAGTATTTATTTATCTACTTGCACTGGTATGGTTTTAAACTGCTAGGTTGCCAGGAGCTCAAACAGAGCAATGGGAGCTCACCCATCGTGTGGATTCAAACTGCTGACCTTCTGATCAGCAAGCCCAAGAGGCTCAGTGGTTTAGACCACAGCACGACCTGCAACCCTTTTTACCTTTGCCACCCAGTAAACCCAAACTGTTAAGTCATTATTATTCCAGAGTGGGGTGGGAGGAGTGTGAGTGGAGACAACACAGCCTTTCCTAAGGTTACTGAGTGAGCTCATGGCTCACATGATATGCTATCCCCTTGGAATAGGACAATTCCTCATTCACACAAGTAGGCACCTAGATCATGGGAAGAGTCTCCATAGCAGAGAAGGCTCTCTGCTTCAGACCTTGAGCCTCAAATTTGGGGGGCTGTAAAGAATGAAAAAGGTGATGAACCTTAAGGGGGCAGGGCTGGCCAGCATAATCCTGCTTCCTCTCCCACACTTATTTACATGTAAGGAGTTGAATACTTGACCAGGACTTCACTTACATCCTGCTCTGCAGCAGCACCCAAAAGCCAGCTGGATTCCTCTAGTCCTGGCAAGGCAACCTGTGCCCCCCCCCCCATTCATTGGACACCAGTATGGCCACGGCTTAGAGCTGATGGGAGGTGCAGCCCAACAAGGTCTGGAGGCTCACAGGTTGCCGATCATGGCTGTAGGCCTTGATTCGCTTTACACATGCATGTCGTGCTAAACAGTTGATCAACAGCAGCTTCAAGGCTAGGAAAGCATTGTACAATGCAGTATCTAACTGAATTTGTGAAATTCACTGCCACAAAATGCGGTGGTGGCCACGATCTGATTGAGTTAGCATTGGGTTTGCTGGGGGGAGGGGAGGAATAGATTCATGAGTGGCAGATCTTGGGGTCTCAAATTTCAGTGGCACCCTGTGTGACACCAAAATTCAGCACCCTGATGCCTCTCACACTCCTTTCTAAATCATAGCTGCAGCATCTCCAGCAAACCCCCCCCCCCCCGGCTCCATGTCCCATGCAACTGAACTGGTTGGCTCCCCCAAATCTGCCTGGAGGCCCAGAGAGGACTGCAGGCATCTCCTTAACGTGCAAATCATGTGCTTAATGCGCTGAAAGGGGACTGGGGTGGAATGGGGAAGAATGAGGCAGGGCAGGGGCAGAACCCCTGCAAAAGCGGGGATTCCCCCCTATTACCTGTGGCAAAAAAGGAGGAAGCCTCTATGTTTATAGCGGCCTGTCTCTAAATCAGAAGGCAGAAGGATCTCAGAGATCAGTGCTGGGACAGACCTCAGGCACCTGCCACCAGCACGGGCAGGGAGCAACCGTGGGCTGAATGGGCCAGAGACAAAATGCTGGCTTGGGCGGATCATTGGCCTGATCCAGCAAATGAATCCAAACTTTCCAAATATGTTTTCAAACACAGTTGCAATGGATACTTGGAAACTGAAAAGATGCTGATTTGGTCTGAATTGATGCATCCCTCTCTCCCACAGCCTGGCAGGCAGAGATGGCTTTGCTGATTCCTGAGTATCTTCTGTGGCCGCGCATGAGGGGGAGGCTCCCCTGCAGGGCACTTTTACTTTACTTGCTAGCAAATAACTGTTCAGGAGAATAGCAAAATTGTTCAATAGCAGTGCAGGCAAAATGACTGGCTATTCTGTAACAGCAGGAATTTAAGAAAAGTGATAATAACATGCTATTTCATCTAGAGCAGTGATGTTGGGAGGCCTCTGTGGGGTTGGGGGGGGGAGCCTAAGCTTCATATTTCAAGCATCTTTGTGGTAACTACACTCGAGTAAAAAGAAAGAGGGGAGAGAGAGGTGCTTAATCAGAAACCCTAATGCTCAGAAGAATACTGTAAACCTGTGACAAAGTGAGACAGAGCATCTTCTAAGCTGACAGGGGCAAAATCCACAGGAAAGTTCCTCTATGTGAGCCATACTGACATAATTATTTTTTTAAAAACAACAACCATGTCTTACAGAAAAATTGGACCTTGCTTTATGGAGTAACTAACTACAAGGAAATAAAAGAGCTTTTAAAGGTGATTATAGACATAATGGTGTCTAAAAATAATATTCTGCCTTGTGAAACGAGCTGCAAGACGGCCTCATTTTTCATTCCACAGGCAGTTCCATTTCAAACCAATGGATTCAGGTTACAGGAAAGGAGATTCCGACTGAACATCAGGAAGAACTTTCAGACAGGAAGAGCCGTTCAAGAGTGGAGCAGATTCCCACCAGAGGCGGTGGACTCCCCTTCCCTGGAGGTTTCTAAGCAGAGCTTGGACGGCCATCGGCCAGGGATTCTTTAGCCGAGATTCCTGCATTGGACTAGGTGGCCCTTGGGGTCCCTTCCAACTCTGCAATTCTATGATTCGGATTCTGTTTTGCTGCAGTTCGTCTTCCATGAAAAATTGTTCATCCCGCTGTCCACTGTGGTGAAATTAAGTAACTTATCCATTCACGTAACTCAATGTAACTAGATTAGTTGAAATGTATCAGAAACACAAATTTTAAAAAATGTAACTAGATTACTGCACTGCGCTATATGTGGAGCTGCGTTTGAAGATGGTTCAAAACTTCGGCTGGTGCAGGATTCAGTGGCCAGGTTGCTCACCAGAGTATATAGAGCATCAATTCTGGCCCGACAGCAGAGACTGCAGCACCTCAAGGACTGCCTCTCCCCGTATGAACCAATCCAGATCATCACCGGAGGTCCTTCTTCATGTGCCTCGTCTGCATGAGGTCCGCAGGGTGGCAACCTGAGAACGGGTCTTCCCATTTGTGGGGTGCTCTCCCCAGGGAGGCTTGTCTGGCACCTTTGCTATACACCTTTAGGTGCCAGGCAAAAGTGTTCCTCTTCTCCCAAGCCTTTGGCCAATTAAACAATCCATGGCCTTTTAAACTGGGTTTGGGGTTTTTTTGTTTGTTACTATGTTGCATATTTTTGTGTTTTTATATTGTAAATGGTGGGGGGGTACTAGAAATATAAAATAAAATAATAAAATAAAAATGTACATATATTGTTGTTACATTATTCCATCCCATTATTTTCAGTGCAAAGGAAACGGAATGCAAATATGGGGAAATGTAAACAATGACTACTCATTTGTGGCCCGAAAGCAAGAACAACAGCAAATACAGATTCCATTCACTGGACTGATTTCCTTTCTGGACATGGGAGAAATAAGCAAGCATCAGCCATTTTTGCTCCTGCTCCCATTTTCATTGGAATTCTCTGACACCCCAAAGCGAGTCTCAGGTTTGAGGAAGGGGAGGTTTGGGCAAGTTCAGACACCCAGCCTGCGCATCTGCCTAAGTATGGAGCTAGATGTCTGTCTGTCTGTCTGTCTGTCTGTCTGTCTGTCTGTCTGTCTGTCTGTGTTTCCCCTCAGTGGCTCCTGGTCTAACTGCTACACTAGAGCTGCTCTTGCTTAATGAGACTTAAAGACGGCACCCCCAGAGTGCAGAAAAGCTATCAAGGATGCTTTGATCAACATCCGTCATTGGCTGGAAGTGATTCTTGGGCCTCGTACTCAGGCAGTCGATGCTTTTGCTTTCCTGTGAGAAAGAAAGAAATCAATTGCTGCCCAGCCAAGCGGCTGCTACAAGTGTGTATCTGGAAGCAAATTAATGTAACTGCAGCAGAATCACTTGTGGCTTCCTTTTTCAGAACCTTAACAAGCCGGTATGGTTAAAAATATAGACAGTACCTCAAAAGACATCTCCCGTGAGCACGTACCGTCTTATTAGCGAAGGGCAATGGATGGTATTGAACCAACAGAAGGAAGGTGCCTTGGGCGGCATGCTTGTTCTGCCCATGTTTCCATGCCTGCCGCATAGAAGGAGCTGGCACATGGAGCTTCCTGCCCACAGTGCCGCATCTCATTGTCTCCAAACAGTCTGCAAATGTTAATTAGGGCCAAACGCCCTTTGTGGCAGCAGGAGAAACAGGAGTGATTCATCCCTCACACAAAGCGGGGGGAGGGGGGGAGATGAGCAAGAGGAACATTTTCCATCCTCCACTTCTTTAGTCTTCCTCTACTTTCATCCAGCCACCTGCACAGCATTGTTTGAATGCACAAGGCGGCAACATGAATTAGGAGCTCCCCTCACTCCCCTGGCATTTGTGATGCCCATTAGACAGCAGGCTGGCAAAGGGCATCAACACCTGACAACCAGAGAACCCGCCACAGCCCAATGCGGATGGCTGCCCTGGTCCCCCCCATTTTTTTCTGTACCAGCACTCATGGCAGTGCCAGACAGCCGGAGTTAGCCACCCCTTTCATTTTCCACAGAACCCCTGATCCAGCATCGCTTTAGGGAATTAAAATAATGGCTAGACCCAGGTCAGGCTTCTGAGTTCATATAGAAAGAGGTCACTTGGCCCAGTGGCTGGAACTGGCTGTGAGCTTGCATAATGTGCAAGTCAGGGATGCCAGCTTTTGATTTCAAAAATCATGGGGCCTGGGCAGTGCTAGGGACAGAGCTGTGGGGGCATAAAGAGGCTGGACTTTTAGAACATTGGTGAGAGCAGACATTTTTTGCTCCTGTGACTTCTGCCGGCAGATCCTAATGCCAAGTGAAGGAGTTGTGCAGGAAGGTAAGTGGGCGGGAGAGCAATGCCCGCAGCTGCCAAGCTGTCACATTGCGTTGGCACCACCCACCTCGCCTCCCTCGGCTCAGCAAATCCTGCGGTGGGGGAATTAGAGAGACAGCACACCCAGGCACCTGCCAGTCGCACATTCAACAATATGGGGAGAAATGCAGGTGAGCAACATGGTCTGTCCTGCATTTCACGGTTCATATGCAGTGCAATTTGTGTAAAGATGCATTGGCTGACTTTAACTTAGGAAACACCCAAGGTTCACTCAAACAATTCTGGGAACCCAGCCAAAATTCTGTCTTTCATACAAGATGCTCTGGAAACTGCAAAAAAGAAGAAGAAAAAGTCCCCAGCTACATCACATTTTTGTTTCAAGTCAGGTGCCAGCCCTCCTTTTGAACCAAAGCTGAAGGCAAGGCCACCCAACACATCTGCCTGCCAGACTCACCAGAAGCCAGACTTTCTCTTCCTGCCAGGGACTGTGAAGACAGAGAGGCTGTCAGGGAGCTCACAGGTGGGCTTCATTTTGCTGAGGGAGTTACAAGGTGGGCCTCTTGTGTTAGAAAGGGGCTAGTCCCTGCCAGCCTAACTGAGGCAATGGCAAAATCACGCCTTAAGAAAGGCCAGCTGGACCCAGAAAATCTAAAAAATTCTTGGGCAAAGTTCTGGAGTGGGTGGTTCCTGGGCTGCTCCAGGCTCTCTTTCCAGTCATGTAAATAAAATGACAGAGTGCCTTAGCTACAACCCAATTAATCCAAAGTATTACAGTCTCTACATTTTAGAGCGTTATCGGCTGAGTTTGGCCTGTACATATCTTTACCATGCCAACATGTAGATTTGTTGGCATGGGGAGTCCCTGAACTCACTCATACTGGAAGGTTTGTAAACTAGCCATTGGCTGCTCTATAGGATAAAAGGCTGTGGAGTTTCTGGTTCTTGGCATGAAACACCTCCACCTGCATCAACAGGTGTCGATAAGGGCCCTCTGGAAAAACTATAGATCCAGCCAGTCATGAACAGTATGAATCCGCACACGGAGGTTAGACACATGGCCACTGGGATCAACACAATCAGCGGCCTTTGGGCAAGCTGCCACCAGGTGCAACAAACCCATATAGAGGATACACTTCCTACATCCAGAATCTCCACGCATTCCAAGCTGGATCATGAGTTTGCCAGCAGCTTTGGGAAGGAAGGATATTCAGCAAGCGTTTGAGACAGGCCATAGGCTTTGATGTGCTTGAGACAAGATGACCAAAAAGCACTTAAATCATTTGGCTAAACTAGACTTCTCAGCATCTAGACACCATATAAACACTTCCTCTGTGAATCTGGGAAGGACTCAAGTTGGCAGAAGCATAGTGTCCAGTCAAGGGAAGTAATAGTCCCACTCTATTCCATGTGCAGACGAGGGCAACCAAGGTGAACATGGGTTTGGAAACCAAACCTTATGAGGAAGAGGGAGTTGGGGAAGTTTAGGAGACTGAGAGGAGATATGATAGCCATCTTCAAATATATCAAGGGACGTCACATGGATGAGGGAATGAGCTTGCTTTCTCCTGCTCTGGAGGGGAGGACCATCCGAACCAACGGATTCAGGTTACAAGAAAGGAGATTCCAACTAAACATCAGGAAGAACTTTTGGACAGTAAGAGCTATTCAACAGTGGAACAGTCTCCCTCAGGAGGTGGCGGGCTCTCCTTCATTGGAGGCCAGAGCCCAGAGTGGCTGGGGCAACCCAGTCAGATGGGTGGGGTAATAATAATAATAATAATAATAATAATAATAATAATAATAATAATAATATCATCTGTCATGGATGCTTCAGTTGAGATTACTGCCTTGAACTAGATGACCCTTGGAGTCCCTTCCAACTCTACGATTCTATGAGTCTATGCAAAGCATATTTTGGGGGCAGCTGTGAATCAGCAGTGGGCTAAATAAAGTCAGTGGTCTGTCTCAGTATAAGGCAGATTCACATTTCGATAAGCCTCACAGAGGCAAAGACACTCGGGATGCCAATAAACTGCCTCAAAAATAAGCTGTGAGAGTTCTTTTCAGAAGACTGCCTCTGCAGTTTAGCCTTAGTGTAGATTTAGTGCACAAATCCCCCTTACAAAAAACTCAAAGAAGATGTTGTTGTCAATATACTGGTATTCAAAGATGACGGAACCCGACTTCTTCAGGTGCACCGTGTAGATCAAGGAGACGGTGCAGTCGTCCCTGTTTGACTCAATGTAATTCCCACGAGGAGTCCATGACGATCTGAGCAAACATGAGCAGAAACAAGAATTGTTTTACAATATGTTGTTGTTTAGTTGTTTAGTCGTGTCCGACTCTTCGTGACCCCATGGACCATAGGCACCATAAATATCCATCTATCAGGCATATTTAACCCATATGCTACTTAATGATCTGCTGCAGTAAAAATCCTGGGAAAATAAAGACAAGAATATAAAAGAGCTTCTTATCCATCACTTCTCTTTGTCTAGAACAGGGGTCTGCAACCTTTAAGACAAAAAGAGCCACTTGGACCCGTTTCCGAAGAAAAAACAACAACTGGGAGCCGCAAAACCATTGCGACATTTAAAACAAATATATCTCCGGAGCCGCGATCTGACAGCGGGCGGGAAGGTGACGTCGGGACGGTGCGTGACTAATGCACGCACTGCCTCCATGCGACGTCACAGCCAGTACAGCGCCCCCCACAGTGGGGAGTGTGGGGGCGCACAATGCACCTCCTCCCCTCACTAGTATCCGCCCCGGAGCCGCGGCAAAGATGTAAAAGAGCCACATGCGGCTCTGGAGCCGCGGGTTGCAGACCCCTGGTCTAGAAAATATTAAATTTTGCAGCTGATTTGTGTTAGCTACAATTCCTATACAGCGATGACAGGGAAACATTCACTGATACATTAGGAGGACAACAGAATGTTATTCAATTGCTTTTCAAGCTTTCTAGAAATAAAAGACATTTTGCAACTAACATTCTATCAGGAGACCATTTCTCCAAGATGCAGTGGGTTCCTTTTGAAAATTTCCCCTTCCCTGTTGATCAGCTTGGCAGTCTTGGACCTACAAAAATAATATTAAATTGCTTCTCACAGCTACTTCTGAGGTCCAAGTGGTGGTGTCAACTCCTTGAAGGAAGACCACTACATACATTTCTGAGCACCGGGCCCTTTGTGCATTGTTACCATTTCAGTCAATGAGTTGAGACCCCGTAAATTGCATGAGAGCCGCTGGTTCTGCAGCATTATTCCAGCTCAGAGTGCTTGGACCTGGTCAGTGCTAGAAGACCATGTAAGCCACTCTGAACTTAGGAAGAGTGGGCAACAGCCGTAGAGTGGTAGAGTGCCTATTTCTCATGCAAAGGGTGCCAGGCTTAGTCCCCAGCATCTCCCAGCCCGAAACCATGTGGAGCTGCTGCCAGTCAAACAATACTGAGCTGGATGGACTAATGGTCTGACTCTGTACAAGGCGGCTTCCAACATTCCTATGAATATAAATATACCAGAGAAGGGAAAATTTAAAATCAGAGGCACCACTGCACCTCAGTTATAACAGTTTCTCCAGGCCTCTGTGTGCCATGCACACACAGCCCCCCAAGGTCCTTACTTGCCACAGCTGTCTGCTTTGCTCTCAGCCGAGCCCATGGCTGTGTCCATGTAAGTGGCTACATTGGTGAATCCTGCAGGCAGCTCGTCCCATTCATCAAATTTGATCCCACTTCCCAAGGAGTAGGTTCCTTCGGCACATTTACTGCACACCTGGTTCTTCATTTCTAGGTATTCCCCAGAAGCACATGAGAAAGCTGAGGAGGAAAACATGCACAGCTGATTAAGGGCACAAGCAATTGGTCCATTGCATCTTCTCAACAAGCATTCAGCAACCCTCAAATGCATAAAATCACAAATTTGATTGGCACCTGTTTCTCAGATCTGGTATCCATTACAGGCAAGTTGTGTTGACCACAGCACCGATCTGAAAACAAATCTCAATCGTAAGAATTTTATTTCTGTAAACCAATACCTTATTCAACATGGACAGCACACAATATTTGGGTCATCTACATAGTACCATTGACACACCTAGCAAATTATTTTCATTGATCTCACAATGAGGACAGCTTAAACAATGATGAAGAATCTACACTTTTTAATAATAAAAATAACAGAATTGAATGTTCACGGCAGTCCACACACCCCATACAGATTAATTTCTTTGTAGAAAATTGTTGCTTCAAATTGTTCCCTTCAGCCCTTAGAATAGTACAGACTATAAAATTTATTAACGCAACTTCTGACAACTTGCAGCAAAGATACTTAGTTTCACCATTCACAAATGTGCACTCACACCTTTTAACCAAAAGGTGCTTTTAATTTTGCAGCTAAATACCAATTCGTTTTTCATGAATGACCAGAATCTGCTAGTCACAAATTACACCATGTCAAAATGCCAGAGATGCCCAGGAGAAGGAGAAGACAAGCTCTGCAGTCAACATGTTCGATTGTCTTTCGAATCTAAAAGCATCCCGCATCCCCGGAGGCTGCCTTGTGCAACGTGTTGGCCAGACATTCTTCCCAATGCCCATCTAATCTCTGAAGAACCTGCTAGCAAGGAACTACAAGAATGCAGTTTACAGGCACATTCCAACCAAACCTGACTTTCAGGTTTGCCGCACATGCAGTAAAGGATGCCTGCCCCATTCTATGCAGCTAGTCATCCTTGATCTGCAGGTGATTGATCCCTGTGACCTATGCGGTTGTGCAGGTCATCCCCTCCATCAGATGAACACTATGTTCACTATGTCCTCAGGGCTCGTCACTGCTACAGGAGCCTTCATTGCTGCTTCATTACAGTCTCTTTATCAAATGGCCAACTATTTCCACGTTTCACAGGAGAATGCTCTTTTCACGTCACAATGCATATGTCCATGAGCAGAAGTAGCTTGGAGGAAGCCAGCTGCTTGCCTGGTTCAATCTGAGGCTGAGCATGGCTAATGGCAAAATGAATCTCTTTTGACATACGGGACAATCTGTGCAACTTGATTTGTGTTTCAGCTGGCAATTTGTCTATCACCAGAGACCTCTTTCCATGCTGGCATGCCCACCGAGGTCCCTCTGAACACTGTAGCTCAGTTGGGGGAGAGGGCTGGCCAGGCCTGTTGAGCCTCCACATAAGGGCCCAACACAATTGTTATTAACTTATTCATTCAATTTATATACCGTCCTTTATCAAAAGATCCCAGGGCAGTGTACAACATTAAGGGCACATTTTAAGGGCACATTTTATGGAGCACAATAATAAAAACATAACAAACAGCATAATCATGAAATAATCACAGTAACAGTCCCCCGCCACCACAGTTTTAACATCACTCAATTTCTGAAACTCTGTGTTGCCAAGTTACAACCAAGCTGCCTTTGGTGGCAGTTTGCCTGTCCTTGTTAATGTTCTCCTTGAGAAAATCCCGAAACCTTCCAAAGAGCTCCAAAGTTCCCCAGAAGAACACGCTTTGAAAATTCCTGCGTTAAAAGCTGTGGCTCTTCTGTTGCCCGTGTGTGTGTGTGTGTGTGTGTGTGTGTGTGTGTGTGTGTGTTTTCTTGCTTCTTTGCTTGCTTGCTTGCTTGCTATCAATCAACCATTTTGCACTTGAGGAACCCAAATCCTGCAACCTGTAGAAATGTCCTGGGCAAGTGTCAATATTTATGCTGCTTCCGCTCATGGGGTAGCGAACACCCCAGACTTCCCCTGACCTTGAATCGTTTGGGATCAGTTCACAAGACATTCCTCATTCAAGCCTATTGCCCCAATTATAAGGGTTAGAAACTTTTAAAATAAATAAATATTCTCAGGATACTTATTTTCCCCATACCAAATTCCATGGGGGGGTGTTGTGGGGTTTTTTGGCATAGCATCATAGAATTTATCTGGTTAAAGTCAATATAGTACCACTGAATGAAGACACCAAGGAATATCATGAAGCAATAAAGAATTAAACTGGGAAAATTAAACTCAAAATGTTCATATGAATACTATAACCTATAATTTCCTTTTCCTGATTCAGCATGCCAGATCTGAATCATTTCTATGGAGCTTCTTAATAGACCCTGAATTCATGCTTATTTCACCCCATTTATTAGAACTGCCTACACTCTTAGCCTCAACTGAATCTTAATTTTAAAAGGGTGCTGCTAAAATAGTCCAGGCTCTAAAACAGCTCACGTTGAAATTAAGACGGAGGTTGTGGACTTGGACTGAGACTCCTAATCTCAGGGTCGTAGTCTTGAGCTCCACATTGGGCAAAATATTCCTGCATTGCAGGGGGTTGGACTAGATGACTCTGGTGGTCCCTACCAACTCTACAACAAAGTCTACGTCCTCAAAAAAAGTTGCTAAGTAAACTTAACAGTCATGGGATTAAAAGTCCTACTGTGCATCTCATGGTAACTGTTTAAAGGTTAGATTACTGCTCAGGTGATGCTTTCCATCAGCTTTGGCTGGTGTGCTTCTGTCTTAGTAGGGACAGCCTAACTTCTGTTGTCTATGTTCTGGTAACCTCTAGGTTAGACTACTGCAACTCATTATACCTGGGGCTGCCTCTGGAGGCAGTTTGGAAACTTTAGCTGGTGCAGAACTTGGCAGCCAGGTTGTTCATCATGGCAAGACGGTTTGAGCATAATACACCAATCTTGGCCCAACTCCACTGGCTGCCAATCAGTTTCCAGGCCCAAATTAAAGTGCTGGTTTTGACCTATAAAGTCGTAAATGGCTGAGGACCGCAATACCTCCAGGACCACCACTCTCCATATAAAATGTCCCAGACTCTGAGGTCCTTCTCTGTGTGCCTCCTCTATATGAGGCCCAGAGGGTGGCAAGACGAGGCCTTTTCTGTGGTGGCTCCCTGTCTGTGGGATCCTCTTCCCAGGGAGGCTTGCCAGGTGCCTTCATTGCATATTTTTAGGTGCCAGGCAAAAATGTTTCTCTATAACCAGGCCTTTGGCTCCTTAAGCAATATGTATTTTAAATGTGTATTGCTTTTTTATGTACCGTACTTTATGTTCTTCATTTTTTTAGTATTTTTATGTTGTGAACTTATGAACTTAAGGGATTTATGAACAAACAACAGTCAAACTGGCACAGACTGGAGAGAGACTGAACTGCCGTGTGATCCTGGTGCCAGGAAGTCAAAGGAGCAACAAGAACCCAACACTGACATCTCCTACTATCTGGTTCTCCAATATTTCAATACCTTTTCTCATCCCTGCGTTGCAATACACCTGTGGCAAGAGAAAGCCCAGTCCTTTCTTTGGCTGGTCCACCCCCCTCCTTCAAAGGAGAGCTTAGCTCCTCCCCCAGGAATCCAGGGCTCTTGCCCCTATTCCGCCCACCGGCTCCCCATCTCTTGTACATCCTGGGCTATTGTGGTCATTATCCTCTCAAGATAAAACAGCCATCAGGCTCAGCAGCACTCAGCGTGTCCCAGAAATGTACTTAAAAAACCCCACCAAGGTCAGACGCAAACAAGAGCAGAAAACCCTTTGTTGTTAAGCTGGTTGCTGGCGCATTCGAGACCTGACAGAAAGGGGATGCGTTTGCTTAGTCACAGAGCCAGCTGAGCTTGGGAGCTGCAGCAGCCGGACTGTTAACCATTCAGAGCAAGATCAGCTCTGGCTTTAGCTCTAGTCCTACGCAGCAAATACCTGAATGTGAGCACTGCCAGGTCTTCTGAAATAAATATTCACCCCATGAGGTGGTTTTGAACAGAGGAGCATCTGGATGAGGTGGACGTTTCCCACTCAAAATGCACCTTCCCCCCATGGGGGGGGGAAAGTCCAGATACATCTGTCTGAGGAGCAGCAGTTGATGGCAGCGGGGTGGGGGTGGCATTCACCTGACCTTGGGGGGGGGGGGGGACCGACATGGTGCAAACACTGTCAGCAACACCAGATGGGCTCTGCCAGTGCATCTGCCCCATGCCCAGCTCCCGGCCACCTCACGCCAACCTCTCTCACTCTTTCAATCTTAGCCATGCTCATTTATTTTAAAATGTGCAACCCACCTTTTAACCAATGCTTCAAGGCTGGCAAAATAAAACAGCATCGTTCTGGCAAATATTAGCTTTATACTTGCATTAACAAACTAATTTTAAAAATTAAGTTTTTAATCTTGTGCGAGAAAACACCTGCGGACTAGGGTTCATTTAATTATAAACATGTAGAGGAGGCTGTCACTGTCAGAGAATAAAATTTTAGAGAAAGGGGCTGGTTTTAAGAATAGCAAAAACCTAAGAATAACCCACAGAGTAAGTATATTCAAAGAGTAAGAAGCAGCAAACCCCTCTAGATATCAAATGTATCTACAGAATATCCCTACGTGTTTTTCCTTAGAAGGGAGGCCCACTAAGCTCAGTGAGGTTTGCTCCCAAATAAATGGGCATTTGATCACATCCTAAGTCGTGCTTGATTATGTAAGCAACAAAAAACAAACCTAGAAATGGCAAGCTTTACATGAGATTTGTAACAAGAAAGCATCAATACATACTGCATTCCTTCCCTTTGACAGGATCAGGTAAACCAGAACATTCCACGTTTGGGACTGCAACTCTCCATCTGGACCCACTGCTATCACACTCCGTGTATTCAAAGTGGTACTCTGTCTGCAAGCAATAATAATGCTTCAGTTATGATATATTTACATTTCTATTTAATCCCAATGCATCAGTAGAACATCAAAGGGGAGGGAACACATTAATATACGAAATATTGAACTGCCAGTGTCTGGGCGGACATGGATGTGACAAAATGCACAAGGGTCACAAAGTATCAGGACTTAAATGAAAATGCATAGAAAATGAGACTTGGGCCCAAATTTCCTCTAACTGGCAACAAATGTGTCAACTCTGAGAGTATGGGCTTCGCCTTCTGGAAATGAGGCTGCCAACATCCAGCCAGAGGAAGGGGCAGGGCTTGTGAGACAAAATGCTCATGGGCAGGAATGCCATTCAAAGGACTGAGCACAAATACTCAAAGTGGCTCATAAATGTGAGCTGTGATTCCTGCAGTGCAGGGCTGTGACTACATGACTCTTCCAACTCTGCAATTCTATGAGTCTATGATTCTCTTTCAAGAGAAGTGGCCATAATGATGCTGATGAACAAAATCCATATCTATCAGGGACACCATTTCTTAGGAGAGCAATGGGGGACATTTGCCCCGAATGTCACATGTGAAAGGAAAACATCAGCACTGATCACCATTGATCGATAGGCATTGCCATATTGTTGTTGACTGGCCTATTATTATTTTTATTTCATTTATAAATCACTTCCAATGAGGCATCCCAAAGCTATCTACAATGGAATAAACACACACGGTTGCTCACCTCCCCAGTCTCTGAGAGGTGAGAGAGGGGCTCGCAGCATTCACACCCCAAGAGGGTCTTGCTTCTCAGAGCCACATCCTGAGATTCCAGCAAAAACCAGGCATGGCTCTGCCGTCCTGCTTTCCCTGCCTGCAGCCTTGCTTCCAGCTTCCAGCTCATGCAACTCAACTCTTTGTCTTTCTCACTACCAGAAAGTGAAGGGAGGCAGCCCCACCAATTTGTTCTCTGGCACCAAGCCACTTCCTTTGTTACCTTAATGACCCGTTACCTCAGCAGGAAGCTAGCCTGACTGCTCCAGGAATCTGAATCCTTGCTGGATCCAGGAACTAGAAGGGTCTCACCATACAGCCTACTCCACTGAGCTGTGGAATGGACTTCTGGATTAGGGGTGGGGATGAATTTGATTAGGTCCTGCTTTAAATGCTAGCAAATTTCCACCTTCCAAAACATTATGGCAACCCTATAGACATTTCCACTTATCCAAACTTTTGCAATGCAGTTCTCCAACCAAATGATCTTTACAAAAGTGCAAATATTAGGAGAAAGTGGGCATAACAAATGAAAATAACATGCAAAAATACATTATATGTTGAGAAATTTCCTGTAAAAATGTGTCCATTAGTCAAAACTGCCCACGAAAATGTGTTTATTAGGAGAAATTTGCACTAAATGCTAAATAATTCTCACTAGGATTTTAATTTTTTTAATAAATTAAAAATAAAATTGCTACATAAATTTGGAGAACTGAATTCAAAATTAGAGAAATGAAAAACCGAAAGAACTGAAATTGACGTATTCTTCCAGCCCTGCTCCTGACAGGACGGAATCTGCAAGATGGCTCCCCTGCAGAACAGTGATTGGCTGAGGATGTAAGGAAAGAGGCGACTGGTAGGGATCCTGGTCCCAAGCTATAGAGGGCTTTGTACACCAATGGCAGCCCTTGAAGCTCACCCAGCACCTGGTGCGCAGCCAGCGCAATTCTTTCTGCAGCAGCACAATGTGCCTGACTTCGTACAAGCCTCACGGGGAATTTAAATAAAAAAACCAAAAACCTCCACTATAGTGATAATGTCCTTTTGCATTAAATTCACTAAATAAACACCCCTTAGAAACACAAAGTGCAGTTGGTAGCTAACACATCACAGGTTAGATGTAACAAAAAGGGAATCTGAAAGCTCACAAACAAAAATAGCGAGTTGTCCTCTCCGCCTTGTTTCTAGCTTTGCTGGGAAGAGCCCCTTCTTAGACACCCCAGAGGGATGTGATCATCTCAGTTGATGAAACAATATGAAATGCCATGTAAAATGAATCCAATAAGCTTATTGAACAGAGTTTCCATTGCAGAGAGAGAGAAATATCGACACATTGTTTCTTATGATAAACATGGATGCTTCCAGAAGGGTTTACAATGCCTATTTAGTGGGGGGGGGGGGGTCCTTCTCCAACCGAGGAAGAAAATGACATTGATTCA
The DNA here is from genome assembly GCF_964188315.1 of Podarcis muralis. Taxonomy (NCBI): domain Eukaryota; kingdom Metazoa; phylum Chordata; class Lepidosauria; order Squamata; family Lacertidae; genus Podarcis; species Podarcis muralis. The sequence continues at coordinate 3,274,835 of NC_135664.1, read as the reverse complement.
TGATGTGAGAGTTGGAGTTGGAGAATAGAAGGGAAGATGCCTACAGTAAAGGGACCAGCAGGCAAAGCAGTGCTTCCCTCCTTTCCCCCTTCAGTAGCAAGGCAGAAGGCAAATCTAGGTTGCAACCTGCCGGCCTTTCCTCTCAGCTATGGTGAGTCTGAGGTGTAATGCTAGGAGCTGAAGGGGTCTTTTTCTAGTGAAAACCAAACTAAGAGTTAACCTGCATAATTTTCTTAATGGAAGGCTGACATTTTTCCAAGTATTCCAGGAAGCATACCAAAATCAATTTGTAAGATTCAGCTGAAAAGGTTAACAGTAACACAGAGAGCAAGGCCAAAAATAGATAGATGTTCATTTCCAGATAGCTTCCACGATGCACTGCCTTGTACTCTTCTGACAGTGAAAAGGTATCTGTGTCGTCCAACAATGTTGTAAGAATTTCTCAAGCACACAACGTAAGAGGATCTTCCTTCACCTAAGGAAGGCCAGATACAACTGCAGCAACTGTACTAATCTTGACATTATAAGACCACCTAAGGATGAAGGGGGGCACAGTGGCATAGGGTGGGTTGTCAGCACCCGGGGCAAGGCAAGTAATTTGCGCCCCCCTAACCCGTGGATTTGCGCCCCCTAACCCTAACCCCCAGATGTTGCGCCCGGTGCGGCCAGCCCCCCCTGCACCCCCACGCTACGCCACTGGGGGGGCATCACCCCTTTTGCTGCTCTGGTGCCCTGCTTGACTGCACTGAGCACACTCCTTCTGCGCCATAAATGGTGATAATCTGCTCCATCCCCCTCTGACAACCACTTGGCTCAGCAGGACAGTTTTATAAATGTTCTCCTTCCAATCGTTGCAATTTGTGTTTCTTCAACAATAGCAACGATTGGAAGGAGAACATTTTATGCTTCTGTACTGACTTGGGGGGGGGGGACGACCCTGGCTACACATTATGCAACACTGACCAGCGGGGACAAAATGCAAGCATAGCTGTGGTACTGATGCATATTCCACTGAAAGGAATATGAGGATGGAAGATTTTGCCCCACTGGTCATGCATAACGGACGAGGCTAACATTGGATCAGGATGACCTTCTTACTGCTGAGTGCTGGAAGGCCAAGGGCCACAGGCACAAATTGCCTCTTGCATCCCCCCCCCCCCCCAATATCAGAGTGACAGCAATGGGAGCCACATCATCTCAGCCACATCATCATCACACAGTAAAGTCTGACTTGCTCCAAAGCACCATGACATCATCATGCTCACTTCACAACCCACAATGCACCGTGCAGTAAGGGCACCCCTTTGGTGCTAAAGCTGCACAGGAGGAGGGGAAACAATACCGGTGAAGTGACATGGGGAAATACTGGAAGAGTGGAAAGCCGAGAAGTTTTGCACCACCCACAGCAGACAAACGTTTTTGCATCAAAAATCAAGCCTTCTGGAAATTCAGCACAGCACAATCTGCTCTGGCAGTTGAAGATCAGCAGAGATTAGCTAAGCGAGATAAACAGATACTGAGATCCACCTGCTAGCTGTGCCTCCTTCCCTAGCCGTATTGGTGTCAGGGCAAATTCCTCCACTTTTCCTTGCCTGTGAAGAGGCACCTTTCAGGAGCTCTCAACAATTAGAGCTTGTGTATGTGTTGTGTGGCGAGTGGAACATGCAGCCAGGCTCAGATAACTGATACCATCACTGATACACCAGGAATTGCACAAGAATGTACCGGTAATTCCACACACCACTGTCAGGGAATAAGCCTCCTCCAGCTTCCTGGACTCTGCTCAGTAACGATGCAAGCATCATCTTGGTTCTGATTCCTGCTATCAACATTCCTGTTGAGCTTCTAATAGTGTGTTTTTAAACAACTTCCGAGCATTCTGGAGAGGTCTGACCCTGTTGCCTTTGCCTTTCAGCAACTTCCTTTTTACACAGGGCTGGTCCATCCATGAGGCATGGAGAAGGGACTGCCTCAGGCAGCAGGATACACTGGGGCAGCAGATGTTGATGTCAATCTTCCTTTTCCGCTTGTTCCTAATGTAGATCTTCTTCACCCCTTTTTCCCTGGGGGCCCCCCACAATTTTGGGGTCTGCCTCAGGTGCCAAAATGTATTGGGCTGGCCCTGTTTTTCCCAATCCTTTTGGGGGACTTCTCTCTTTTGAAGTGAAATATGTCAAATGTGTCAGATTTTTTTGGCAAGTGGCCATTTACACCATTTTACATCCATTTACACCATTTTACATCACAGGGTGGCGCTGTGGGTTAAACCACAGAGCCTAGGGCTTGCTGATGAGAAGGTCGGTGGTTCAAATCCCTGCGACGGGTTGAGCTCCCATTGCTCTGTCCCTGCTCCTGCCAACCTAGCAGTTCGAAAGCATGTCAAAGTGCAAGTAGATAAATAGGTACCGCTCTGGCGGGAAGGTAAACGGTGTTTCTGTGCGCTGCTCTGGTTCACCAGAAGTGGCTTAGTCATGCTGGCCACATGATCTGGAAGCTGTACGCCGGCTCCCTCGGCCAGTAAAGCAAGATGAGCGCCGCAACCCGAGTCGTCCGTGACTGGACCTAATGGTCAGGGGTACCTTTACCTTTTTACCTTTACCTTAAGGCTGGGTTGCTTCTTGGCCCTGCTAGAGGAGGGCTAGGGAAGCCTCTTTCCATCCAAAGTCCACATTCACTCAGGGGCAGGCTTCAAGGAACTAGAGGCAAAAACTAGAAATGTCTGCACATGCGATACTTTAGTATAGAACTCAGCTCACAATGCCACACAAAGATTTCTCTACACTCATTTCTCCACCTTCCAACCTGGCAAGCCAGAGACGTCAAGGACACATGGAAAGAGGGCTGCCAAGAGACGTGGCCTGAGCAAATGGGAGTGTGGATATGGGCTCTCCATGGACTGGAGAGAGAAGATGGAGGGCCACATTTGGCCCCTGAGCCTGAAGTCCCCCCCCCCTTGCACTATAGAGTGTGATGGACTCTCAGGAAATAGCTTTTCTACAAGATAGATAAGTACTATTGTTCAAGTGCAAACACTAAGAACAACATAATGGCTCTCATCTTGCCTATCTTGTAATCACTGTAGAACAAATGGTTGAAAGCAGGTAATTTTCCTCCTTCCCTCTGAAGAGAGGACACTTCACTTCTCATCTTGCAGATAAGACATTTTCCCCTTAACCTGATTAACTGCTTAACAGCATACAGTGCTATTAAAAGATCTCCTCGGCTAAAAGGGGCTTCCATAATCTTTAGAGACACGGGTGTGATCTATATTTACATGTGAACAGGAATTAAACGTACAAAAAAAAAAACACTACACTAAAGCTTCTTTAAGAAAAGAACAAAAGGAGGATTATGAGATGGGGGGAGGGATATAACCCGGTCAAATGCTCTAGTGATCTTTTCTAACTAATTAGGCTGGAGGCAGAGAGGAAACACTCTCTCCTCCTTTATTCTGACAGAGATGTTGAGACCATCGCTGGAGTTTTTTTAAAATGCAAATAACCCAATAAGTTGGTCAGTTTATTACTATATGTGATGACAGCAACAAGAGCAAAAAGTGGAAAGACAAAGAAATACCAACCAAGGAAGACTGGCAAACAAATTGACAGAAGTTTAACAATGAAAATTAAAGATCAGGAGGAGTCAGTGTCTAGGGAGGAGTGGAAAGCTTATGTAGAATATTTGAAGGAATATAGTAACCAGATTAATATGCAAGTAGGATTTGAACTGTAAACAGCAGTGAAAAATAATTTAGATACTGTTAGGATACTCTGCTGAACATGATAATATATTATGAGGTGTCTTGTCTTGTCTGGTTAAAGGAATGGTTGTCTTTAAGGAATCCATATATTTTAGACCTAGAAGGTCACGAAAACAGTTTTGGTTGGCACGCATATGGCACGTGGTATGGGAAGACAAAAGTACACAGATGCTTTTTGAAGCGTATAATTAGGAAAAACCTATATAGAATATGAGATAAATATAAACAGCTTTTGGAAAACAAACACCACTTTGGCTCTCACCATTAGAAGCCATAGAGGTGAAACAGAAAAATATGACTGAGAATTGGGTGACCTATAGAGATTTACTAAAGGAGGAGGGTAGTGAAATTAAATTAAAAGAGTTTGAAGAGTTACAAGGAAGGTTAACAACTTGGTTACAGTATCAACATCTGAATGAAGTGTTTAAAATAAAGAAAATCTTCCAATTAAAGAGAAACCTGCTAGAATGGCCCTCGATGGCCCTTGTGGTCTATTCCAACTCTATGATTCTATGACTTTGGAGAATCAGACATGTTGAATGCAATGGATATTGGTCATAATATTGCAATAGAGGCATGGGAGCAATCATGGAATAATGATATAAAGTTTATAGCCTGTTATAATTTGAGGGGAAATTATGTGAAAATGATGTATAGATGGTACTTAACACCTAATAGGCTAGCAAAAATGTACAAAACTGAATTGAGTACTTGTTGGAAATGTTAAGAAAAAGAAGGTACCTTTTTCCATATGTGGTGGACTTGCAATAAGGCAAAAGTCTACCGGGAAATGATAGATAATGAATTTTTTAAATGTTTAAGTTAACCTTTATTAAGAAAACAGAGGCTTTTCTTTTGGGAATAATGGGATTAGAGTTACCTAAGCAAAATAAAAAGGTATTTATGTATGACCACTGCTGATAGAATGTGATATACCGGAAGAACAAGAAATCAAGAAGATAAAGTTTTTAAGAAAGAATGGAACTCATTTATAGCATAAAGTTATTGTAAACAAATTAAGACATTAGCAGGGTTAATGTAAACAATGCAAAGTAATAATAATAAAATAATAACATATACTGTATTGGCCCGAATATAAGCCTCACCTGCAAATAAACTGCACCTTTAAAATTTGACAGCTTGGGGGAGGCTTGGGAGCTGCGGACAGGAAGAGTGCCGTTCCCCGCACTCCCAGGGTGCTCTCAGGGGGGGGTCATGCCGCTTTGCTGGCAGCCTTCCCCTCCCCTTCCCCCTTCGCTCCAGCAGCTCAAGGGAGGCTTTGGAGTGGTGGGTGGGCTGCGCGCCCTTGCCCCACGCTCCTGGGCTGCTCTCGGGGGGGGGGGGAGCTGCGCCACTTTTCCAGCGGTGTAAGGTTGCAAATAGGGACGCGGGTGGCGCTGTGGGTTAAACCACAGAGCCTAGGACTTGCCGATCAGAAGGTCGGCGGTTTGAATCCCCGCAACGGTGTGAGCGCCTGTTGTTCGGTCCCTGCTCCTGCCAACCTAGCAATTCAAAAGCACGTCAAAGTGCAAGTAGATAAATAGGTACCGCTCCGGCGGGAAGGTAAACGGCGTTTCCGTGCGCTGCTCTGGTTTGCCAGAAGTGGCTTAGTCATGCTGGCCACATGACCCAGAAGCTGTCTGCGGACAAACGCCGGCTCCCTTGGCCAGTAAAGTGAGATGAGCGTCGCAACCCCAGAGTCATCCGTGACTGGACCTAATGGTCAGGGGTCCCTTCACCTTTTTAAGGTTGCAAATATAAGCCACACTTTAACTTTTCACGATCAGAATTTTTTGGGGGGGGGGGAGTGCCGCTTATATTCAGGCCAATACTGTATAAAATTTTGGTATAATTTGTATATGCAGTAAATTAAAATATAAAGAAGGAACCACAGAAAGAATGGGAGGGTAGTCAAAATAAGAGAATGATTGTGATTTATTTTTATTTTGTATATTGTAAAAGCTTATAAATAAATTTATTTTTAAAAGATATTAAGTTAGGATGAAAGTGGGATGTTATGTAAGTTACAATATGCAGCAGGGTAAGGGAAAATAAGGAAACCATGGAGGGATGGAGGGGAAGTTCACATGTACTAGAAAGAACAGTGAAAATTAAATATGTAGTGAGTGTTTGAAAATTCTAAATAAAATAGTAAGAAAGAGAGACCAGTTGCATGCCACAAATTTGTTATGTGCTCAGCAAATCAGTCCAGTTTCCCCAAGTCTATTTTACATCTGCACAGACCAATGAGATCTCAAGAGAAATGAAACCGTCAATTGGTATTAACCATCTCAGCTAAATGGAAAATCCATGTAAAAGGCAACATACCTCTGCCTGCCAGAGGCTATGGAGAAGCAACAAAGGGAGGTCAGCCTTGCTCCATTCACCTGTTTCAGAGCTATCTGAAGTTCACATTATGGTGGCACTGGCATTTTCACTAACTGGTGCCACACCCCCTTTGCAAAGAGGGTTGGAAGTGGATTTGCACCAGTGCCACAGCCCTGACCTTAAGCTCGGAGATACGCCTGCTGACCCCAAGGCTACCCAGCATATGCCTCGGAAACTGGTCTGGGCTTCTAATGCTGAGCCTGAGGCTGGTGACCAGGGGTCCATTTCTGGGTTTGTCCCCTGCCTGAACAGCAGGGCTCTTTTGCCCCCTCCACTCCCCCAGGAAGACCTGATCTTTACTGCTGAATCAGAGCAAACAACCATCTGCAGAAACCCTTATTGACGTTTGCTCCGTTTCAGTGGCAAAGAGTGGGTTTCCTTGGGGGAAGTCAGTGGGACAAGTGTAAGTGTGGGCAAGCCCTGAGTCTGGACTTGGCAGACAAGAACCTGCAGAACTGGAGCCAGAACCCTGGGGAGCACTTTTCCCTGAGCCCAAGGGCCTTCAGCACTGCTGCTCCTGACACATGGGAGTTACTCAGGTGGGAGAAAAGAGAAGTGGTGTCTGTTCCTGTAAGAATCTCCATTCTTCAAACTTAGGAGGGTTGCACTGGAGGCAAATGTTCAAGGGCCTTAGTGGAGTCCCTCTCCCCCCCCCCCCCGGGCTTTGTTGGAGCCAGTAGGCACAAGGAGCTGTCCATGGTGCTGCAATGACCTTGCTGCTTTGTGTCCTGTGCCTGCCTGTCTTGTTACAATGCCTAATGGGTACCAACTAACAAAAGATCAGAAAATATTCATTGTACTTGTATATAATTATCACTTATAGCCTCCCAGAAAATATATGTAATGAGTGACATATAAATCTCATTAATAAATAAACTGACTTTTGAGTAACTGTCCTGAGTTTGCGGGGGGGGTAAACAGGACTAGACTGAATTCTTAAAGGAAATGAGTGTCCCAAATCACAGTGTATATAAAGTTCCCTCTAAACACATTATGTTTTATGAATGAAGCTCCTCTGGTCAGTTACAGGGACAAGAGCCAATGGCAGAAAACGAAAAATGTCTCATACAAATTTCAAGCGGAAGGAAAATCTAGATGTGAGCAATTAAATCACTCTAATACAAAGCACAGTAACCAGCTATTGATTACCTATGCCTCATTTTTCATGCCACACAGGTTTTTAAGGCAGCTCATACATAACATGCTATTTATGCTTTGATCCTAGCCACATTCAAGTGATTTGTAGATTACATTTTCATTTGGGCAAGGGAGCCTGATATAACAAATCTAAGGATATAAATAAAACAATATCAGCTCTGGCTGTGAACTACAAATCAGTTCAAGAGAACACTTCAGCCTGAACTCATTTTAGCCATATTGACATTTATAGGACTAAATCAATTTAAATCTTTCAAAACAAAAACGGGGGGGGGGGGGGTTGGGTCTTAATGGTGATGCAGGGCTGATGCCAAAAACAGCTGGTCCACATCTAACTCTCCCAGCTCTCCCTATAATGTCACCACAGCCTCCCCTCATGGCTTTTCTTTGCTGCTACACCTGATCCCTAGATGCTGATGGTGTGAGAGTGCAAATGCACAACAGGGTGAATGACACCATGGCATGGGCAAGTGTGGCTGGACATGACAGAGGAGTGGGGAAGAGCCCACGGCAGGGGTGTCATTTGGGGCTACATCCCCACATCATGTCTAATGTTTGGTGCTACTCTACTGACGTCTGGGATCAGGCTCAAGACTGGAATTCTGTTGCATCGGTGCAACTTTATGAGCAGCAGCTCAGGATGGTACAACCCATGTAAATGAAAAGATGATGTGGAAAGGGCCAGGCAAAGACAACTGCAACACCTCGGCCAGTCCTCCTCAGCCACAGAATAGGCTTCCTCCTTTCCCCACAAAGCCACATGTTAAACCGGAGGGGGGGAGCTGTGGCCCCCCAGATGTGGTCCAACTCCAACTCCTGTCCACCCCAGGCAGCATGGGGGATGGTCAGGGCTGCTGGGAGTTGTAGTCCCGCAACATTTGAAAGGCCTTGGGTTCCCCATCCCTGCATTAAGCAAAGCCCTCACCAGCTCAGCTTCCACATTCATCTGCCACAAAATGACACATTGACTGAGAGCATCCCAGAACATTCCTCAGAGTGCCATAGCCAATCATTTCTACATTCAAGGCAGGCTCCTGATTTTATACTTCTCTGGCTAAGATGGACTTCCCCTGCTGCTCTATAATAAGACAGCTCAAAAGGTGCTACATGAAAATCCACTGTCCGTCACACATGCCCTCAGCTTTCTGCTCTCCTGCTAGCAGGATTCAACTGCCAAAGATGCTTTAATGCATTAGGCTGTGGACACACAGCCAGAGATCAAGTTGTCTTATACAAGATCAGATGACTTGTCCATCTAGCCCAATACTGTGTACACTGACTGGCAGTGGCTCTCCAGGATCTCAGGGAGGTCCCACTCATCACTGGTTACCTCATCCTTTTCACTGGAGATACCAAAGATTGGGACCTACTGCAGACAAAGCATGTGCTCTACCTACTGAGCCATCGTCCCTTCCCAGCTGCAGGGATGCCAGAATGAGAAATCACAGTGATGCCACTCAGCCTGGTCTGATGCTCTCATTCAGACACTGACCAAGCCAGTATTTGGCTTTTCCAGCTTCCTTTTTGTGAACATGCCTAATTATCCCATTCAGTAAAGAGAAGCTTGCAAAATGACAACCATCAATATATTCCATTATCTTTAATATGCATTTTGAATCCATTTCCAGTTTGCAATGAGGGCAGGATACCAGAGGTACCCTCCTTACGCTGCTAGTTTCTTGGTATGCTCACAGGGAAGGCAAATCAGGAATCTTGCTGTCAGGGCCAAAAGTAGGAAGCCCATCTCCCGATGTTTTCATTTTTACCTAAAAGCAGCTAACCACTCTCCCCTGCCAATTCTGCAATCTAAAACTCTTCCCCTCCAAAGGTACTATTAGCCTCATACCAGTGCCTGCATTTTTTTTCTGCTCTGAGGCAAATAGCTTTGGATGGGAGAGGAATCACATCAGCAAAAGACACTGGGCAGAAAAAGGCATCCTGTGGCCCTCCAGAAACTCCAGCTCGTTTCAGACGCAGCCAGGATGCCAATATGATGGGAGCCGTGAGGGACACGGGTGGCACTGTGGTCGAAACCACTGAGCCTCTTGGGCTTGCCAATCAGAAGGTCAGCAGTTTGAATCTGCATGACAGGGTGAGCTCCTGTTGCTCTGTCCCAGCTTCTGCTAACCTAGCAGTTCGAAAGCATGCCAGCACAAGTAGATAAATAGGTACCGCAGTGGCGGGGAAAGTAAATGGCATTTCCGTGCACTCTGGTTTCCATCACATGCTACCCACTGACCCAGAAAGCTGTCTGTGGACAAATGCTGGCTTCTTTGGCCTGAAAAGTAGATGAGCGCCACACCCCATAGTCAAGTTTGACAGGGGTCCTTTACCTTTACCTTTTGCTTTTATGATGGGAGCTGTGATCCAGCGTCATCTGAAGGGCACAGCTTCCTCCCCCCGGCACAGAGGAAAGGTTAACCCTGACTTCCCCAGTGCTGCTGCTCTCCTGCTGGTGTTCTGGGAGGTGGGTTGGCATGGAGACCTTTCGAGTGCCCCAGGAGACCATATGAGCAGCAGCACAGCACAGCTCTAATGAATGAGATGGTCCCACTTTTCTCTCCTTCCTTTGGGTTCATCTGCACTGTTGCCATCTGGTCATAATTGGCATGGACAAGTCATGTTTCAGGCCATGCCCATAACAGAGTAAAGCAAAGTTACTATGGACGGAGACCCAAGAAGAGAACAAGGCAAAGGAGATGTGCTGCCATGTAGAGAGATGAGAAACCTGTGGCCCTGAACGCCGGCCATGCTGTAATGGGAAGCTAATGGGAGCCAGAGTCCAGCAACATCTGGAGGGCACCAGGTTGCCCATAGCTGGCACCCAGCCCACCAACTGTATTAACCTGCTAGCCTTTCAAGGAGTCCACACATGTAGGGTGGCTACAACATGACTGCAACCTTAAGCGATCATTTGCATGTGTGCAGTAGCATCCCAAGAGCAACCTTCCAACACTGGCATCCCTGGGCAGGACTGGGATAGCGGACAGGTCAGTGTCGGCACACCAGCAGTGCACGCACACAGCCTAGACCATTCTGCTGCCCTACCCCAAAGTCCCACCCAGGAAAGCCACATTCACAAGCTAAGAGTTAGCTTTTCCCTAAAGGATTGCACAAAGTCACAGATAGTCTTTTCATCTTAGGCTTCCCACAATAGAGTCATATTGCAAGGAACTTTTAGAACTCTTGAAGAAGTAATCAAAATGTAATTCTGTCTATTGGAGTGAAAATTAATGGCCAGACATCTTTTTACACAGAACCAAACTTCCACCCAAGTTTTGTGCCTGATCTGCACTTCATTGACTAATTTGTAGAGCAAAACTTAAGTTATTCAGTGGTTTTGTGCTTCCCTAATTTTGACACAGTTTTCAGCTAAAACAAAAACAACTCCCCAGTACTGAAATATTTATTTATTCAAAATATTTGTCTCACAGCCTTCATTGCAAAGAAATAATATAAAATGCATTTTTAAGGGAAAACACATTTGTAAAAATGAATGCTTTGAGAGAAAATAAGTTGCAAAATAATATTTAAATAAATGTTCAAATGCAGAATTCCACACTTTTTTCAGGAAGAGAGATCACAAATTAACATGGAAAAAGAAAAGAATGGAATTATGAGATTGAACACATGCAAAAGTGAAATAGACTAGATCCATCTAGGATTCATCCACGGCTAGAGTAAACCACCTCTAAACCTTCCAATACAACTGCAAATTCCTACTTTTAAAAAGTGTGTGACAATATTATTTGAAGCTCTTCATAAAGCTTCATCATTTCATGGTGCTAGTATCGGGATGTCAGAATTTTGTAAGCAAAAACCTTCTAGGGTTTAAACTTCAGCACTGAGCTAAAGCATGCAGAATTAAAATAGTGTAACCCTCCAACAGTCCTCAGATGAAAATAGAGACATTTCTCACTCTTCCCAAGTGACCCTCTTCAACCCCCCATTCCCCCTCCCCCTGCAAAGCATATCCTACCAGAAAAAGGGCAAGTGCCAAAACATGCTCTCCACCCTCCTGAGAAAACCTCTCAATTCTGATTTTATTTTATTCTATTCTTTGGTAGATTTGCAAAAAGTCAAAAACCCACCAATAAATAAATTTTAGAAAGGGGCAAGATTAGACACGGATGCACAAAGCATTTTTTTTTAAAAAAGCAAGACTCCTTGCCCTCTGCTTTGCTTGCCCTTCCTTCCCTCCCAGGGCAGCCCTGCTCTCTGCCTGCCCCTCAGAGCCAGTGCGGCCGCAGCCTCTCCTCCTCCTCCTCCTCTCCTGCTCTCCAGCAGCTGCTATGAGCTGCCCAAGCGAGGAGGACAGAAAGGCCATGGGATGCTCGCTCACAGCCACCACCACCATGGTCGTTGCTTGGTTCAACTTCTTCCCCGAGCTCGTGGTGGTGGTACTGGTGCTGGCAGAGGAAATAGGGACGTTCCAGGACCAAATCAGAAGGCAGGATGACTTCCGGATTCCTGGACCATGCCTGGAAATTCAGGACACTATGCACAGCGGCTCTGCACAGCACTGAAAACGGTGCTCTATTCCTCATCAAATCTAGCAAGATTTATCCTCACAAATAAGATCCTGCCATGCTCAGCTCAGACCGCCTGTTCCAGCACAGGCTCCCTTCACCCCAACACTGTCAGCAGCTTCCTCCTGGCTTTGTCTGTTAAAGCAACTTCTGTTCCCATAATTAGTTACTTCCTGTTTACTCGTGGAGCTATAACATGCCTAATTGGGTCTTAGTTGATCCCTGTTGGAGAAAGGTAGTTAATGACGGCTTTCTTCTTGGCAGCCAAAGCAGTTCCTCATTATCCACCAAGTACACACTAATGGTTAAACAGGAAAACGCATTGTAAGAAGCAGTCTGCTGTTATGCCAGTTGTCAAAATCTAATCTAATTTCTTTGCATTTTATTTGCACAGACAGAAGGTTCATGGGTACCACTGAAAAGCATTTTGCAAGGGATGGGGAATGCACCCTAATTTGAGTGTTTCCCCTGTGTCAGGTCCCTAACCTGCCATTTGTGAACAGTGTTTGTCTGTCATTCATGCATTCATTATGCAGATGCAAAATGCTCAGCTGCTAATTCCCTCAATGATGGGAGGACACAGTTCCAGCCAACTTGGAGGAGAGACCATGGCATGTGTGTGACGTCACATGCATGATGTGCACATGTGATGTTATGTGGTGGGAGGAGGCCACAAGGCCTGCCATAACCATGTGGAGGCCCAGCGGAGTCTATCACAGCCACGGTGAGGCCCAGCTAGGTTCAACAGGAAGGCCAAACAGGCCCCAACATAGCTGCGGGTAGCCCTGGCAAGGCCTGTTGCAGCCAAGAGAAGGCCTGATGGGACCTGCCAAACCCCTAAAATTGGAAGGGTTCAGCCCCTTAAGGTAGAGCCTATGAAGGAAGAAGACAGTTCAAGAGAAATGTATTATTCACTCCATTCATGTTTGGCACTGAAGTTAAACAAAAATGCTTTTCAAGCTACAGTTAGCCATTAACATCCAAACAAGGAACTGCGGCTTAATATCAGCTGACTGCCAGGATCTTAAATCAACTTCAGCCTGGCAAGGAAGGGAGGAAGTGAAGGAAGCTGATGGTGCTGTGGCTTCTTCCTGACTGCTAAGCTATGGTTTATCAGGCTGGGCACTGAGCTTTGAAGTTGTCCCAGTGGTTGTATACAGTTACCGGTAATCAAGGGCCAATCTCAGCCTTCAAGTTTCCATACCCAATCACTAACAGGCACAGCTCTTGTTAGGCCCAAAGAAGTGACAGAAATCAAGCCATTTTATGCCTCAAAGGAGTTTCAGAGATTTGCAGTTTACTGATCCCCTGGTCTCCCCACTTCTGTATGTATGAGGAGCAGCTGCCCTTCATCTGCCACTGCATATCATCTTGGCAAAGTGCAAGGCTCCCTGCGGTTTCTGCAGATTACAACCTTCCAAATATTCGCCTTTACAAGCATTGTTGCTGCATCAGCCCACTGCTATCTTGGAAAATCAATCAGTAGAGCGCAAGACTCTTAATCTTGGGGTTGTGGGTTCAAGCCACAGTTTGGGCAAAAGATTCCTGCATTGCAGCAGTTGGACTGGACCTCATGGTCCCTTCGGACTCTACAATTCTGTTTCTAGGAATAAGCAGCAACTCCCCTGTAGGAAGGAACAGTGGACTGAGACAGGCAGGCAAACAAGACTGGACTGGACTGTCCTTACTTCTTCAAAGGACCTTCAGCCACCAACTGCCTTATGAGCAAGGGAGGGAGGCAAAGACAATACTGTTAAAAAGTGGGGTAGCTCCCCTTCTCTCTCTGCCGAGTGGTGGCAAGAGCCCATGAGGTTCCAGGCACACACCCAGGGTCTGTGTTCCTTTGGAAAACTGAGACACAGCGGAGACTCTCATAGCTTTAAGAAATATGGTTTATTCACCAATTTGCACCTTCAGTCTGCATAGAGGGAGTCCAGATCTTACAGCATGGTCCTTTCAAGTGGGACATATTTGTATCTTTCTCCTTCTCCAAGAAGTTCAAGGTGGCACACTTGGGATTACTAATTTTATCCTCACAACAACCCTGCTTACGTTAGGTAGGGTAAGGGCTCATCCACACTTGTGCTTGTCCCCCACTGCCGTGCAGCTCTGAAGTCCAAGGCATCTCTCCCAGCCAGCCTTCAGCCAGCCTCCCCAAGATGGATCCCAATCTTTTCTTCCCCCTTCTTCTTCCCAGCACTCCTTGCTAAAGACTCTCTTTTCCTGTCACTTTGAACCCAACCCCATCACCACGGCACCTCTGGGTTGAAGTCAAACCACTGTGTTGGCAGTACCAAAGTCACCTCCTCAGGGTGGCAGACTGGGCAGTGTGTCTGGAGGTCCTGAGCTGCCCAGACAATAAGACTCCCCTCTTGGCCTTGCTGATGGGGTCCAAAGGAAAGCAGAGCAATACACTGTGTACCAGCTGGGCTGCAGGAGTTGCCTGAAGGAGGCATACAAGGTGCCATCCAACCATCTTACGGACTCTGCTCCAGATCCATGTAGGGTTTACTCCTTAGCCTTTTCTTCTCCCAAAGATATCCTGCAAGGCAGCCTTGAACTAAATTTGGCACAGAATGCCTCATTCGTAGTGCTGTGGCTGTATATTTTATTGTTAAAAGCTGCTGCAGAGGCACATAAAACCATGGCAATTGGAAAGGGAGATGTAAATTTTTCTTGCCTCTGCAAGTGCCTAAACCCGAGTCACCTATGAGAGCTTGGCTTCCAGGACCAATAGCCACTGTGGGAGTGGGATTCTCATTGGGACCATGGCAGGGTCTCACTGAACCATGATCCAAACAAAAACCAGGGACCCTACAGCACCTATGGCACCATGTGGGGTGCTTAGTTTCATATGTGGCCCTCGGACCTCCTACTGGGTTCATGGCATAGGCAAGATTCAGCCCCAAGGACCTAAAGGGCCAATATCCAGCCATGATGCTCTAGTAACATAGGCGCTGTGCCACAACAATACCTATCATCTAAAGAGCTCTACTAGATCAGGTAACGGTAAAGGTAAAGGGACCCCTGACCGATAGGTCCAGTCGTAGATGACTCTAGGGTTGCGGCGCTTATCTCGCTTTACTGGCTGAGTGAGCCGGCGTACAGCTTCTGGGTCATGTGGCCAGCATGACTAAGCCACTTCTGGCGAACCAGAGCAGCACACGGAAACGCCATTTACCTTTCTGCTGGAGCAGTAACTACTTATCTACTTGCAATTTGACATGCTTTCGAACTGCTAGATGGGCAGGAGCTCAACCCATTGTGGGGATTTGAACTGCCGACCTTCTGATCAGCAAGCCCTAGGCTCTGTGGTTTAACCCACAGTGCCACCAGCATACTATTCTCTCAATGACCAACTGAGAACTTGGGGGGCAGAAACTGAAGAAGCAACAATCACATTTCTTCTGTGTTCCTTCTCCTAAGTGTTTGTGTTTTGGCTTTGGTTTTGCAATGTAATTTTGTCAATGGCTTTAATTATTGGTTTTATGGTAAGCTGTTTTAATTACTATATTGATTGGAGCATCCCCTGCTCCCCTGCATCCCTATGGGGAAGAATTTAAATGTTTAAAATAAATAAAGATGCTAGGGGTGAATAGAGATGTATTTGCGATAACATTAAACTACTAGTTTAGTTCTGATAGGATCCTGCCACTCTACTCTTCCAACATGACCAGTGACCATGTAACAAAGGTCCACATTCCCTTCTGGGCAACTTGGGGATGGGGGCGTGCCAGTGGTGGGTGGGGCCAGAGACAAAAGTGGCTGGAGCACAGATATAAATATTACCTTTGTGCAGGAGGCTAGTTTCTACAAACACTCATGCATCTCTTTCTATACACCATCCAGGCAATTGAGAGCCATGGTAAGAGTTCAATAATAAATTCCAGCATGTCAACACCATGCAAGAAGGATGTGAGGCAAGGGCAATGGGGGAAAGGGAGGCAGCCACGGAGTGGGGAATGACCTGGAAAGAGTCCCAAGGATCAAACAGAGAGGTCTGGAGAGACACACTCAGTCCCCAGGCCTGAAGCTTACAGCATTAAATTATTCCTCCTCTGAAATCCAGCAACTGACTGGTGCATCCTCTGTGCCACTTGAAAGGGTATTCACTGGTAGAAAATAGTTGGATGGGCTGCTCTTTTCAAAGTCAGAATGCTTCCTTACATGCTGCAAAGGACTGTGGAAGACCCTCCTTTTCTTCTCTGTCTGGGAGCAAAGCTGAGAGAATAGCATTTAGTTGTTCTCCAGCGACATGGCCATGTGGACTTCCCAGAAGCAAAGTAAACTCTTGCTGTTCAGGGAAAAGCAGCTGAGAAGGCACACTCACTTCTATTAGACCCAGGCTATCCACATCTGTATGTGCAAGAAACACTTCTCCATACTGAACTCCACAAAGTGTTCATCTATATGGATTGGAATGCAGATCGTGACACCATGTCAAGGGCAGCGGTTGTCATCTCTCTTATTCCAGTCAGTACTAAGGAGGCAGCACAAGGTTAATACAGTCCAGACAGGTAAGAAAAACAAGAGGAAGAAAGTGAGAGAACATACCAAAGAGCTGATTGTCTCAATGCAGGGATTCCTGTGCTGTTTACAAAATCTTCCACTACCCTGCATCACTTTTCCTGTTGGAGATGCAAATGCATTCCACAAACCGAAACAAAAAAGCCATATTTTTATCAGCATTAATTTTTTGTGAAATAATTATTGATTTTTTAAAAAATCCTCTCCCACAGGATTACCTGAAATGCAAGGTAACCCATTTGTATTTTTCTCCTTCTCCAAGAAATTCAAGGTGACAGACTTGAGGATTATTTATTTTATCCTCAGAACAACCCTGCTTATGTTAGGTAGAGTAAGGGCTCCTCCACACTTGCGCTTCTCCCCCACAGCCAGGCAGCCCTGAAGCGCAAGCAGTTTTCCACTACACTGTGGGTTTTCTCGGGAGAAAGCAGCGGGGCAAACTGAAGCGGGGGTGAGTAAGAGCAACTGGCCCCTGCCACCCATGGCCTGAGAAATAGCTGATGAGTTAATCTTAATCCAGGTTTCCCTAGTCTCCTCCATAAGGGCATTATGAAGCCCACATAAGGTGGTAAAGGAAGATCTGGACAAATGTCATCTTCTCCCACCAATGCAATTCCCTGATGGAAGATATTTGACACCTGTCAATACTCTTCTTTCTGTACACTAGCAAAGTATATTAATCCACACAGGAGACCACTTTGGCCAGCCCAGCCAAGGAGGCTGATGGACAGCAGAGCAGGCAGGACCCCCCCCCTCCCCGCATCCCTACCCTGTCTCTTTGCCTTTGCAAGGGATGCCGGCCCTCCAATCCTGCCCCAAAGATGCTCACTAGCCAAACCTCTTCTAACATACCATTGCGAAAGGTACCATTCAACCTCAGGTACCACCATCCTAACCACCTTAAAGGCTGCATACACATTCTACCTTTAAAGCACGTTCAAAATACACCGCCCCAAAAACAAAGTTCTTATTATTCTGCTAATAACTGTAATTCTGTGAGGGGTAAACAACAATGCCCAGAATTCTTTGAGGGAAAGCATGTGCTTTAAAGGCAGAGTGTACACATCCTTAAATTGCCAACTTCGGAGACAGCTCTGCCCCCCTTGCTTTTCTCCACTCAATTGCCTTCAGCACAACACTGGGCTTTTATACCCAAGGAGCACAAAAAACGCACAAGTCTTCAGAAAGAGCCCCGGGTGACTCAGCTCAGGGCTCTGTCGCTCAGAGGTTGGCAAAGCTTCGAAAAACATTGAGAGGCTTTTGAGGTTATACAGTAGTTCCTTGAGAAGAACAGAAATTTCACACTAAATCCTCAGTAGCACTACCACACTAAATTCTTAGCCTTGATTCACTCATATACTGTATATAGTATGGATGGATGGATGGATGGATGGATGGATGGATGGATGGATGGATTGAATTGGTTGATGACTGTACACAACAAAGAATGGCAACTAAGAGTGTGAACTACCTCTATTGAAAAGTTCAGATTTTGGAGGAGAAGAAACATGGGTGGTTTTTCTGCTGCCAGTCATCACCCAAATGTATTTTTTTAATGTGCTGTATGTGTAACGTGTATGTGTAATGTGCTTAATGTGTGAATTAGCCCTCCTTTGGAAAAAATATTCTAGGGACACAGGAAGATGCCTTATACCAAGTTAGACTTTTGGACTATTTAGGTCTGCACTGGGGAGCTAGTAAGAGATCTTCTGCAGAGGTACACCTGATGTAGGAGGAAGACCAGACTATGGTTCTCCTTCCTCTCCACTGAAGCAACACATTCAGATCTTCTTTTCCGATTTTGTGCAATAAGACCACATAAACAGCATATCTCCCTTTTGGGCTGTGAAGATGGTCATTGCTTTTGTTGTGAATATATGCAGTATCTGTTTGAAAATCTGTTTGCCTATTTGTGACAACTGAAGACTGGTGACCTTCAGGAAGAGAGAAGTAAAAGATATCTGTGGCATCCTCAATTATAGCCTTCAATCTCTCCCTTAATCATGTTCTGGAGGTTTGTTTGCTTTTTGCAGCAGCAGTGAGGCTTAGAAATGTGCAGTAAACAGCATTCTCTGATTGTGAATACTGCAATTCAAGGTTGAAGAAGCTCTTAAAATGAGAAGCTCTCACAACAGAGCAAGTTTGCAATTCTGTGCTATGGTTAAGCACAGTTAACTGTGAAGCTGTTAGCTCTTCAGCAGATTCTTACAAATGACAGAGAGAGAGAGCACTGGAGCACCATTGAAAAGGGATAAAGGTATAACAGTTCTCAAATCTTAGGCAGCATCGTCTCCCCAGGCCCCTGGCATGAAGATCTACTTTAAAAGGGCTTTACTCAGAGGGCAGGCCCACACCACACATTTAAAGCTCCTTCAATGCACATTTACAGCATACGGCTTCCCCCAAGGCCTCCTTGGCAGTTGGTTAAGGGCCCTGGGGTCTGCAGAAGGAAAGTACAGTTCCCAGAATTCTCCGGACGAAGTCTTGTGTGTTGCATGTGCTTTAAATGTATGACATGCATCTGCCCTGCAGTTGTTACCCTTGTTTTTATTTTAGTTTATTTCATAAAAATTTTATACCACGTGACTGTAAGAAAAAACCTCAAAGCAGTGTGAGGCTGCCTTCTCCAGAGAGCAACTACAGCTCCAGGCTTATGGCATCTCCCCACCTGCCGCTGGAACTTTTAAGACACGCTGCCTTACACTTATTTATTTGCCAAGGCTGAAGAAGAAGCATCTTTTGGAGAAGAGATGCGGTTCTAATCTTCTGCTAGCGAAGCTAGTTCTGTTCTTTGGTTTTTAGACTCCACCTGAGGACCCGGCTGCTTCAGTGGTTTCACCACTAGAATTGTTGAGAGACAAAGGGAGCCAGCATGGTGCCCTTCAGATGCTGCTGGAATACAACTCCCATCAGCCCCAGGCAATAGGGGGAGGGTGGGAATTGTAGTCCCGCATCTGGGCGGCACATCAGTGATCAGCCCTCAGTTAGAACTGCTATTACCTAAACCACCTTGAAAAGTAGCCTGGAATGACAGCAAATAGAATAAATGTGTCCACCACAGACAGACTAATCTGAAAACATTACTACTTTTAAAAATCCCATACTTTTCAGGGGCACCATGTTCTCATTAGAGCTTCCTTTTTTCTGCAGGGTCTGGACTGAAAAGAAGACATGTTCAGCTTGGAGACCAAGACACAGGGAAAACTGCATATTTATATAAAGCAACTGAGAGCTGGTCAAGAACACAAGAAGAGCCCTGCTGGATCAAGCCAAACGTCCAGCCAGGGTAGTTCTCCCTTTCTCACAAGCAGAACCCGCAACAGCAAACTACCCCTGGGGTTCCTCAGCAATGTGTATCCATAGGCTTACTGCCTTCCGACACCAGAAGGTCCTCCAGACAAGCCATTTACAGAGCACTCGCCCTTACTTGTTTGACCAAAGCTCAGGCAGAGGTCATACTGTGCCCAGTATTTACTGAGCATCCATTCCAATTTGTTTACAGGGAGGTTATATGACAATGAGCATTCTGATTTGCTTGGGCACTGCCTGTACAGCTTCTTGTTAATTATTCGACAACACTTTCTAACAACAACAACAACAACATACCCTCCAACACTTCTCCAATGAAAATAGGGACATCCTATTCAACAACAGCAACAACGATGATGGTGATGATGGTGTTATTATTTGTACCCCACACACCTTGCTGCGTTGCCCCAGCCACTCTAGGTAGCTTCCAACGTACCTATATAAAAACATACTAAAACATTAAACTTTTTTTTTAAAAAAAAACTTCCCTATACAGGGACGCCTTCAGACGTCTTCTAAAGGTTGTATAGTTATGTATCTCCTTGGCTCGGGGGTTGCAGAACTCCAGACCCTCCAATGAAATTAGAGACATCCTAAGGAAAAGCTGTGGGACGCGGGTGGCGCTGTGGGTAAAAGCCTCAGCGCCTAGGACTTGCCGATCGAAAGGTCGGCGGTTCGAATCCCCGCGGCGGGGTGCGCTCCCGTTGCTCGGTCCCAGCGCCTGCCAACCTAGCAGTTCGAAAGCACCCCCGGGTGCAAGTAGATAAATAGGGACCGCTTACTAGTGGGAAGGTAAACGGCGTTCCGTGTGCTGCGCTGGCTCGCCAGATGCAGCTTGTCAAGCTGGCCACGTGACCCGGAAGTGTCTCCGGACAGCGCTGGCCCCTGGCCTCTTGAGTGAGATGGGCGCACAACCCTAGAGTCTGTCAAGACTGGCCCGTATGGGCAGGGGTACCTTTACCTTTTAAGGAAAAGCTGGACATACCAGGATCAAATCAGAAACCGGGATGACTTCTGTAAATCTGTGACTGTCCCTGGAAAATAGGGGCACTTGGAGGGTCGTCAACAACAACAACAACAACAACAACAACAACAACAACAACTAATTTAAACCCCACCCATCTGACTAAACATCAGGAAGAACTTTCTGACAGTAAAAGCTGTTTGACAGTGGAACAGACTGGCTTGGGAGGTTGTGGACTCTCCTTCCTTAGAGGCTTTCAAGCAGAGGTTGGATGCCCATCTGTCAGGGATGCTTTAGCAGATTCCTGAATTCCAGGGGGCTGGGCTAGATGACCCCTGGGGTCCCTTCCAACTCTAAGATTCTATGGTTCTTTGATTTTTAATGGTTCAAAGCTAAATTTCTGGTATGCAGTTTAATCCCTCCCCCAACACACAGAGAGGGAAGATACAGTGATCATGACTAGTAGCAACCAACAGCTTTATTTTCCGTGAATTTATATAATCTCCTTTCAAAGCCATCCAAGCTGGTAATCATCGCACAAAGATGTTAAATCTTTCCAGAATTGGCAAAAGCAGCCTAAGGAGGAGTGTGAGCAGGAGCTCCTCCTTCATGACCCAGAGTTTACCACGTTAGCCTGGGGTGTACAATGGGGCCATACTGCCTGCAGCACCCACAAGGCTGACATCACCAGCATGATGAAAGAAGGAAACCTACACTCTTGTACAGCTGGAGCATTCAGTAGTTCAGTCTGCATCTGAAATGAGCTTTGCAGGGCTGTCATATTTGAGAAAGTGAAATGAATTAACAAGCTCAGAAAGCAGTCAAAAGACTGCTCATTTGCTATTAATTCTCTGCTGCCGGGGTAGATTCCTTCCTTTTCTTTACTCTCGTTGGTTTTAGAAATGCAGAAATATTATATAAACCATCCATTTTTAGCCCTTTCCCAACCTCCCTTTTTATTATTTCACTTTAATCTTACCGGCAGTGACAGCCTAGGTGACAACAGCCAATGCAGAGTGACAGGGACTTTCTTAAGATGAAAACAAAAGAGCAGGGCTTGGTTCCAACCATGGAACTTGGTGGTTTCTCCTGAGGGCTCACACACACACACACACACACACACACACACACACAGGATCCATCCTCTCCACGAAAGAGAAACATCGCTGAGTCCTAGGATTCCTTGGGGGGGGGAGGGCACCTGCAGCTCTGGTCCTCCTTCTGCATTTCCATTGGCATCTGGTTGGTGAGACCAGGGTGCTCTCCTGGGTGGGCCTTTGGCCTGATTCATCTTGCGCTCTTCTTGTCATCTTTTGCTCCTACTGCTTATACACTTTAAACCTCCCAATTCCCATTAAGGACTCTATTGAGGCAGAAGGCATTGTGAGTGACACCATTGCAATCTGGAGGAGGACTTGGTGCAGCAAGACAAAAACAACCCAGCAAGTAAGTCTACATAAGTCAGTCTAGCTGGCCATGCACAACCATGTAAGAACAAGATGCCGGTGGGGCTGGGGGCTCATTTGCAGTTTAAATGAGCTTCCCTTTCAGGTCACCTGGAACAGCATCTTGCTCACCATGGGTGAGCAGGCAATGGATTCATCATGATGTCGCTCCAACCAAAGGTTGGTTAAAGGCAGATCACCACCCTTGTTCCACCCATCGAGCTCTGAATCATCAACCCTGCCTGGCAAGAGTCCTCTGCAGTTTCCAACTGGAGCCTCTCTCTGCCCAACTTGGAGAGGGGGGGACTGAAGCTGCCCTGTGACCTTTTGCATGTCCCTTCCTGGATAACTACACAGCAGGGACAGGGAACCTTGTTCAAACCAAGACCTTCTTCCTACCTAGGCAACGTTCTGGGGGCCACATGGCAGCAGCAAATGTAATTTTGTACAGTGGTCCAATTTCTACTTACACTCTGTTAGAAGCACCCAAGAAGGGCATGAAGTGGGGCTGCTGAGAGGCGTGGCCTAGCCAGAGGGGCGGGGCTGAGGACGGGTGGGGCCTGGGGGAATCCCAAGGGCCACATGAGAGAGAGGCACCTCTGCACCTCTAGGCATTTGGTAAATCAAACACTCACATTCAGAGGCAGTGCACTTTTCTACCACCTTCTCAACATGCGGCAACCAGAGAGAAAAGGAGGCATCACAGGCAGTGGGATGCATCTCACTGGCAGTAAAATGGGAAAGGCGTTTCATATACCAGAGGAATCACGCAGATGCCACCAACCTATTACAGCCCCCTGGCATTCTTATCAACTTCCTTGTCTATCCATAGCGATGAGTTTGAATCCCTGCCCAAAAGACCAGTCCAGCCATCCAGGAATCTCCTACCCCTTACATAATGCATGTTTTCACACCCACACAAATAATTGTTTCACACTTTAATAAAGGAAAGTATATCCTCTTGGGGAATTTTCAGTTGGGGTCTTAATACTGCCAAGGGTCGTTCAGTTATGGGTCGTTGGCAATAGGTGTGTGTGTATTTGTGTGTGTGTTCACTTACTGGATTCTTTCTAAAAAGGGTAAATCTATATTAAAGGGGGTTAGGAAAATAGGCAGGGATTTTGATGCTGACACCTTATGGGTGCTGCAAAAAACCTGCACACTTTGAGGAGCATCCATTCCACAACCAAACACCTGTCTGGAAGCACCTGTTGTAACAACTTTCGCTGAAATTGATAAAAATGAAATCAGATCATATTTCAGCACAGTTATTTATTTGACCCTAAAAGCTTTGCTCTACCCGTTAGGTGCCTTTCATACTCCTTGCAAAAATAATGTTTTACAGTCTGTTTTCAAACATATGTACTGTAAAGGGCCAAACGTTGCTCTTGATTACACCAGTGTTAAGTCGTGAATCATTAGTTGCATGAATGAAGAGTGCGCAAATTTACACCTGGGGTAGCAGAAACTAGCACACCATGTTTCTCATCAGATTCTTCACTGTCTGTCTCCCTTGATTTTCTAGCAGATGGCGAATTGCATTTTGGCATTTCTCGCTTACCACGATGTTCTGTAAACTGTCTCCCATGTACATTTAATTCCACACTTGCTTCATAAAACATGGAAATGAATTTTAAAATGGGGGGAGGAGGAGAGAGACTAGGAAAAATTATCAAAATCTCTTATTTAATACAAACTTATTTGTATTAAGGCAAATATTGAGGCAGTAGCTGCATAAGACGCTGTAACACACATGCTGCTAGGAAGGAAACCCTTGCTTGTGTCAAAAGAGTTTCAGGGTGGAAGTCTATTTCTGAGGCGGCTTTGATTAAGTTAATAGTGTCATTCCAAATTAAAAGAAGTTTATTTTAAGGAGAAAGACAGAAAATAAAGAACTACGGTATATATTTTTGATGACCCTCCTGTTTACACAAGCATTTCCTTGGTCTCTTAACTGGAGTCTCCTCTTTTAATTACTCTCTTGTTTTAATGGGATTGTTTTATTGCATATTTTAGAATCACAGAACTGTAGAGTTGGAAGGGACCCCGAGGGTCAAGTAGTCCAACCCCTTGCAAGGCTGGAAAGTACTGCTGGGTGGTGGTATCTTGAGGTGACAGGACTGTCTGCCACATTTCCGGATGTTCTTTCATATTGAAACCAGCTCTCTGCAGATAGAACACCAGCAAAAGAGGCAAAGAGCTGTTCTGGAAGCTCCTTCCTGTTGAGCTGGCTTTCTTCCAGAATGGACTGATTAGCAGGAAGGGGTGATGTCCAACTAAGGCATCCTCAGAGAAGACCCACTGAAGACAGTGGACTTCTGATAGCGCCGTTGACGTCAACAACACTCAGATTTGCTGAATGGGGAAGACTTCTACCAGTTTAAATTACACATCCCAAACTAGGGCATGACCGCCTCCTCCCACTTGCCAGCTTCTGCTTCTGATCCTGGACTTCTATCAGTCATAGACTCCCCCCACGCACTAAACCCTGTTACCTCTTCAGCTTCCAGCACCTCCTCTTCCCAGTCTTCTCTATCTGACCACCAATCATTGACCCATCACCATTCCTCGGGCTCTGAGCCTTCTTCCCTTGGGGCTTCCCCAGCTGGTTCCTCCCACCATCCCTCTGCGTCCAGACAGTCCAGACAAACTTAGCACAAGCTAAGTTTGACAGCATTCTGGAGTTTGTATATATTATGTGGATGTATTTTAGCCCCGCCCCCCATACATAATGCGCTAGTTGAACACGTCAGCCATTTCTGTAAGGAGATATTTTGTAAGCAGCTTTCACATGCCTTACAAAGCATGTGGGATTAGAAGATTTAATCTTGAATGCATCTATGAGTAGGGTCAACTTTTAAGCCTGGCTGAAAATCTTGCCTTCCATTTACTGAAATCTGAAATGGCACTTCCAGCTCACAGAAAACGATGCAGAAAGTAGTTTGTCCAATATGCAGCCAACAGATTGCCGCCCATATGCCTGCAGCCGTTTGGAGACTAAACAAAATGAGCCCCTCAACTCCTGTTGGTCAGCCTTGGCCAACATCTGAATGAAAACACATAATATCAAATGATCAGCCTGCATCACAACCACGTAAACAGAAGAACTGAGATCTAGACCCAACATATTCCCACGGGCTTAACAGACTTGTGAACTGAGAGGATACAAACCACTAAAACCTGAAGGAAAACCCCAGTGGTTGTGTGGCTGGGGGGGGTGGATTAATCTCCACACTCCTTTCTGGGGAGGGGAATGTTTCACTCTCTAACAGGGCAGCAGGTTAGCTGGCTGTAATATGATCCATGGCTAATGAGATACATTAACAAAAAGTGAGCTCTCATTACCCTTTAGAGATAATTGCAATGGAGATAGCCATTAGCAGAAAGGATCGTTTCCTCCTGACATTGGTAATTAAGTAAAATCTATTTCTCATTAATAATGAATAAGGCCACAGATGCTGTTTTGCATATCAGGAGGGGAAATGAACCCCCCCCCTTTTGCACCTATGAAACACAACACTGTGTCACTCTTCAGCATCCAGGTATCAGTCTGTCCCCCCCCCCCAATGCCAGTCACATGTATTGTTATTGTTTTTATTAAATTCACTGTCTTTGTGAGCATACTTGTGCTGGTGAACTAGTGTGCGGTACAATATCTTCCCCTGAAGTTGTGCACGCGTGCATGCACACGCACGCACGCACACACACACACACATATATATATATGAGAGCAAAAACATGGGAAATGATCCCTGATCAGCTAAATTCACCCATGCTCAGAATAAAGAAGTGATTGCTGGGTTAACTTGGGGTCTAGTTTATTGCCTTTTTCAAGAAAAGGAAATTTGCAATGTCTCAGTTTGCATATTTTCTCAAGGGAGGGACAGCTACTACCTCTCCTTGCAGACTGTGCGATGACCAGGCTAAGCCAGCCCTTAGAGGCAGTTAGCAAGGCACTCAGGGCCTCTGTGCCCCTTAGCCACACTTGTCACTGTTGCCTCTGAACACCTAGTGCAGGGAAATAGGACACTCACTAAAAAGAAGCTCTAACGAGTAAGACCTGTAATAAAATGTTGCCGTGTTGAATCTACTGCCCTAATCCAGATACTCCCTTCCCACCTGGTTTTGCATTCCTGGCTTTCTAAAGGTGGTTTTGGATTTGCAAGTCTTGGGGTCACCCTAGGCCTGCTCTTATGCACAGGTGGTGCCATTTTGGAGACATAAGCAGCAACACGCTCACAGCCTGAACATTGGAAACAGAGCAACCAAGTGGCTCAAGGGCCAAAACAGCCAAAGATTTCCCTGCTGTGGTCCTTTTGGCTCTCTCCTTGATCAGGGTAGTCAGTTTGTTACCCAATTTGTGCAGTAGACACCAGAGGTCAGCAACCTAAGGCCCATGAGCCAGTTCTGGCCCATGAGCTTCCTGGAACTGGCCCACAGCCATTCCGTGGATCGGCGTGGGGATTCTGTGCTTTTTTCCCCACGGTGCCATTTTTTTCTCACCACAGGACCAACTTTCAGGTGGGCAGAGCGCCAGAAATAGTGTGTGCGCATGTGCATGGGCGCTCCTCCATCCTGGAAGCATGCCGGAAATAGCTTGAGAGCATGCACAGGTGTGCACGGGGGTGCATACTCCGGCCCACCAAGAGGTCTGCTGGTGAGTGGACCTCACCGGCCTCAAAAAACATTGCCACCCCTGTTCTACAGAATGCCAGATTACCAAAGAGTCAGCGTAGGCACCTTTTATGGGGCCCATGAAAACGGATCAAAATAATATTGATTTGATCTTGAAAGGAAATTACAAAAATGTATTAGAAGATAATTTGTGAAGGGCACCCCCAAGATCTTGACTGCCTAGGGGCCTCCACAGGGATTCTACACCATGGATGGTTTACACGAAATTGTTCTCACTTTTTCACCATAAAAGCATGAGACTTTCTTTAAAGTCCTGCAGACACTGAAAGTTTGCTTCAAGCCATAATACAATTCCTTGCAATAATGTATTTAAAGTGCTGGTAATTCTCCAAAGGATTGCACTGTGTGATGCACAAAATATTCTCAAGAGATTTTTAAACAGCCTTCCTTGGAAGAGGAAAACATTTTTTTTTTCATGTAAAAAGTATAAGAAAGCCTTTTAACCAGAACATTTTTTGGCTCTTGCCATTACATTAAGTTTAAGAGAAAAGAATGGGAATTAAAATTTGAGCAAATTTCAGCTCCAAAAACTGTTTGGTTGACTGGTTGCTTTTTAAAAATAAAACAATGCATTTATGTGAATTTCAAACAATAAAAAAAAAAAATCTGTAGGTGAAACCTGAGGTGGAACTATGAATTTAAATATTTCTGACCTCTATTAAGTTGGTTCTGCAGTTAGACATTTATCTTGGACTAAGTGAAATGCATGGCCCTGCCCTCTCCAAGGCAGAGAATTGCTCTTTGCGCCTGACCAGTTGGTCAGCAGTCAGTTTGTAAACCTTATCATTGTGTTGTTTTGGAAAGCCTTCCTTCAAAAGGTGATATGGAACATGACAGCTTTTGCTGGCTTCTATACTGAAGCCTCCCTAGAACTGAATTGCCAGGAAATAGGACTTCTCCCACAGCGCTTTCCATTTCTAAACAAGGACAGCTACATCCAGCACCAGAACAATGGCATCACGTTAACCATGGGTGACAGTAATAATGGAAAAGACAGTGGTTTCAAACTTTCTTCCTGCAGGTCAGTTGCTGCACATGGGCAAGGAGCCCTATGGACGGTGATGCAGACAGGGCAGAACCTCAGGGCTGAAATCCGGCAGTTAGCATTAGACAAACACACACACACACACACACACACACACAGAGGGGAGGCAGCAGGCCAGACATGTGAATGGGTACAGTGGCACATTATATTATTTTTGTTTTAAAATATATGTTATCCTGTTCTACAACAAAAGGGTCTCTTTCCCAAGTAAGTGTGCTTAGCATCATGGCAGCAGGAATTACTTTGCTATCACAAATTAACTGGAACAGCAGCAAAAGGTTTTATCTTAACATTTAAGTCCTTGAGGCCTTAATTTGCTATAGTTATCCAATTTATTCAGCCTGCTTGTCACTGAAATGGGAAACCTGTGTCTAAGCTGTACCACTTCAGAATGCACGTGGGCACTCACACAACCCAATGCTCATCCATACCAAAAACAGGAATAGAGATGCGGGCACACAGAAAACTTGTGACTCAGGGAGCATAGTCTAGCCTCGTCTTATCCCTAACATGCTACTTATCTGTAATGAATAAAAACACATGGAAAGCATGGGCCTAGAAATCTTCCCCAATGACAATGCTCAGGTGTTCCTCTCACCACGACAAAGTGCCCACAAATGGGACTCCCAGGTCCACTGAGGAAAGCATGGCTTTTGTTTTGGCAACCGCTTGCCCCTGGCTCAGAATGCCAGTGCCCCCCCCCCCCGCTCCCACAATGCCCCCCCCCCCAGGGAGAAGGCATCTCTCACCATGCTGCCATTCTCTGCCACTTTGTGCCTCCAGTATAAACTAGGAGGGAAGTACTCAACCCTCTCCTGGGTCTCATATGTGTCAGGTAATTTAGAAAAGGGACAGGGCAAGTTGTGACAATGAACGGTAACCATTGTTACTCTAGCGTGGACTCATTTAAAGTAACGAATTTAAGTAATTTAAGTCACTTGATGTCAATGGGTCAGCTCTGAGTATATCTACCACTGGATTTCACCCAATGTTTTTCATTCTGGTGATCACATGCCTTCAGCAGAAAATGAGAGATTATTCATCATGAGTTCTCTACATTGTGGTGAGAACGTGGGGAATGAAAGGGTCTCCCATATTGTGTGAGGCCGGGGCAGGGGGAATCTCTCTTCCCAATGGTGCGCAGCAGAGCCAGTAGCGACCACAAATGATGTTGGTGGCTACAAAGGCCAGCCGAAGTGTGTGAGCCACAGATTGAGGTTATTTTGGAGACATGGGATGGACTAACAGGAATTTACACAAATTTGTGGTATTGGCATAGCTATTGGCCAAGTATGTTACCTGAACCGCCAAACCCGGCTGTGATAGCCCTTGGATGGAGAACAGTTCAGAAGTATTGTGAAGAGCTATTGGACAGTGAAAAGGTCTCCCTTGGGAGATGGTGGACGCTCCTTCCTTGGAGGTCTTTAAGCAGAGATTGGGTGGTCATCTGTCAGGGATGCTTGAGCTGAGACTCCTGCACTGCAGGGGGTTGGACTAGATGATTCTTTCCACCTCCCCAGCTCTATGATTCTGCCACATACAAAGCAGCTGTAAACTTCGAACCAAGGCTCCTGCTTGCCTAATGTAGTAACAATCGCTAGTTTGCATGTTTACATTGATACCATGACAAAATTAAACCCCTACCTAGGCATTAATAAGGAGTTGTTGCTTTCATAAAAGTCAAACAGATGAGTTGGCTGTCTTGACAAGCAGCCCCACAGAAGAAAGCTCCACCTCCGATTATTTCCCACCGCCTAAATTCCACAAGAGACTTCTAGTAGACAGCAAAGGCTCAAGAGTAGAAACCCACCTGCTCCAGTCCATAAGCCTTGTTAACAGGCCCAAGCTTCGGGGCTACATAGACTGAGTTTTTTTAAAAAAAATATCAAAATAAATGCATAGCAAATGGTTTTTACATTATTTTGAACAGTTTGGCACAGCAGCTGTTAAACCTCTAGGAAGGAATCCATTTCAACAAGGTTTACCGTTCAGCAAGGTTTATTGTGATTAGCTCACTTTTCTCTTCAAGATTTTTCTGAAGAGACCTTTTCACTGGCGTTTTCTCCTCTCCTCATTAAAAGAGAGCGGGCAGGATCCTCGAGGTCTGACATGAGCAGAACTGGAATGACTCCTCCACATACACAGCAGCTGCTGTGAGATTTAAATGAGCTCTTGAGCTGAACACCAAGGCTTTAAAGTCCTTGGTGCCTCTTATAAAATGTCCTGCCGATTAGGCCTGCCAATTATTGAATTTGCCAAGAAAAAAGCACACCAAGAACTCAGGCCAATATAAGTTTCAATAGTGGGAGTGGTTCCTACTCGCAAATCAATAGTCAATAGTAACAGAAACTAATCCATCAAAAGTATGTATTCTGACAAGGATTACAAACTCAAATAGAGATTACAAACTCAAACTCATAAAAATATGTATAACACAATAATTCATTACAGAATTAGAGATAAGAGTTTATGAGTAGAGATAAGTTCATGTTAGTCCATAGTCTGATTCATCGTGGAGGTCTTAGTTTCAATCACTGAGCAGAAGTCAGAAGTCAATTATGGATTAAATCAGGACAGGGCCCTGTTTCGATGTATTCACCTTCATCAGCTGGATGTATCAAATGTTACATGAAAATACATTTAAATTCTAAATTATCATGAATTATAATTTATAAAACAGTCTTATATAACATTTGGTTCCTTACCTAATTTTTAAAGGGTTGTGTATGTTTGAATACTTTCGGATAAATATATCCTGTTATTTTCTACGTTTCTCAAGGATAAGAACTGAAAATAATCAATATTAATAATAGTTACATGTGTTTAATCAAATTTAAAACTCTAAGGCAGCATATAATCATATGATTCCTCACCTACGTGTGGGTAGATCAATGTGTATCTTGAGCTTTTCTGTGTGTTTTCAATTTGAAAGTGAGCCTGTTACCTTTTACATGCACTTAAAGGGGCAGATGAGATCCCCTAGATCTTCTTAAGGCATAGAGTTCTAAAGTTCAGAGGACAGCTGCAGTTTAATTTGAGGTTTTAAAGAAATGATGTATAATCCTGATATTGGCCTGAGTTCTTATATTGGCCTGAGTTCTTGGTGTGCTTTTTTCTTGGTATATTTAATAACAAGAACTCCAATGATTGAATTTGGGCATCTGAGCAAGACCTGGGGACAGAGCCTGCATTGGATCTGCAGCTGGAGGGCCTTTGAAGAGTTTACTGTCACAGCCCATTGGGGGAGATCGGGATGGTAGAGTTCGGCACTCACTGGTGCACAAAACACTGTCCATTCAGGCAAGGGGAGGCACCCCAATAAAACCCTGTCTTACCCTTTTCCAGAAACTGACCAACACACACAAATAGCCAGACTCCCACCCACCCACCCAGTTGTTGGTAACCCTACTCCAGACTTTATTTGTTTTCAAACTGCAGTCTGTTTTGGCATTTTTAAAAATGCATGTTTTTAAAAAAAAAAAAATCAAGGGTTATTATTTGTGGCTCACAAAAACAGATATTTTCCCTATTGGCCGTAATGGGGCTGTGCTGGTGTATGCTGAGAACCCCACCTGAGTTAATTTCTCCCCAACCAGGGAAGAAGTGGAATGGGCTTCATTTATTTATTTACAGCCACAGTGCTATATGCATCAATAAAACTAACTTAAAAGCTAAACCAAATTAAAATTGCAACAGCATAAAAGAGGAACACCATAAAACAACAGCCCAACAGGGGGAAACTCATCAGATTCATCAAAACCAATCCCTCTCTTCAGAAACTTGGTGGAAGAGGTGCATATTCACCTGTCATTTAAAAACATGAAGTAAAGTTTCAAGACAGACATCAGTAGGGAGAGAGGGTCACATTTGCTAAGCCACCACTGAAAAGTGGCCCAAATAAGGTCATTTTTAAATAGACTGGAGCAAAACCAAAACCCAAGAAAGTAATTTTAAAAAATGATTTTGAGTTATAATTGAAAAACAGTCAGATTGGATGGCTTTACCTAAATGTTTCAAATATTGATATAGAAACATAAAAAGAAGGAATTATTTGATAAAGTAGGATAGAGATATGAAACAAAATGTTCCAGAAAGAGATGTGACTTCGCAGTTGCAGCAAAGTCTAAGCAGAACTGGAACCTAATAGCAATTCATGGCATCCGTCTCCATGGAAAAGCAAAGTGGTCAGAAAGGGGAGGGATAGGAACTTTTGGTTTTGCCAAGGAGAAAAGGGGTATCCCTGCCCCTCCAGGAAAGCCACTCCTAAAGGTCTGGATTCTCCAGGAGGCCACGGTGCTGGAACTTGAAAACGGTGAGTTTGCTGGTATCCTACAGGAACTTGCTGCTGAATTAATAAAGCTGGTGAACCCTGAGGGCATCTCCGAACAGATTGCATGATGGGACTCACCACAGCTAGAGGCTGCGTCTAGGTTTGGTTGTTGCCCCATGTGCTG
The DNA here is from genome assembly GCF_964188315.1 of Podarcis muralis. NCBI lineage: Eukaryota > Metazoa > Chordata > Lepidosauria > Squamata > Lacertidae > Podarcis > Podarcis muralis. Next base: position 3,242,561 of record NC_135664.1, on the reverse strand, counting down.
TGGAATGAAGCCATTGGTTATGCTTTCCCACAGCACTCTCCTTACCATGCCACAAACCCACAATTTGTTTTGCCAAGTCTCCCTCTGTCTTCTTTAGTCATCTCAAATGAATCATGGGATGGAACCTCACTGACACCTCCTCTGCCTGCTCACCCAGGTTCTCCTTTGCCTTTCATTTCCACAGGGACTTCCCCCCCCCCCACACACACACACTAATACTGCCAGCAGCCAAAGAAGTAACATTCCCCATGCCTCTAAATACATTCATACCACTCAGTTTTGAAAACTAATGAGCTTATATGCTCCTGTGACCACAACACTGTGACTGTATTATCCATTTCAGGGAGTTGGGACATGGTTTTCCCAAGTCTTCTGATAAAGTTAAGAGATCTGAGGGTTCACCTGAGGGTTTCCCTCTCCCTAACTGAGAATAATTCTTGTCATTGCTGTCCTCTGCCAGGCACAGCAGTACACTCTGCTCACTTGCCTAACTCTGTTCAAGTATATGTACATTGTAGTGTGTCTGCACTTCTATCGATTCCAGAAGATTAATTGTGTAAGAGTTTGCTGCAGAAAAGCCCACTCCCAGAAGCCCCGGCCTCCACCCCACAATGCTTTGGGGTGCACCTGATGCATCCAATTCCATGAGGCTCCACTCCTGACTCACCTGCACTGCTTTGGTCATGCCTTTGCTCTCTCCTGGGGGCAGGGGGCAGGAACACACTTCTTAAGTCACAGTTTGATAATCCTTTAAAAAAGAAAGAAAGCTGGCCAATACCTCCAGGCAGGTGGCAACCCCAAAGGTTCAGAATTCCAAGGGGGGGAGGAGGTTCCCAACAGGGGTTGGCAGTCGGTGTGCTTAGTTATGCATTAGTTGTTAAGATTGATAATGACTCTTACAATATCTTCAATCTACTTTCTTATCAGCCTAACTTTTTTATTTAAAAAATGCAACAGTTTTTATTCAGCTCAACATATTGGCAATGCTAGCAGTCTATGGCACATTGTGTTGGCTTATATATATGTACCCTTAGTCATAGGGTAGGAGTTTTGCTGTCAAAACAGGCTCTCAATCCACCCACTCTTCCTTGCCAGAAAAAGGGATGATGGTGGGTCCTTGTATAAGCAAAGACTAGAGAGTTACATAAGTATAAAACATGGATAGGGGGCCTCATTTGAAAGTATGAATTGCTAGTTGACTTTGCCATGAAGTTATTCGGAACAAGTTCAACTTCTGCTGTAGATGTAGAATATATTGTCCTTCATCACATCTGATTTAGATGCTAATTCTCCTAACTTGCCTCCTTAAGAGCTGCTTCAGATATCAATATATGTACTGGAACAGGGGACAGAACATCTATCGCAGAGTGACTAGAAAAAGACACTCATTAATGAGGATTATTCCTCACTTAGTACGCTGCAAGTTCTGGTGTTGCTGTTAAAATGTAAAGGTAAAGGACCCCTGGACAGTTTATTCCAGTTAAAGGCAACTATGGGGATGCAGCGCTCATCTCGCTCCAGGCCAAGAGAACTGGCGTTTGTCCACAGTCAGCTTTCCAGGCCATGTGACCAGCATGATGGAAACCAGAGCACAAGGAAACACCGTTTACCTTCCTGTTGCAGCGGTACCTATTTATCTACTTGCACTGGTGTGCTTTCAAACTGCTAGGTTGGCAGGGGCTGGGACAGAGCAAGGGGAGCTCACCCGTCTCACACCGAGAGACACTACTCTTGGCCTCCGCCTCAAACTCTCACACTAAGCGCCCTCACAAATGCAAGCTCTTGGTTGCAAGCTCCCAGATGCGGCAATGAGCTAAGTTTGCTGCTGGCTGCTAACTCCTCCCTCAACTCACAGAGATAGATGATAGATGATAGATAGATAGATTAGATAGATAGATAGATAGATAGATAGATAGATAGATAGATAGATAGATGATAGATGATAGATGATAGATAGATAGATAGATAGATAGATAGATGATAGATAGATAGATGATAGATAGATAGATAGATAGATAGATAGATGATAGATAGATAGATGATAGATAGATAGATAGATAGATAGATAGATAGATAGATAGATAGATGATAGATAGATAGATGATAGATAGATAGATATAGATAGATAGATGATAGATAGATTAGATAGATAGATGATGATAGATAGATAGATAGATAGATAGATAGATGATAGATAGATAGATAGATAGATAGATGATAGATAGATAGATAGAGATAGAGATAGATGATAGATAGATAGATAGATGATATAGATAGATAGATAGATAGATAGATAGATAGATAGATGATAGATAGATAGAGATAGATGATAGATGATAGATAGATAGATAGATAGATAGATAGATAGATGATAGATAGATAGATAGATAGATAGATAGATAGATAGATAGATGATAGATAGATAGATAGATGATAGATAGATATAGATAGATAGATAGATAGATAGATAGATATGTTATTTTTTTAAATGTAGAAGTTTGGATTTTGACTTGGCTTAATAGTCACTGCAACTGCTGCAGGAAATTTAGTATCAGCTGAAATGGTCAACTTTCCCCCTTTGTTCATTCTCCTGCTCCTGCCATTCATTTATCACAAGTGTTTGCATGAGTAACAACAGACAACCGGACCTGCCCATCAGTCTCTTCCCCCCACTCCCACCCTCAATTCCACTTTCTATCCTTTGGGAAGAGTGATATCATTTGAAGGCAGTATCATTTAAAAACAAACAAAAAATGATGAAACTCTGGGGAGAAAGCATGTGCGTGTGTTAACATGTATATTATGTCTTAGCACCAGCTTGCTACAGTCTAAAATCTTTTGCTAGTATGACAAGTTTGCCTCCTTTTCAAACTGCTACAAGGTCAAAAGGCCTTGAAAACTGAACACACCGGCCATGAAAGCAACAGATGGGCAGAGAAAGACCTCAACATTTCCCCAAACTATTTTATTCCAGAAAGTTGCTGAGTTCAGCATGCATGTCCGCCAGACCTCAAAACTTGACTTTCACTTGATCCAGGGCAAAAACAAATTGCTTGCTATGGCTTCTCTTCAGATAACTGGTTATTAAGAAACATAAAGAACTGCTTGGAGGAGGCAGAACAGGACGACTCTTAAGTGCTGTATTGTTAAAGCAGGAACTACAGTGGGCTTTATATTCTTGGTTGGTTTGCTGATTTACTACTAAAATACCCACAATAAAGCAAAAAGAATGGCAAGGAAGGGAGCTAAGGACTCACTTCAGGTTCCAGTGCTGGAGATGCAATCTGTTTTGAAGTTTCTTTATTTCTTTTGGTAGAGCCAAATGGACACGGCTGAAAACCAAGCTAGTATTTATCTGCATATCCATATCCTTTTCTTTGTAGAGTCCCACCCTGGGCTCTGCTTCTTGATCACTTGAGACGGGTGTGGAACAACCCAGGAACTGGCTTTATACAGAGATTAATATCCTACAACCTTTTGGTTTAATTATTTACTTGTGTTTTATCTTGTACAGTGGTAGCTCTGGTTTCATACGCTTCAGGTTACAGACTCCGCTAACCCAGAAATAGTACCTCGGGTTAAGAACTTTGCTTCAGGATGAGAACAGAAATTGTGCTCCAGCGGTGCGACAGCAGCAGGAGGCCCCATTAGCTAAAGTGGTGCTTCAGGTTAAGAACAGTTTCAGGTTAAGGATGGAACTCCGAAACGAATTAAGTTCTTAACCTGAGATACCACTGTATTTATTCTGTGAACCGCCTTGGGATCTCTTGATAAAAGGTGGTGTATAAATTTAATAAATAATAACAACTCCTGGTCAGAAACAGCAGAGGTGAACATTGCAGGGGAGCCGCCAACATCTCTGAAACTCTGCCATTTGCACTGGGCAGGGCAGAAGCGGCAATTGCTCTGGCCAGAGCAGCAGAGAAGTCAAAGCTGGGCACATAATTGGTAAGTGGACTGGCTGAGGATCTGGGAGATTCTCGGCCAGCCCAGCTTCACCCCCTCCCTGCCTCCCAAAAGCTCCCTTGCCAGCAGGCTTGCCAGCAGGCCTAGCAGGGGCCCTTGTGGCAGGACAGCAGAGCCAAGCGCAGGGACACCCACATCAAATCCAAACAGCATCCAGAAGGGTAGAGTAGAGGCTTCTGTTGCTCTGCAAGGCTGCGATGCACATTTACTGGAGAGTAGGGCCCATGGACCTCCACGGAACTTATTTCTGAGTACATAGCCCTGTGCTTCTGCCGAACATCCTGCATAAGCCAACTGTCTAAAATATATTCAAAATATTCCCAAATCAAAATACCAATACAGAATTAATCAAAACGTCAACATTAACAACGGGGGGGGGGGGAGGATTCAGTTTCCATTTTATTTATTTTTCAGCAGTGTCATAATCTGGGTGAAATAAGAATGCCTTAGCTTTTCTCTGAACCAGGAGGAGAAAGAGAAATAAGCCAATTCCCTTCAGGAATAATTTTCAACTCTTTGTGCCACCACAGAAAAGACCCTGCAGAGGCAGCCATGGAACATTTTCCCAATATAAATTGAGCACGCAGCATAGCCTGTCAGAGAGAGTGGGCATTTCTGAAACTGCCTTATATTGAGTCAGGCTATTTATCTATCTAGCCCACTATTGTCTACTGCAATCGGCAGAAGCTCTCTTTGGCAGAGAATTGCTTCCCAGCCACTGCCTCTTGAACCTTTTAACGGAAGACACCAGCGGTTTCCCCTTGGACTTCTGCAGGCACAGCACAGAAGATCCTATCAGCACTCAAATGTTGCAAAGGAGGAAATGGTTGCAGCTCCTTGTAGGCCAGGGCTGGGGAACTTTTTTTTTCTGGCAGGCCGACCAGATCCTTATCTCCTCAATCCCTGACAGGCCAAATCTGACAGATGGCTGAGGCTGCCCACCTGTCAATCAACCAATGGCACACCGTGAAGGACTTCACAGCCAGACAATCAGGAGGGGGCGGAGCTGCCCTTTGAAAGCATCATCTGCCCACTGGATGTTGTTGCCCTAGAGCTCCCATCAGCCCCAACCAACTTAGCCAAAGGTCATCCAAAAACACCCGCAGTCCCAAGAGTGAAGAAGGCTGAGCTGAGTGGTTTAGTGTGTGTCCTGCCCGTTTTGAATGAACAGCCTACCTCATCAGCTGCATCAGATGAAAAAGATATGTACATATGGCAAGCCCATAAGTGTAATAATACCTTGTGGAGCCAATGTGGATAGAATTTGGAACTAGGAGCTAGGAAATAAGGTTTCAAATCCTGCCTCAGTCAGGACACTCAGTGCATCGTCTAGAACAGGGTTTCCCAAACTTGGGTCTTCAACTGTTTTTGGACTTCAGTTCCCTTCATCCCTGACCACTGGTCCTGCTAGCTAGGGATGATGGGAGTTCTAGTCCAAAAAACAGCTGGAGACTCAAGTTTGGGAGACCCTGGTCTATGGCAAGGCAGGCTTCAGCCCAACTTACCTTTAATCTAGCTAAGTGGTAGAGCATCTGTTTTGCGTGAAAGAGGTCCCCACAATCCTCAACATCTCCAAGTAGGGCTGGGAGAAACCCCTGTCTGCAACCTGCTACCAGTCAGTGCAGACAACATTAAGCTATATGGACAAAGATTTCTTGGTGAAAGGCAGCTTCTGGTGCTTTTCACCAAACTTATCTTACAGGATTGCTGTGAGAACAAATGTATGCCATCTTGAGTTCTCTGGAAGAGCTGATGAAGACAGGTTTCAAATGTGAAGAGAAAAGTGAAAAGCCAAGCTCAATGCCCTCTTGGTCCTTTTCACAGATCTAACAAAGTAAACAAGCAAAACCTCAGGCCCAGGGCTTGCTCAAGAAACCCACACTGCTTAGCATGGCAATGGGATTGAGGGCGTCACTGAATTCAGTCCCAGGGGGATGCCCCAGAAACCTATGCTATAATGCTGCACTAGGGAGCAACTCTCCTCCCAGAGGGAGCTATTTGCATGCCAAGCATGGGATCCTGGCAAATGCACTAGATCCCATAGTGCAGAGGGTGGGCAGGAGACAATCTGGATCTGATTTGCAGTAGGTCAACAAGTGTTTCTGATTCCCAGTTGTTTAGCAGTAGCAGCACCAAAAAGCAGCACCCACCTCCCCCCGTATTAGAAGCCCTGATCTCAAGTAACTCAAATAGAGATTTGTACTTGTACATACAAGTCCCGCTAGTGTGTAGCTCATGGGGTGCACCTGGGTCTGGTGAGTGGGCTTTGGGGACCCTATCATACAGGTAAAGTGGATCCTATAGACGTGAAGTCTGCCCAGGTCTGGTGTCGGGCAGCCAACCGTGAAAGCAACATTTGTTGAGGATGGCTCTGCTTGTGTCTCCATAAATGAGCAGACATAGTTACAGGGAAAGTTCGTATTATGTACAAGCACATATTTTTTAAAAGTATTGCTTTATTGCAATTAATAAAAAGCAGGTTCAGGAGGTTGTGATTTTGGACAAAGCAACCTTTAAGGAAGATGAGGATACTTAAGTCTCTTTCCTTCCTTCCTTCCTTCCTTCCAAATAACACACACACTGAATGCATCTCCCACCCACATGAGTTCCAGATTAATTTATACCAGGGTAACAGGCACTACAGAGGTGAAAAGCTGCTGGAGAAGACTGTTAAACTCAGAAACTACAACAGTCATCAGGGAAAGGGTTAAGCACTCCCTCAAGCTCCTCTGTCCAAAGCTAAACAGAGAGAGAGAGAGAGAGAGAGATGATTTTAATTTTTAGAAAGCCCATCAAGGTCTCACGGCATCTGCTTAGTTGCAGTGTGCAGCTGGCTCCTTAGAACAGGAGCCAAGAACCAGGAAGATTTCAATTAAAATCGCACCTCAGTTATGAAGTGATCCAGCAGCAATCGCGCACACCCATTCCTAGGAGCAAAGCCCATTAGATTCGATAGGCCTTACTTCTGAGCAGACGCGTGTTCGCTTTGTGCTGCCAGACAAGCACGAGGACTTTTCGATCTCTAAGGATGCCACCGTTTTTGCTGGCTCTGCTCCTAACACCCAGAAATTCAGCAGGAGCTGCTCCCCAACCCCAGTCCATTTATCTCCTTGCTCGCTTAATTTCTACGTGTCACGATGCTCCTACCGCAAATGGCACAGGAGTAGAGGGAAGGGAGAGGGGCGACCCCACAGCCTCCGCTTTTTATCCGCAAAATGAGAATACTAACACAGTAATACCAATCGGCTAACTTGCTTGTTGCAAGCATTGGGAAGTGCGCTTTCTTGCTGTCGCTATTTTGGGGTATAACTCGATCACACGCCACCCGATTCAAGCTGCACAATTGCTGTCGCTCTTGCACGGCAAACTCAGTCCCACCTCTCAAAAAAACCCCGGAGGTTTTTGCCACAAGAAAAGTGTGAGGCCACACCTGCTTCGGTGCAACGACATCATCCATCTCCCCTGCAAATGAATCCGGACAAACGCTCGTCTAAAGGAGCTCAGGTCTAGTCTCCGCGGAAACAAATCGGGAAGAACTCGCCAGGGACACGGCGCCTGGAAGCAGCCCGAGTTCATGGAGCTGGAGCGCTTCCCCCCCAAAATGCCCTGTCTGAAATCCTATTCGTGCTTATGTGGGATCTCCCCTCCTTGGCCAAGAAGCGCTGGTACTTCGAGGGGACGCGGCCAGACCAACTTCCTACTTGCCAGAGGAGAGCGGGGGGCGCGGCGCCTCCTGGCCGCCTTTGGCGCTGGGCTCCCCAGCTGCTCGGCTCTGTCTGCCCGACGGGGAGGGAGAGGGAGAGAGGAGGAGGAGGGGGAGAAGGAGAAGAAGAAGAAGAAGAAGAAGAAGAAGAAGAAGAAGCGGCGTCCGCATCTCACCTCCTGGCACTGAGGCAGCTGCAGGATGGACGAAGCCGCCACCGCCTCGGCGCTCCGGCAGCCCAGCAGAGCCCAGCCGCCCAGGCACCACAGGAGGATGCTCGGGGCCGGCGCGGCGCCCCTCCAGCCACAGCAGCAGCGCCGCCGCATCCTGGCAGCGAGGCAGCTCCTGGCCGGGGACTCAAGCCCGCGCCCGCTCTCCCTTCGCCCCCGACGACGCTCCATCCCCGCGCGGAGCCTCTCCTGCTCTCTTCCCGGCGCCGGCGCGCATTTCAGGCGCAGGCGCTGCGCCTTGGTCCTCCTCCTCCTCCCGGCTGCCGGGCGCGCCACCTGCTCGCTTGCTCGCGCTCGCCCTCCGCGGCGTCGCCAACGGGGCGGACCGAGACCGGGACGGGAGGGGCCCGGGAGGAAGGGGCGCGCAGTGCGCAGGCGCCGCTGCTCCGCGCTCTCGCGGCCGCCACATCCGGCGGCGCCTCCCGCCGCTCCGCCGCCCCGGACACGCCGCGCCACGCCGGCTCCCCGAGGGCGCACCTGTCCGGCCCGCGCTGCGCCGCCGAGGGGGCCCTCGAGGGCCCGGCGGGCCGGGGAAAGCGCCGGGGGTCCTCGGGGCGCAGCGAGGAAGGGGAGCCGGAGAGCAAGCGGACTTCGAGCGGGGCTCCTCGGCCGCGGGGTCTCCGGTAACGACAGACTCTTGCCCGGACCAGCTGGGGGTCTGGGGCACCTGCCGTAACATCTTTAATGCCCCAGGCTAAATGGGGTCTTGCTTTTATGGAATTCCATAGACTTCAAACTGTAATACACTAAGATGGAAGAAATAAAAGCGGCACAAGCATAATTAAAAATCAGTGTGAATATTTAACGCGTCGGATGTGCCGTCTTCCGTCGAAAATCCGCAGCCTTGCTGAATGAAGCCCGTGGACCGCAGATTGGGAGCCCACGTTACTCTGGGTTTGCACGATTCCCCTGGGCTGGGGCCTTATTTAAAGGCTTTTGTTGGGGCATTGCTGGTATTGATAGAATTTTCTGGTATCTTAATTTTAAATCTTATGTGGAAATGTTCCATTTCATTGTGTACTTGCTGATATTTTATTTGTTACTTATGATTACTTTTGTTATGTTTGTAGTTATTGAACAAATAAAATGATGTATGTATGTATGTATGTATGAGAAAGCGTGGGTGTGACAAAGCAAGATTTGAATCGAGGACTTTGTAAAATGTCACTCATTCTTCTCAGCTGCAGTCTGTGCCCACTTGCCTGGCAGGGAGTGTGTCCCTTGGGACCCCTTGGGAAAGGCTGCACCAGTTCCTGGAATACTGATAGATACTCAACACTTCTATGGTGCTTTGGAGCACTCAAAGGCATGAGTTCATCCATTCAGAACCTTGATTCACTTCAGCAGTTTCACCCTGGAGCCTCCCTTATCCATGGCTTCCTTTCACCCAGGAGAACACATTTCCCACTGGATGTTGCTGGACTCCAGTTCCCCCAGCAGAGCCATGATCAGGAAAGATGGAGAAGGTGGTCCAGTAACCACTGGAGGGCCACAGGTTCCCACCTCTGCTTTAGCCAAATTCTAAAGCTGCAAACCAGGCAGAGTTTGGGGCGCCTGAGCCCATGGATTCAACAGAGGAGGCACACTTCACTTTGCATAGGATCAGGCTGCATGTCTTGCAAGTAAACAAAGCTCTCTGCTTCTTGCACTATTTGCCCACAGGATTAAGTCAATGTTTTCCTTACTCAGCTCCCATGAGATTTTAACAGTGATGTCATGCTTCACAATGGGAATTGAAGTGCACCTGTTTTTATAGCACAATGTGTTTTGAAAATGCTGTTCTGTGTCCTGTTAAAACTCCAGAAAAGTACTCAGTAAGTACTTACTCCATGCCCTCTGAGTTTGCTTGAGTTTACCACAACTTACTTTTAAGCCTTAGGCAGACACCCCATGAGTATCCATGCAGCTGCTATTTATCCTGCAGATGTTCTCATGCTGATAAGAGAAATCTCTATGTTGCCCACTTTTCTACTGGACTCTGCTCTTGTGCAGCTTTAATAAAAGCTTGATCTACAAACATTAGCAGATGACAGTGCTCATCTCTGTGCCATGAAAAGCTTCACCGACTAGATCAAAGTGCTTTTAAAGCCACCAGGGCTATGGAAAGTAGTGCTTCCTTCTATTGCATGGTCCTTGCTAGATTTGGAAGCATGTCTGCTTCAACAATAAAATGGATGCCTGCCTCCCAACTATAATCAACGATGCAGGTATTTAATATATCCTCTCCATATGGGCATGCTTGGCAAAAAACCATTTTTGGGCAGAAGTCCTGGTTATCACCAACCTAGTCCTCTTTATGGTTTAAAGATGTCTATCTATTGTGATTTTATACTCTCCATATGAAACCTTTTTTCAAGTCAAGAGCAATGGATCTTCTCTGCTTTGTTTGTGGCAAAACAGTTAATGCTGCAACACTGGAAGGAGATCTTTCTACCTTGAGTACAATACAGGATCCCAGAGTTACATTCTCTGTCCTCCTATGAACTTGGAGCCTACAGGCAAGAACAGCAAGAAGATGCACACATGGCTGTGTTTGTGTCTGGGTTTACTGAAACTTGTGCTTAGTGACCTGGGGATATTGCTAACTCCTTGGCGTAGCTGAGACGCTTGAGTTTCCTTACTTCCTCCTCTTGCTTCCTCCTCCTCCCTTTCAGTCCATCCCCACTTCTCTGTTCCCATTGTTGTATAATTTAAATAGTATGGAATAAAAAAAAATTGTTTGGAAAACCACCATATCTTTTTTTTAAGTACCAGAACAGGGTAGCCCCCCCCCCCCCCCCGCTGATCCACTGGCATCCAGATCTTTGTGAGCCCCTGTGATATCATAGTTGCCAGCTATTCAGGCCATGGCCCAGCCCCCCTCCCTCAGGGGTATCCAACACAGTGCCCTTCAGATAGTGTTGGATTACAAGTCCCATCAGCCCCATGTCCTATGGTCAGGGATAGTGGGGGTTGTAGTCCAGGAGCATCTAGAGGGTACCATGTTAGCTACCTACCCCTGACATGCAGACTGGTTTCAGGGCTTTCCTGGGTTGTCACCAGTTAGGACCCCACCCACAGCACTTCTGCCCATGTACACATTCAGCAGTTGGAAGACGGGGTTCAGTCCCAGCAGACTGCCCTTCCCCACAACCCCAGCCTGGCCTACAGGGGGTTTGGCTGGCTCCCTAACACACAGTACATTTTGCTAGGCTATCAGCCAAGTAACCCTATGTATCAGCTAAACAAGCGCATTTCTCCATGTATACAAAGCCCTGGGCTTCGGATTGTTCTTATGTGTACCTTCTAGCCTAACAGGACAATCAGAACATAATTAAAAGGTAAAAGGACCCCTGGCAGTTAAGTCCAGTCGCAAAAGACTCTGGGGTTGTGGCACTAATCTCACTTTACTGGCCAAGGGAGCCAACATTTGTCCGCAGACAGTTTTTCCAGGTCATGTGGCCAGCATGACTAAGCCACTTCTGGCGAAACTAGAGCAGTGCACGGAAACCCCATTTACCTTCCCGCCGAAGCAGTACCTATTTATCTACTGCACTGTGTGCTTTCGAACTGCTAGGTTGGCAGGAGCTGGGACCAAGCAATGGGAGCTCACCCCGTTGCAGGGATTCGAACCGCCGACCTTCCAATCGGCAAGCCCTAGGCTTTGTGGTTTAGACCACAGCGCCACCCGCGTCCCACCTAGAACGTAATTACCCTGTCCCAATTTTTCTTATAGCTCGATAAAGAGACCAAAATGTGTTTAAAATGTGCATTTTAGGATAAAAATGGGTTTGGAAATGCATACATTGAGATAAAGTGCACATCTAAATGTATTTTACATTAAAAGCATGCACAATTATATACATATACTGATTAAAATATGTATTTAAATATGAAGTTTCAAGCATTTTTAAACATTTGTAAATTAATGCAGAAATGGTACGAAACTGACTTATGAACGAACAAATATGAAAGCAACACAAATGGGGGGGGGGGTGATCTGCCCATCCCCCAACTAAGCCATATGTTGTGAACAAACAGTGGCATAAAAGTGGCTGTATCATATTTTCCTCTGATCTGATGTTTATACCCAACACACAACTGAAAAGGGGAATCTCAGCAGATGTCTTCATGTTTAGAAGAAAACCATTAGCAGCTGCTCCAAGATTAGCTTGGTCTCTAGGATGGCATTATGGTGCCTTAGCCAACAAAAAAGGGTGAGAGAAACCATTAACCTTTTGCTGCTAACCCTATCAGGCGAGTGAAACTCAAAACCTTTGTGCTTTCCCGAGGCATTTTCTTTCTGACATTTTGTGAGGGATAAACTCACTGCACACTCACCAGAAATATCAGAAGGGTCAGTGGGATGAATTCTAGATAAGGAGTGAAAAATATCAGGAAATGATACATCCTGCTTGAGGTGAGGGAACAGTCAAATGATTTTTTTTTTCTTAGAGATTGAGGATTAAAAATGCCCATGTCAACCCTAGCAGAACTCCATTATCTTTAGAATATTTATTTGAAAAATAGAACAGGAGATATTATATTGTTGGAAGTTACACTAGGACATGGCTTTATCAGTGGGGGAGGGGAATGAAATTTCAGAAGGTGCTCGTTTTCTTGTCATAAGTTAATGGAGGTTGAGAAAACCTCTTGCTAAAATTCTCTTCTCTACGTAACTATGATGACAACCAGACGATGTTTTTCCTGGGCTGTGTGACGTCAGACAAGAAGGGTGGGGTCTTGCATTGCTGGCTCCTCCCTCCGCACAGAGAACTTGATGTTGGGGAGAAGTGTTCCAGCCTTCCCTTCTCATTTTCTATGTGTAAATGGTTCAGGGCCTTTTTCTTCCTCCCAAGCACACCACCATCCCAAGGCAACCTTTCCTGGACACGTCAGGAAAAAAATTAAAACATGATTTGCTGTTTGTATAGATTCATTAGAAAGCTTTCTACTACACTGAAGTGAATGGGGGCCACCTCTGTCCCCACAGTTCAAATGCCTTGAAGATACACCACAACTGCTGGAACAGAGTGCCACGAATTCGTGGTGTTTTGCTTCCAGGGAGAGAAAAGAACTGAGATTTTTAACATTTGGGCACGAAATGCAGGATTTGGCTTTTTCATAGCCTATTCACCACCATGCTTGGGGGAGAGGTTCTGCAAACAGGTTGGGTTGGGTTTTTTATTACTTTAAAATTACATGAAGCAACTGGCAATCAGTACAGTATATGATGCTGATTTCCAATTAAACTCTTTCTTTAGCTGCTGCTGCTGCAGAGATCAACATCCTCAGTGATAACTGCTCAGCTAATTGTAATGTCTAGTGGTGTTTTAGGCGAGGTCTCACTCATTCCCTTCTCTGGGATGTGAAATTCCTTTGCACATAAAATATTTCTGTTTGCTCCTCCTAGTTCTCTTTTATTAGAAGCACTAGTTCTATTAGGGATGTAGAAGTATGTGCTCCCTCAGCTGCTCTCAGACCCACAAGATTGCCACAACAAGGCTGTATTATCACATCAGTATACACCCTACTGCTGGGATAGCTCAGTCGATAGAGCATAAGACTCTTAACCTCAGGGTCATGAGTTTGAGCCCCATGTTGGGCGAAAAGATTCCTGCATAATGGCTCCCATGGGCAACTTGAGCTGCAGCTCCAGCCTCTCGCCAGCACGGAGGAAGAGGGAGGATTGAGGAGGTGAGGTTGGGGTGGCAGAAGGGCCATGCAGGGAAAGAACCCCACCATGCTAGCCCAGTCTGGCGGCTGAGGAGGAGCACCTGCGAGAGAGAAGGAAGGAAGGAAGGCACGAGGGACAGGAAGAAACTCCTTCCCTCGACTCTCTGTTGTCCCTCACATCATGCCAGGCTCCTCAACAGCTGGACCCACAGCTCGAATAGGGAGGAAAGGTTTTCCATTAAAAGTCCAAACAGAACAGGGGACGCTTTTGTCCAGAAACAGGGCGATCCCATTTTTCTAGGGATGGGTGGCAACCATGGGCAGCAGCCCCATCAAGTAAAGCAATAAAAATATTTAACTAATTTACCAATCACATTGGTTCTGCCCCCCCCCCAAAGTCCTGCCTCCCCTAACCAAGTCTTGCCCCCCCCCCCCGGCTATGCCCATGGTGGCAACCTTACTTAAGGCAGAGCTGGGCAGACTTAAAGATTTTGGGGGGTTTGCTCTGTGTGTGTTTCTGTTTATTAGAACTCCAAGATCTGCCAAGGAGAGCCAGATGCAATAGGACAGAGGGTTGTATCCAACTAGGTTCTCAGAGTAATGAATGTGCCTACACTAGTCACACCCATTAATATCAGTGAGTCTACTTGGAGTAGAACTAACATGGGATACAATAATGAGACTGTCCTTCTGAGTCCAGAAATTCATTTTCAGTACCAGATCTGCTCAATGTCATTTCACACAAAAGGTCCACTTTCTTCCTTTCAGCAGCCAAATTTAGCTGGGAAATGTAATTTTGTTGTTGCTGTCATCAAACAATTGGGAGCCAGAAACCTTTCTGCATTTACTAAAGAAAATCACTTGGGGATGTACCGGCAAATTCTGCTTGACCTTCTGCCTACCTGTTCCTTAAGGCCACTTAGTGAGTTCCCATCAGAAGCAAGATGCAAAGAGAGGCGCTCCTGCACTCCTAGACGGGTCCCAAGCTTTGGGGACAGAACTCCAGGGCCCCTTGGCAGAATGAGCAGGAGAACCCCAAACGCAGCCATATTCCAAAATAAGCAAAGCAGCACATGTTGCCGCATAAAGAGCATTCCTCGCCTCCCAAAAAATAAAGCCAGAGTGCCTTCCAGAGTGTAAAACTACCCAACTGCACCATGCTTCACAGCTCAGACCCTCTTCTCCACTGACTTGTCTTGCCCGTCCCTCAGCGGCTGCTTCTGTGCCCTGAAGTCCTCCCTTGGAGATGGAGCTGCCAGCCAGCTGTGAGTCAGGCCAGGTGCCCCAGGCAGCCTCCCTGAGCTGAATGCTTCACAGCCCTCAGTCCTCAGGGCCTTTGGGGACGTGACCTCCTTCAGAGCTGCAGTTATAGTGTCTCTCCCCAGAAGTGCTCGCTTGGGGCAACAGAACGCATAATGTTGGATGTGCAGTCGCAGATCCGGTTTCATTTTGTTGTAAAACTGTTTACAGCTCCCCAAATATGCTTTATAAATTAATGAGGAAAACATTTTTAAAATAACCACCTACCTTTTCATAGGTCTATAACTCAAGGCAAGCGTACATAAACTGCAGCACATTTTAATTAAGTGGACTTTATTTTCTACACCCCTCTTAATGAAACTCAGTTTTAATGAGAAAGCGGGGCAGGTTCAACCCCTGCAAAGAATAAACTTGCAGGCAATACTGGCTGGCAGGTGGCCACTGTGGATTGGGCCCATAGAAAGACAGAAAGAGACAAAAGCAATCTTGATGTGACAAGAGGAAATGGCACATTTAATGTATTCATGTAAGGCACTCCGAGGGGTGTGCAGGATTCTTCCTCACTCCCATTTTATCTTCACAGCAACCCTCTGAGATGAGGCAGGTCAGGCTAAGAAATGGTTGCTGGCCCAAGCCCAAGAAGGAAGCTTCATGGCTGAAGTCCTAATTCAGAACAGTTACACTACTACTATAGAACTTTATTCTACATATATTCCATATGCCACCGTCCTGAAATTCTTTTGTTTAAGCTTTAAGGTGGAACAGATACAGTATAAGGAGCTTCTGCCAAAGATGTTCTGACCAAGTTCTGTATTTTCTCTGTTGTTTAACTACAACTTTGATTTTGGGCAGAGTTATTTTGTTTCCTTTCTTCCATTGCACTGTTTGCCCATTCCAGGATTCATTTTTTCGCTTTGTAATTTAGCTCCCCTCATTTGTTGTGCTTTCTCCCCCCCCCCCCCCACCTCTTGTTTTTAACTTAAGAACAGAAGAAGAGTCCTGCTGCATCAGGCCATGCCCCACCTGGTCCAGCATCATGTTCTCGCAAGGGACCAACCACATTTATGGGAAGCCCGCAAGTGGGACTGGACAGCAACATCGCTCTCTCCGCTCGTGGTGCCAGCAAGTGGGACTCAGAGATATACTGTCTCTGACAATGGGAGCAATTTCCTTTAAACAATAGTTTAAAACAGTTTGTTGTTTTTTAAAGGGAAGTCTTAGTAGGTGCATCAAAGCACCTTGCACACCTTTAAGACCTTTTGGGTTGCAGCCCATGTGAGCATGAGTGTTGTAGGAGCATTCAGGTTGAGAAGAATGTAGAACTATTTTAACAACAGCAAATCTTTTGCTTGTATTTGTTTGATTTACCGACTCCCTCAGGGAGCTGTTTTTTTATGACAACATCCCAGAACAGAAGGCAATCTGACAGGAAATGCAGATGTAATTTGCTCTGACAACTTCAGGAGTTCTTCCTACACCCCCAGTGTTTTCCAGGAACACAGATTCAAAAATTCATATGTAATTTTTTCAGTCTAAGTCTGTAATTTTGTGCATACTTACTTGGAAGAACTGAGTGAGATTCCCTTCAAGGTTGCAAACTTATTTCAGTGCAAGTTCCCCCAGGTCTAACCAGTCCAAAATAGAGACCGACTGAGCTAAAGACTTCTTCCATCCATCCAGCCTCCCTACCCCAAAAGGCAGGACTACTCAGATAAGGAAACGGAGTCTCAGCAGGACAGACTGGCATCAAATGGATTGCCTGATCACAGCTTTATTGTATGCTAGAAATAGCAGCTATCACTGAAAACACACACAAATTCATTTTAAATATGCTCCTCTCTTCATATGGATTTGAGAGACTCGAAGGTAATAATGAGATAACAAAGGCTCTTCCTTTCCACATACAGTAACTTGGTGAGCTGCGCCTGCCCTGAATTCCAGCCCTACAGCCCTTAGTCAAAATGGCTTCCAAAATCCCTGAAATCTTCTCCCAAGTGCCCCCAGTCCTCCACAATGCAAGTCTGCATGCAAGAGGCAGACCTAAATAAGCCAAGCAGGTTACATGGGTGCAAGCTGTGCTCAAAATAGATTGGCAAATCATGCCTGAGTTTCCTGGGGGGGGTGAGGATTTCCCCTTATGCATCAAAAAAGGCAAAAGCAGTTGCCCCCAGCTGCCCCCAGTCTCCTCCTTCCATTTATCCTAGAAATATCTGGTCAGTCTTGATGTGTGACACACAGGGGCGTAATCACCTTAGGAGGTTTGAGGGGGTCCGTGCGCAACGTTACACAACACCCTGACATTGCACTTGCAAAGCTGTGAGGAGCCAGGGGTGGAGTCAAATGCTCCCTGTATATTGAGGGGGCTTATACTTGCAGGGGGGGTTGCCTCAGCCCCTGGGAGTTTGCGCAACCAGGGAAGCTCAACCAGGGAAGCTCTCACCCAGGATGATGGCATTACATGTTGAGATTTACATGCTGTTACTGGAGGAGAAGAGGATTCTTCCTTTTTAAAAAACCATCATCCAGCTCCAGTCAAAGCTTAAATCCACAGTGCAAAGAGGACAGGTGAGTCAGCCTCTATGAGGACATTTATCACAAATGCCATGGAGAACTAATAGGAGGCTGCTTCTGCGGAGAACCTTATGTGTCAAGTGACAGTTGATGTTTTGGCAAGATACATGTAGATTTAAAAACTGTGGAGGTCCCTTGGAGTAGTATAATATCAGGCGCAAGGCTCTTTTCTCCAACAGAAGGGTATGGTCAGGGAGCACAGGAGGAAGAGCTGAACGGCACCACTGCCTCCCTCCCAGATTATTAAGGAATAAATAATGGGATGAAATTTCAGTGTGTATGAGGGCTATGTGCTGCCTTTTGCTTCTCTGTTATTCTTCTTTCTCTCACATACATAGATCAGCCCAACTACACTGAAAGCCAATTAAACAATGGCTACACAAAACAAAGCTGCGCTTACAGACTCTGGGCAAACAGACAGCAATAACACAGTGACACAGTAAATATATACTGGAGTGACAGTAAGGATCGGAAGGTATTTATCCACAACATTGATTCAGAGCCATCATACACATGATACAAAATTTGGTTGTGGGCAGACCACCTCAGACTGCAGCTGAACAGCTTTCAGTTTGGATGCTCCACACTCGTAATAAAGAGATGTGCTCTGACATAGGTCTGCTCTAAACCTTCCTCTTTTTGGCAAAAATATTTTTACTGGGGTTTTCTGTTGCTGCAGGATATGTAGGTGGAAGCCGGAGGCCTGCAGCACCTCTTTCCAACTATAATAGGGTACTGTACTTGGTGTGCCGGCTTCATTCTCCTTAGGTGCCTGAAAATATCTCCCAACCCAGAGAGGTAGTTGGCTATGAATCAGCTG